>NC_091118.1:202304100-202624100 GCF_040183065.1 Periplaneta americana | reverse complement strand
TTTAGCTTCGAATGGGTAATTTTCCTTGAAATGCCATAACTTTTGTTTTATTTTTGAGATTTCCACATTAAATTCTTGTGTAGTACCGTAATATTAAGATGGTGAATCGAGTTATTATTATTGCTTTTATTATCATTATTATTATTATTATTATTATTATTATTATTATTATTATTATTATTATTATTATTATTTGCCTACTGCTGTTAGTAATTTTAGTAACAAGAATAGCAACGTGCAAATCAAGATTTCAGGTATAACTCCCTGTAAAGTTGATTTGAATAATTTCGAGGGAAAAATTGTTCCGGAGCCGGGTATCGATCCCGGGACCTTTGGTTTAACGTACCAACGCTCTACCACTGAGCTACTCGGGAACTCTAACCGACACCGATCCAATTTCTCCCTCTATATTCACACACCTCAAAGTGGGCTGACAACAGTCAAGCAACCAACTCGAGTGCACACTAACTCCGTGTGACTTAAATTGTGGTTTTCTGTTAACGAACAGTGACGTGTATTATGCAAATCAAGATTTCAGGTATAACTCCCTGTAAAGTTGATTGGATCGGTGTCGGTTACAGTTCCCGAGTAGCTCAATGGTAGACCGTTGGCACGTTAAACCAAAGGTCCCGGGATCGATACCCGGCTCCGGAACAATTTTTCCCTCGAAATTATTCAAATCAACTTTACAGGGAGTTATACCTGAAATCTTGATTTGCATAATACACGTCACTGTTTGTTAACAGAAAACCACAATTTAAGTCACACGGAGTTAGTGTGCACTCGAAGTTGGTTGCTTGACGGTTGTCAGCCCACTTTGAGGTCTGTGGATATAGAGGGAGAAATTGGATCGGTGTCGGTTAGAGTTCCCGAGTAGCTCAGTGGTAGATCGTTGGTACGTTAAACCAAAGGTCCCGGGATCGATACCCGGCTCCGGAGCAATTTTTCCCTCGAAATTATTCAAATCAACTTTACAGGGAGTTATACCTGAAATCTTGATTTGCATAATACACGTCACTGTTCGTTAACAGAAAACCACAATTTAAGTCACACGGAGTTAGTGTGCACTCGAAGTTGGTTGCTTGACGGTTGTCAGCCCACTTTGAGGTCTGTGGATATAGAGGGAGAAATTGGATCGGTGTCGGTTAGAGTTCCCGAGTAACTCAGTGGTAGAGCGTTGGTACGTTAAACCAAAGGTCCCGGGATCGATACCCGGCTCCGGAACAATTTTTCCCTCGAAATTATTCAAGAATAGCAACTTTCATAGTAATAATAATAATAATAATGATAATGATAATAATAATAATAATAATAATAATAATGTGGTGATAATATCAGCAGTGGTAGTAGTAGGTAGTAGTAACAGTAGCAGTAGTAATAGTAGTACTATTGTTTTCCATTGTATAGAGACATTATTATGATGTGAGGTGAGAAAATGGCAGGTGACTCATGGCCCACTGCTAGCGTGGTTTCCAGCGAGCGCGTAACCATTTCTTCGGCCACAATACATAACAGTACTAACAATAAATATTCAACAATTTGTACTTACCCTGCTCACAGTCGTTGCTGAAAATGGCCCCCATTTGCCGCCACACACAACTGACGTCTTCTGATAAGCGAATGAATAACACTGTGAAGTTCTACATCATTGATAGCCTCGATTTCTTCTCGTATATAGTTTTTTCGTTCATCTAGAGAATGAGGATTGTACTCTCCTATAAGGGTCTGTCTGCCTTAATGCTTGCACTTTTGGAATTTTATATGGTTTCAGTTTCAATAATTTTGATGCATTTCCTGCAGAAGACTGATATATTCCAGTTTCTTGTGCTAAATGCTTTAGTATTAGTATTTAGTATTTATTTATTTAACCTGGTAGAGATAAGGCCGTCAGGCCTTCTCTGCCCCTCTACCAGGGGATTGCAACTATAACATGAACAATAAAATTACAATTAATATTAAATTTACAATTACAATTACGATAAAAATTAAAGTACGACAAGAATACCTGATGAATGAAAGCTAGACATTTTATCATAGAAGTTAAGAACAAAGAATATTTTTGTATTTACTGAATTACAAATTAAACCTACAATAACAAAATTCTATAGTGATTAAATTACCGGATATTGAAATATTTTGTGATTAAGAGAACTATTTACAAGAAACCATGTCTGAACGAGTCTCAATTACTGACCAAGTGCCTAGTAAGTTTGCGTTTGAATTGAATTTTATTTCGACAGTCCCTGATGCTAGCAGGTAACGAATTCCAGAGTCTTGGCAGGGCTATTGTGAAAGAGGATGAGTATGAGGAGGTGCGATGGGGTATGTTCTAATCTTTCACCAGTCTCATCTAATTTTTCTTCTGTAAGAACACTACATTTTCTGTTTGATTTTCGATTGTTCACAGAGCCTGTTTCTTTAAATCTTTTAACAAGCCTTCTAATTGTTTCCACAGAAGGCACAGGTCAGTTTGGAAACTTTATTCGAAACTTACGTCTTGTTTTCGCACACGACCTTCTGCCTTTTATGTACGTGTTGTACATTATACACAATTCAATTCAATATATATTCAATTAATATCACTCAATAAAAGAATTGTATTCCAATGGATACCATCCCATTGTAGAATCTGGGAAACGAGAATGTGGATGCACTAGCAAAGAAGGGCAGCACTGCTACTTACAGACTTGTTACTAAATCTACATATTATTCTGTGAAAAGATTTATTAAATCTACATACTTACACTTCAACAAACAAAATTTGATAACATAATCCCAAGGGAAAAAATGGAACTCTCTGCATCAAAATCCACAGTTAATTCCCGATTTACCACGAAAATCGTCTGTGGCTGCATTTAGATTGGCAACAGGCCATGATTGTTTGGCCAAACACCTGCATAGAATTGGAATATACTAGTTGCCCATTGTGCAACTCAAACCAAGAAATGGATTCGGAATACCTCAAAATCTGTGCTTCACTGGCTTGCCATGATAATATCTTTGAAAAATATTGGAATGCAAGAGGTCAAATGACTTTATTGTCAAATGCCTGGCATTAGAAAACAACAACAACATTATACACAATAATCACTAAACTTTATACACTAACTTTGTACACTTGAAGAATCAAGACTTTTGTAACACGACTTGTGACTACAGCAAATGCCATATGGCGACTGAGGATCTACTATGCCGCACCTCTTAACAGCCCGCGCAGGGAGTGGGTCGCCAGTAACTCGCCATTTTCTCGCCTCACATCATAAAAATGTCTTTGTATATGCAGCCAGTGTTTTCAGGAGCTATATACATCGCCATGTTTGTTCATGCTGCATTGCTGTGTTTGGGACTGTATATCTGTGCTTGCCTGGAGCCTCCGTGTACCACATCTCGAGTTTCTGCCTTTCAATTGTCCATCACGAGTCGACGCAACGAGAGCGGCATCTGGGTTGCACAGGTACCTTTTTCTCAATCAGCATGCTGATTTGTGTTGTTTGATTGCGTTACACATCATAATATTAATGTAATTTTCTAGGTAATAATAAATGCACTTCAAGAAATCTAACCAGAGTGAATTAATTAAACATAAATCCAAAGTGTGCCTTTCAGCAAGCCCATACAGTGTTATACTTCTTGTTCGGCTTTATACTAGTATCAGTATAGCCCTGACTTCATGAAAAATAAAAGTGAGATGCATGCACATAAATATGTATATTATCGATTTATTAATTTGTCCTACAGAATAATATCTGTGATATTGACAATTAATATTTGAGGAGAAAAATTCGCTCCGGCGCCGGGGATCGAACCCGGGTCCTTGGTTCTATGTACCAAGCGCTCTGACCACTGAGCTACGCCTAATTCAATCCACAGCACCGGACCGAACCCCTCTCCTTCGTTGTTTCCCTTTTGGCCTGACTCCAAGTTAGGCATACATGTTGACGCATACTGGGTGTTCATTTCAAAGTGTGTCATGACGTCACTGTTGTTGGGTCACCGATTTGAAGCGAGTTTCAGTTTATATGTTAGAGAAGTTGCCTATTATTTAAGGCGTTCTTCAATCTGAACTTGAGAACATGTACGGTATAACTTGAACGTCGTAGCAACAGATAACGGTCTGTATGGTCTGTGTGCTACCATAACCTCTTTCGAACTGTTTTGCGCCGGCAAGTCGTACGCAGGGTATTTGTTATCATCGGTTGCGTACGGTAACATTCCACAACACAAATCAAATGCTCCGTGTCCATGTTGACCGTCGAAGTTAATGTCAACAAATACGTAAGTAATCGTCTTAACCCTCTCCCCATATCCCAACAGTACGTATTTCCAAACAGTTCACATTCCTGCCACTACCGGCGTTACCATACGTATCGGCACGTACTCTTCAGAATGAACGCCGTACTTGCTAGCCAACTTCTCTGCCTCTTAGATTATATACCTGAGCTGCGGAAGTGTAGGAAGATTGAATTCTCTAGGCTCATCAGCTAGCCACATGACGGCATACAGCGAGCCAAGACACATTTTGAACTGAACACCCAGTATATCCAATGTCAACTGCCATTATATTAGGAGCACACTCAGCTGAGTGACTTGTTTGGCCGGGATTCCGCAGTTACGTGCACAGTAATCTGTACATAGCTGCAGTGCATATATTTACTACCTAGTTTTCATTTTAACACCTGAAAATTATAACCAAATTCTTAAATTTAATATAGGCCTACATTGAAATATGTAATATATATCAAAACAAGTAAAGAAAAGTGTAATTTAAATCTTGGAATAAGAACCTTTTTAGTGTGTTTCTCCAACATTTTTATTTTTCTCTTAGCTACATACATAGGAATAGACTATGAAAACCAAGTGAAAAAAACGCTTGATGTCCACTTGTGCTGCAAAAAGAGCTGATGGTGCTATTTAGTGGCTTAACACGAACTCTTTGATATACCTAATGCATGAAACGGAAAAACGATCAGTCGCACGAAAAGCCACTTTGAAAGTTGATCACCGCAGGAAAAAGAGTGCTTCATGTCTATGTAAAACCAGATTATCTCAATACCACAGACTTTTAACATGAAGCGTTCTTCCCACTTCGTCTCCATATGTAATCTATATATATAATTTGAACTGGTAATGGAAATTACGGGAAAACGGCTGAACGGATTTTAATAAATGTCCCCTCATTTTTAAGCTTGAAACCCAAACTTTTTCGGAAAAGTAGTAGTTTTCAGTGAAATGTTAGTTTTCCTACATAATTTTCCTATTTTCCAAAATCAATCTCTCTTCAGTTTTGAGAACTAGCTAATTGCATTCAGGAGAAGCGAAGCGAGCATTAAGTCGCCGTGTTGCATTTCAGTATAAAACAAAACACACACTACAGTAAACAATATTACACGAAGGCCATGATCTGCAAGAATGCTGACATATTTAGAGCTCAAATTAATTTTGTTATTAAAAACTTAACTTACTAAAAATAATTTACAGGTTCGATTCTGTGGTGTGTAATTTTGTGGGTACAGCTGTGTATTGGATATTAAAAACTACAAAACTTGAGGTGGTTTGATGACATTATTACTATTAGAAATGAAATATTATTGTAGTTAATGCCGTGATGTGACTATTTTTTATTAATTATACATATTAATGCTATATTGATGATATGAAAGTGAAAAGTTTTGGGGTTATGTAAGTAGATTTAGAGAATAACTTAAATTAGATTTTGATTTCTATATTTTACTGAGTGGCGGCTATATAGTATATGTTACTGAAAGCTATAAAACTTACGTAAGATAATAATATTATTAAAAATAAAATATTTTTATAGTTATTAATCAAGTGGGGTTGGGTCTTTATCATATATTTAATGGCGGTATGGTGTAGATATTTATATGCATGGTTCTCTTCAGTATTGGCTCGAGAGAGAGTATTTTTCATTATTATGGAAGCAAATACGTTCAGAATGTCTGGTATCCTTCATTGAAAATAAATCTGAAAAATGTTTATTTGAACGTCTAATGAATATTTAGTTTGCAGCATTTGCTGCACAAGCCACTAGTTTATTATATAATATCTGGTCTCTAATTACCAGGTGTCACTGGATCATGGACCAGCCGATGAACACGATGGCATATGGCATGTGGACGTGGACACACCACAACCAAGTGTGAGAAATCAGAAACCGTCCATGTAGTAGCCACAGTCACAGGTAACAGAACTATATCTTTATAGAAGAGGCAAGACGTTTCTTTGTCTTTCTCTCTACCATCTTACTGACATCAGTGGCGGCTCGTGGATATCAGTTATGGAAGGTTCTCAGTTATAACATTCACTAGCAAAATTATAGATCTAGCTCCATTTTATCAATTTAAAAAAATCTAATATACTTTTATAAAAATTCTACCGAGAAAAACCTGAAATGTTCAACACAAAAATATTTCTAAATCTTGTAAGACATATTATATCATTGTAAAAGTGCTACCATTAAGTCATTATATGATGTACAATGAGCGTACAAAATTTCAGCTCTGTAACTAAGCTGAGTGTGAGGTCTGGAATAAAAGCAGGGAAAAGCATTGTTGGACAAATTCATAAATTAATTTTTCCAGGATGTTCCAAACACTCCTGAATAAGTAGAATTTTATTAGAAGTGATATATTTGTGGTATATTTTATCAACTGGGATGGTTTCCCTCTATAATTCCATCAACACGCTCCCTCTCGTTTCATCTATCATCCGCAATAGTAAAAACAGGTTGGGGTGGAGTCGTGGGGTAGTGCAGGTTTCTGATGCTGATATAGGAAGGCCCTGAATTCCTGGGGCTTATCAGTCTACTCTGGGTTTTCCTTCAACCCATTAAAAGCAAACTTTAGTTACCTTTCGGTGTTGGATCCTGGACTCATTTTGCTGGCATTATCACCTTCATTTCTTAGCTTGGCTTTACGAGGGACGGATCAACACACTTACAATGTTTTCGCTGTAAGAAAAATCCTAATGTAAGCAATAGCACGTGACTGAAGTGAGGCTTCATTGGCCACTGTTTGGCGCCATAGATTCTCAGTACGTGTTCCCGCCTACTGTTGTACATTCTGTTTCATGTTAAACATTTCCCGTTACTCGTCAAGTAGGCCTAACCTCACTACTATGCATTCGTTTGCTTAGGAAACATTTAGTTTATAATTACTCTAATTAAATTATTTATAAGTCTTATGCCTTCACAATGGATATTTGAGGATGCAGAAGCCATACTTCAGTACCACGTGCTTACGTGAACAACTACGAGCTCAAGTGACGCCAGCTTGTTACAAGAACAGACTACCTCGGTATTACTGTTGGTATTCATCCGCGTTCATAGTACATAACAAAATTTAAAAGTAGCTTTTCTTTTACATAACGTTTTACATATGGGTGAAGTGAAATGTTTCATCGTATTTAACAACTAGAATTCGATTTTTTATTTTCAAATAATACAAGATTATGGTTTCCAAATACGAACTATATTTTCCTGCGTCATGTGAGTGTTTCGACTGGGAGCCAATGACGGGTATAACAACAACGTACTTATGTTTACATTAGGATTTTTCTTACAGCGAAAACAGTATAGGCATGTGCGCCCTTACATGCGATGATTGGTCACCTGTCAGACTTGGACAATCATTGCATAAATACGCACAAAGGGAAAAACCGTGCCTAAGTATACTGATTTGCCAAGCTGAAAGATGAATTTTATAATGCCAACGAAATGAGTCCAGGGTCCAGCACCGAAAGTTACCCAGCATTTGCTCTTAATGGGTTGAGGAAGATCCCGAAAAAAACCTCAAGCATATAATTTGTCCCTACTAGGATTTGAATCCTGGCTCACTCGTTTTTACAGTCAGACATATATAGACTCTATGAGTACATAATGCAATAAAGAAATTTATAAATAATGAAATAATGGAAAAATCATTCAAATACTGAATTGGATATGTGTGTAAGTTGGTAATAAATAAATAAATAATGATTGGAGAAATTACAATGCCCTGACAGTAACTACAAGTGACTGAAAATGCTTCTTGTGCAGCACCTCCACTGATACCTGGACCTAACTACGAGCTGTTACCTGAACTAGGGTACTACAAGTTCTACCCCGCCAGAGTGAACTGGTTTCTTGCCAGGGAGACGTGTATGAAAGAGGGAGCTTATCTTTTGGTACTTAACTCAGAGAAGGAATTCCAGGCCATCAAAAAGATGTGGGAAACACACCCCAAAGTGACAAATGATTGGAAGGATGATGTCATCCACGTGGGAATCACAGACCACAAAATAGAAGGGCAATTCTACACTATATTCGGTGAGTAGAATAATTCTGTTAGCGGGTTAAAAAAAAAAAACAGAAATCACAATTGCGAGCTTGAGAATTTGAAATGAATTATCCCATTTGCTTGATGTGTACTTTCTTACTTACTTACAAATGGCTTTTAAGGAACCCGGAGGTTCATTGCCGCCCTCACATAAGCCCGCCAGCGGTCCCTATCCTGTGCAAGATTAATCCAGTCTCTATCATCATACCCCACCTCTCTCAAATCCATTTTAATATTATCCTCCCATCTACGTCTCGGCCTCCCTAAAGGTCTTTTTCCCTCCGGTCTCCCAACTAACACTCTATATGCATTTCTGGATTCGCCCATACGTGCTACATGCCCTGCCCATCTCAAACGTCTGGATTTAATGTTCCTAATTATGTCAGGTGAAGAATACAATGCGTGCAGTTCTGTGTTGTGTAACTTTCTCCGTTCTCCTGTAACTTCATCCCACTTAGCCCCAAATATTTTCCTAAGCACCTTATTCTCAAACACCCTGAACCTATGTTCCTCTCTCAGAGTGAGAGTCCAAGTTTCACAACCATACAGATGAACCGGTAATATAACTGTTTTTTATAAATTCTAACTTTCAGATTTTTGGACAGCAGACTGGATGATAAGAGCTTCTCAACCGAATAATAACACGCATTTCCCATATTTATTCTGCGTTTCATTTCCTCCCGAGTGTCATTTATATTTGTTACTGTTGCTCCAAGATATTTGAATTTTTCCACCTCTTCGAAGGATAAACCACCAATTTTTATATTTCCATTTCGTACAATATTCTCGTCACGAGACATAATCATATACTTTGTCTTTTCGGGATTTACTTCCAAACTGATCGCTTTACTTGCTTCAAGTAAAATTTCCGTGTTTTCCCTAATCGTTTGTGTATTTTCTCCTAACATATTGACGTCATCCGCATAGACAAGAAGCTGATGTAACCCATTCAATTCCAAACCCTGCCTGTTATCCTGAACTTTCCTAATGGCATATTCTAGAGCGAAGTTAAAAAGTAAAGGTGATAGTGCATCTCCCTGCTTTAGCCCGCAGTGAATTGGAAAAGCATCAGATAGAAATTGACCTATACGGACTCTGCTGTATGTTTCACTGAGACACATTTTAATTAATCGAACTAGTTTCTTGGGAATACCAAATTCAATAAGAATATCATATAATACTTCCCTCTTCACCGAGTCATATGCCTTTTTGAAATACATGAATAACTGATGTACTGTACCCTTATACTCCCATTTTTTCTCCATTATCTGTCGAATACAAAAAATCTGATCAATAGTCGATCTATTACGCCGAAAACCACACTGATGATCCCCAATAATTTCATCTACATACGGAGTTAATCTTCTCAAAAGAATATTGGACAAAATTTTGTACGACGTCAACAAAAGTGATATTCCTCGAAAGTTACCACAGTTGGTTTTGTCCCCCTTTTTAAAAATAGGTACAATTATGGACTCCTTCCATTGTTCTATTTTACATTAACTAAGATATTTAAAAAAAATCATTTTTAAAATTTTGTCTAACTTTAAACCAATACCAGTACTATATAAAGTGACATACATCTCCATCAAATCTCTGTAATTGCATGACACATTTATGCTGATCATTATTGTTATTGTGAGCTTGGTTGAGATTGTAAGAAAGTTTGGAATCTGAAATAAAATTGTGATTTTTTTTTTCTATTTCTGCCTTTAATACTTCCCACAGAAATAGATAATTTAACATATCGGTAACCTAATTCTAAAGTACTTAATTCTAGTTTAATTTCGAAATAAATCCAATTCTCTGTAATGACACATTATTATTCATTACAATTTCAGACAACTCATTGACGACATATTGATGTGTGAACGTTTCAGCTATCAATTGTATTGTTGTCTGGAGACTAGGCCTCATGGAATGAGGAAGCTATTATGAAGTGAAAAGGCTCCGTCTTGTTAAATTTAAATGCGGAGAGTACAAGACAGAAATAGTTAATTTAACATAGCCTAATTCTAAAATAATTAACTTTATATTAATTTCCAAATTAATCCAGTTCTCTCTAATGACATATCATTATTCATTACACTAGCAAACAACTCACTGGCGTCATATTGAATTGTGAATCCTTTCGACTATCAATTGCATTGTTGTCTGTAGACTAGGCCTCATGGAATGATGAAGTGATAATGAAGGTCCTGCATCCTTAAATTTAAATGCGGGGAGTATAAAGATATAAATAATTAATTTAAAATAGTCTAATTCTAAAATACTGTACTGTGGTGTTAATGTCCAAATGAATCCAGTTCTCTGCAATTACATATTTATTCATTGAAATTATTTCAAATAACTCATTAGCGTCATATTGATGTGTGAATCATTTCGACTATCAATTGCATTGTTGTCTCGAGACTAGGCCTCATGGAATGAGGAAGTGATTATGAAGTAGCGAGAAAGTTCCGCACAGAAAAACAAAATAATAGAAGTCCACAGCGCATAATTACGACAGGGAATCAGAGAATATCTGATGCACTCCTGGTGCCTGTCTGTGAAACTTAACATTTGAACGCGAAATTGATGGTTCTGTTGAACAAATTATAAAGATTGTTAAGATGAATGTTATTATTGTATGTTTATGTTATCTAATTCAGGGGCGTGTTTTGCGGGCTACCGGGGCTACCAGTGGTAGCCCAAGGAAATTACAAAAAAAAAGTTTATAATATAACATAATGTAATAATTTTGTATTATTAGTTTTACCATTGTAATTAAAATTAAAGTAATTGTTAGATATTTTATGTAATAATAGGGTCAGCGGTAGCCCAAACCCTTTAACCAGCATACGCCACTGATCTAATTGAACTAATAAGTAAAAATTTCGTCAGAACAAATATAAATAAAACATGAGATATTCTGACGAAATTTGCATTTATTTTATTAATTAAATTACTTAAACACACAAAACATCGTCATCAGGTTCTCACCTGAAAACAAATATGATGATTATTTTGTACTTTGTAGTTCTCTGTGGTTTTGCACAGTGTTGCCACGACCTACTACGAAAATCAGGAGAAAACCATAGAAAAAAAACAGGAGATTACAGTAGATTAATTAAACATGAATTTTCTCTTTTTCTTATAATATTAATTACAAAACAGGGTATACCGGTACTGTAAGAAAGATGATACTGTTTTATTACTATATAGCACATCCCTAACCAATGAAATGGAACAATTTTGCTATATATTACTACTATCATCTTTACTCAGCGTATGTAAATAAGTCATGCAATTTTGTTTTTACACAGTAATGTCTCATTGACAATGTTTCGCATTAAAATGTATTAATCAGGAGTTTTTTTGTATATTGACAAACGATTTTAGATAGAACGAGATTTATTTTAAAGATGATATTAAAGGCAGTACTGCATTAGCTGCGATTATAACAGACGAAAAACGATCCCTTTTCCTGTTTTTGCATAATACCATTTAAATTGTTCATAATTTTCCCACTCTGATTTATAATTCTGGGAACAAGTATTTATTCTTCTTTCTTGCTGCCACACTTTCAATCATTTTAAAAGATCAATGTGCACGATATGTAACGCAAAAATACCATTACCTACACTTTACTCTCTCACTGTTTCACGTGTTCTTGCTCCTTTAAGCATCTTGTGGCAACGCGTTATGAGCAGGGAGACATAATGAGCTAGGAGAATATTCTTACTTCTAGCTCGTTGGGGAGACGAATGAAAGCATTTTTTGACTTTTGTATAAGATGCAAATGTAAGACATCGTGAATAATATAATATGTAATAAATTGAAAATCCGGGCATAGAACCAGGTGACTGCAGCATGCCAAAAACGAAGGAGAAATTTGGACTTTTGACAAAAAAAGAAGTAGAGCAGTAGATTCAATGGAAAAACAGGACATCTCCTGCTTGATCAGTAGGTATGGCAACACTGCTTTGCATTGCCTACGATATATATCTCATAGACAACGAGCTTTTCCATCAGTATCCAATCAGAAAATTCCATTGAAACGTTTAGCTCTACTGGTGACTGGGCAACAAAACACGGGCCTGATCAATCTTGTTTCCAGAAACTCCTCTCAGTTTTACCCCCATGAGGCTCTGTCTTATTAAATTTAAATGCAGGGAGTATAAAGACAGCTGTGAAAAGAAATATCAAAATTTTATTTTAAGTTCCCAAACATTCTTACAATCTCATCCATGCTCACATTAACAATCACGAACATAAACGTTTCACGCATTTATAGGGATTCGATGAATCCTCTGTCACTTTTTGGTGTAAGAGATGGTGGAAGTTTCTATTTCTGTTTTGCATAATGTAACTATTTTTTATTATTTCTTTTTGCAGAAAAACATGTCGACACTACCGGCTACTCTAAATGGAAACCTGGTGAACCTGACAGTGGCAATACAGTCAACTGTGGTGCAGTACATCGCAATGGACTTTTATATGACTCCCATTGCAGTAATGATAAGTTGTCATTTGTCTGTGAGCAGCAATTGTAGTGTATAACATTGTTTTTAGTTTTCTTTTAATTTTTTTTTCACAAAGTAATATTTTTAAAAATCATTTCTATGCTTCACTTATTTAATCTTGGCGCCGTTGCCTGAACTGTGGTGGTAGGTAGTCAGTGATTACATATGCCAGTCTAATACAGTCTAGTAGGCTAGGAGAGAAGTTGGTTGCACATCCATTGAAATGAAGATCAGAGAACTTAAGAAACAAGTCTGATGAAGATGACAGATCGTACGATGACTGAAATGTGATTAATGTTTCTTCATCGTGCTTATGAGTAATTATTAAATTGTGGTAAATATAAAGTATTCAAATATCTTGGAGCAACAGTAACAAATATACATGACACTCGGGAGGAAATTAAACGCCGAATAAATATGGGAAATGCGTGTTATTATTCGGTTGAGAAGCTTTTATCATCTAGTCTGCTGTCAAAAAATCTGAAAGTTAGAATTTATAAAACAGTTATATTACCGGTTGTTCTGTATGGTTGTGAAACTTGGACTCTCACTTTGAGAGAGGAACATAGGTTAAGGATGTTTGAGAATAAGGTGCTTAGGAAAATATTTGGGGCTAAGCGGGATGAAGTTACAGGAGAATGGAGAAAGTTACACAACGCAGAACTGCACGCATTGTATTCTTCACCTGACATAATTAGGAACATTAAATCCAGACGTTTGAGATGGGCAGGGCATGTAGCACGTATGGGCGAATCCAGAAATGCATATAGAGTGTTAGTTGGGAGACCGGAGGGAAAAAGACCTTTGGGGAGGCCGAGACGTAGATGGGAGGATAATATTAAAATGGATTTGAGGGAGGTGGGATATGATGATAGAGACTGGATTAATCTTACACAGGATAGGGACCGATGGCGGGCTTATGTGAGGGCGGCAATGAACCTTCAGGTTCCTTAAAAGCCATTTGTAAGTAAGTAAGTAAGTAACTATAAAGTAACTAATTTTTATTTCACATTTTCGGTAGACACTCTGAGAACACATCAATGAATATTTTTATAAAATTGTTGTGTCGTGTCTAGTAATATTTTCTTTAATTACTATAACAATAATGCAATGTAGTGCAATATAATATATCTTTTAATAATAAATAATGAGATCCCATGGGATCACTTTCTTAAATGCAACTGCGTTCCTAGATATCTTTAAATTGTTTCCCTTAAGCAACCTGCAATTCTATTGGTCTTATTTGTTTGGTCAGATACTACTAGGGTTGCCAATTTTTTTTGGAGGAAATATGGGAGACTAAGGTATGGACAAAATTTCACATAGAAAATTGGCAAATAATTCCGTTCAGATACTAAAAAAAGAAGGAAATCGTGTTGATCTTTTAGAACCAAACCCACCAAGACTCTGCTCTATTTTATCTTTGTTTTGTTTGTTATTCTGCCTGTTCATAGATCAAGTGTTATAAATAATCTATAACAAAGATATAATCAAGGGGTGAATTATGTGCAAAATAAACATCCTTTCCCTAGTACAGGGCTAGGCACATTACGTGATTCTGATAAATGAGCGCTGTGTGCTTTAAAGAGCGGGTCTCGCGAGCGGTGTGACGTATGCATACTGTACGTCATTCAGTGTCGGTGCAGTGGTGACTCTGCAGTATAAAGACGAACTTTGAAGACGGACCTTCCGCTCATACATTAAAGCGGCCCGCTATCCCAATGATTTTAATGTATCATGGGAGGAGGCGTTCTTTTTGGTAGAGAGCAGTGGATTAGCAAAGTGTTTAATTTATCATAAAACACTACAACTGATTAAGAGGTTCAATATCCAACGATATTATTCTTTACAACATGCTACTGAATATGACAAATATGTTGGTAATGAACGTCATAAATTAATACAACTTAAAGAAAATGTTTCTCAGGTACATTATATTAGAGTATCTATTTGATATTTGCATTGCATTATAAGTTATTATACACTTAGTAATATATAATTTTAAATTATACAAGTATTATGATATATTATATTATATTATATTATATTATATTATATTATATTATATTATATTATATTATATTATATTATATTATATTATATTATATTATATTATATTATATTATATTATATTATATTATATTATATTATATTATATTATATTATATTATATTATATTATATTATATTATATTATATTATATTATATTATATTATATTATATTATATTATATTATATTATATTATATTATATTATATTATATTATATTATATTATATTATATTATATTATATTATATTATATTATATTATATTATATTATATTATATTATATTATATTATATTATATTATATTATATTATATTATATTATATTATATTATATTATATTATATTATATTATATTATATTATATTATATTATATTATATTATATTATATTATATTATATTATATTATATTATATTATATTATATTATATTATATTATATTATATTATATTATATTATGTATTAACAGGATGACAATAATGCACTTAGTGAATCGGCCATGAGAATTAGCTACAAAATTTGCCACGAAATTGCAAAGGAATTGAAGACATTTAACGAAGGTGAATTCATCAAGCGATGTTTAATTATATTGGCAGATGAACTCTGTCCACAGCAAGTAGGGGAAGTGGAAGCCATACGCCTGTCTCGTAGGAGATTGCAGTATGTGCGTATGGGTTATGTAAATAAGCATAATGATTTGTGTGTGTGCATAGAGTGAAGTTTATTTCATTAAATTAATAAGAGTGTTATAAATTCTGTAATGTACAATGGATTGATGTAACATCCTTATAAACTATTATGTGCTGACAGACTGAATGACTAGAACAACCGTGGCTCTTGTTATGTTAATGCAGGGAAGGTAGCTGTAATGCGAGTCCGCCACTGAGTGAGCGTTCTGCTCTGGCTTGGAATTGAAGTGCCTTGCGGAGCGAGAGCAGCTCTGGTCGACTAGACTGAGTCGCTCTCATGCCCGGCCCTGCCCTAGTGGTACAAATTATGCACTGCCCGAAGGTGGATCTACATAGGAGATGGATAATAAGACTGTACAATGAGAGACATAATACCGATAGTTAGTTGAGCAACTCGAGTTTTTTTTCTTGGTCAAAGAATGCCACACTGCTCATGCTCCAAACCGAAAGTTTTCTATCATATGTTAATGTGATATTCGCTTCGCTTTTCTGTATATATATATATATGCCGAGAAAGAATTAAAACTACCTACATCTCTTATGAACCACGCTACAGATCTTGAAATATTTTCACTCACTCAACAAATATGTCCCTCACTGTACATCTGTATAATATATGTTTTTATAATCATGATATTATATCATCAGATATTTTTAATAATGAATCTATAAATTATATTAATAAGACTTCACTTCGTTGGGAATTGCATTCAATGAAATCATTAACATAAACTTTCCTTCATTGATATGCAACTACATACTGAGATATTCTAATGTGATGTACTTATTCATTTGTAAACAAGATATTATCGTTCTGAGAGGATTAAGTTAGACTGACGTAATATTTAAGAAGATAATAGTTGACTCTTGCTCTACTTTTCATGGTATATAAGGCAGAAGAATATCACTAAGGAAATCACATACGTATCAGCAGAGGGAGATCTTGGAACTGGTGAGTGTTACATTTTCAATAACTTTAATATGAAATTGCATGATTATCACATTGATGATTGTAAGTACTACGTAAATAGCGTATCTACATCCCTGTCCAGCTGTAGGTCGATTCAGATGATCACTTTGTACTAAAGAATCTAAGTTTGTTTCCCAGTAGATTCTATTTCATTAGTAGTTGAAATAACGGAAGATGTAAAGCACCGTCAAACTAAACAAGTACAAGTTTATAACTCTTAGGGTTTCGAGAATGATTAAGTTGTGCTAATATGTTTCGTTCTTTGTATGTACAGTTAGAAGCAACATAATTTTGCCATGTTTGTTCATGCTGTGTTGTTGTACGTGGGACTAAGTGTCTGTGCCTGCGTGGGGTTTCAATGCCCTACATCTCGAGCTTCTGCCTTCCAGTTGTCCATCACGAGTCGACGCAACGAGAGCGGCATCTGGGTGGCGCAGGTATGAGTCAAATATTATCTCGACTTGTGTTATTTTATTTTATTTTATTTTATGCTCGACCATGCCGAAATGTAGTAATTATACACCTGGTAGCAGCCCTTTAATGGACCTCATTAAAGTATACCTATTCATTAAAGTTCAGGTGTTCCACCGATCAGAAAATACCATTGTAGCAATATGAAAGCGCAAGTATCGATTATTCTCGGATATGCAATCGAAAGACAACTAGCGAAACGGCACGGAGGCTGGAAATCCAACACTGTCGCAGAAGATTATGTTCTGTTACTATAATAATTAGCGTTAATTGTAAATAATATTCAAATAAATTGAATTTGTCATCTCTTTTTTCAATGTCTAAATCAATTTCAAGGTTATATCAAGATTAATCTTTATTTTACTCTCTAGATTATATCAAGGTCAATGACATTTGTTTCTAGGAAAAAATCAATACTTTCGCGTCTGTGCACATCTCACAATTTACGAGATATTGCACAAGGTCAGTTCCGCTCCCCAGTCAGATAAGAATAACATGAATACTTATGAATAATTTCAAGTTAGAAATATGGTCGAGCATAAAAAGTCGTATGAAACTTGCCTATAATGGTAATTAAGACGCTCATATGAAAATTATGAAACTCGCTTGCACTCGTTTCATAAACATACTCGCGTCTTAATTACTACCATTATAGGCTCGTTACATAATGTACTATTATTTTATTTTATTTTATTTTATTTTATTTCATTTTTATTTATTTTTATTTATTTTTATTTATTTTTGTTTAATTTTATTTTTATTTAATTTTATTTTTATTTTATTTTATTGCGTTACAAATCAGAATTCTCATGTAATTGATTAGGGAACAAAAAAGCACTTCAAGAAAAACAAATAGAGTAACTTAACAAACGATAACTACTTAATGTAGTTATTAAACCCAAAGTCTTCCTTTTAACAAATCTTCACTGTAATTTCCTCTTTCAGTATTAGTAGTGTTTAATTCATCAGCAGTTGGATGCTCTACATTTGCCATCATTCATCCCAGTAATATTTTGCCAGTTTCGAGTTGTTGGACCATTCTATCTTTTCTATATAGGGCAGACAGCAAGATGGTCATTGTCCATGATTATATATTCCTGTTGTTGCATAGTGAGCTACAGCTTCACTCTATGGGGAACTCAGGAATTATGGCTTTTGTCTCTATATTCTGCCATGATTTACCTGCACTGACAAGCTGTAGGGATTCTTGTAAATGGATTTTCATCTTGTTTTTATTCGGTCTCTTAGCTCAGTAGAAGGAAATTTTACTTTCGGCAGAAGGAATTGGAATAAACTTATGGCAATCCTAAAGAAAATTGGTGTGGATTGGAAAGAGAGGAGGCTGTTCAATAACCCTTATCTGAAACAAAGAGCGAAAGTCAGGATAGGAGAAGAAATGTCAGAAGGAGGTGAAATAGGGAGAGGAGTACAACAAGGATGTCATTTATCTCTTAACCTGATCAACATCTACTTGCAGGATTAGTGAAGAACTGTTTTCAGAACGTAGGAGATGTGATAGTAGGAGGAAGAAGAATAAAGTGCGTAAGGTGTGCTGTTGATATGGCGTTGTTAGCAGAAGAGGAGACAGTACTAAGGGATATGCTACTGGAGTTAAATGGCATCTGTAAGCAGTATAAGATGAAGATAAATGCAAATAAGATGAAGTCCATGGTTATTGGAAGAAAACTAAAGAAGGTAAACTTACTGATATTAAATGATGCAGTAGAGCATGTGGACAGCTTCAAATACTTGGGGTGTGCTATAAACAGTAACATGAGCTGCTACCAGGAAGTCAAAAGGAGGATAGCAATGGCAAAGGAAGCTTTGAATAGAAAAAGGAGCATCTTCTGCGGTCATCTGGAAAACGAACTAAGGAAGAGACTAGTGAAGATTTTGTGTGGAGTGTGGCATTGTATGGGGCAGAAACATGCATAATGTGACGAAGTGAAGAGGAACGACTAGAAGCATTTGAAATGTGGATATGGAGAAGAATTGAAAGTGTGAAATGGACAGATAAAAAACAAATCTGTGCTAGGATAAGTGGATGAAGAAAGAATAATGCTGAAACTGATCAGGAAGAGAAAAAAGATTTGGTTGGGTCACGAGCTAACAAGAAACTGCCTACTGAAACATGTACTGGAAGGAATGGTGAATGGGAAAAAGTTCAGGGCAGATATCAGATGATAGACAACATATGCAGAAACTAGAGGAAGGCAGAAAGTAGGAAATACTAGAGAATGCTGGGTTTGCAATGAAAGACCTGCCCTTGGAAAGAATGTATATTTTATTCTTATGCTAGCTGACTGCTGTTTGATAGTTGAATGGTCGACAATGAGTCACACAGAATTACTGCTTCCTTAAAACACTGGGTTCGATATGCTGTTTCAGTGCAGTGTTTACTGCTTCAAGTTCTCCTTCATAATGTATTGAGTTTGTGCCTCATGAAATATGTGATGAGAAGAGATGACGCACCACACTTGCTCCTCCTCTTTCAACAGTAGTTGTGTATTTTCAGGTGTCACTGGATCATGGACCAACCGATGAACACGATGGCATATGGCATGTGGACGTGGACCACACCACAACGAAGTGTGAGAAATCAGAAACCGTCCATGTAGTAGCCACAGTCACAGGTAATGTTGTAGAAACAGCAGAGATGTAACTGAGATCAAGTAATCATTCTTCTTCCTACGGCATGTTATTTATTTAAACTAAATTCCCCTAAAATAGGGGTTGCCCTGAAGGACAAAGTATACCAAATATACAAGTATTAGTAGGGGTCTAAATGCGTACAATTTTATGAAAATTTTTCCGTGAGAAATATAATTATTATTGTTGTGTTATTAATTTACTTTATATATGTGATTTCTCGGAAGTAAGATTGAATATTTTAGAGCTGTCAAAAAAACAGTCTTGACCAAAAAGGATTCAAGATTGAACTCTTTCCAGAAATTAATTTTTTTTTTAATCGTGCCACTAGCACCCACTAACTAACCCACTGGGAGCAACAGTAACAAATATAAATGATACTCGGGAAGAAATTAAACAGAGAATAAATATGGGAAATGCCTGTTATTATTCGGTTGAGAAACTTTTATCATCCAGTCTGCTGTCGAAAAATCTGAAAGTTAGAATTTATAAAACAGTTATATTACCGGTTGTTCTTTATGGTTGTGAAACTTGGACTCTCACTTTGAGAGAGGAACAGAGATTAAGGGTGTTTGAGAATAAGGTGCTTAGGAAAATATTTGGGGCTAAGAGGGATGAAGTCACAGGAAAATGCAGAAAGTTACAAAACACAGAACTGCACGCATTGTATTCTTCACCTGACATAATTAGAAATATTAAATCCAGACGTTTGAGATGGGCAGGGCATGTAGCACGTATGGGCGAATCCAGAAATGCATATAGAGTGTTAGTTGGGAGGCCGGAGGGAAAAAGATCTTTAGGGAGGCCGAGACGTAGATGGGATGATAATATTAAAATGGATTTGAGGGAGGTGGGATATGATGATAGAGAATGGATTAATCTTGCTCAGGATAGGGATCAATGGCGGGCTTATGTGAGGACGGCAATGAACCTCCGGGTTCCTTAAAAGCCAGTAAGTAAGTAAGTAAGTAAGTAAGTAAGTAAGCACCCACCCACTAATAATCCAATAATTTCAATAGTTTGTAACATATACATATTTAAATGATAAAAAACAATTGGACCATAAATTTGATTCTCCGCATTTTTGACATCTTCCAGTTGAGTTGTATTCAATTCAAAGCAGATAGCAGGATTTGTTATATAAGCTGTTGTGTAAACTGTGGAGCTTTGAACTACATTAGCACTGACTAAAATTCTTATAAACCGTTTGTTGTGCAGCACCATTCATGAGACCTGGACCCAACTATGAGTTCGTACCTGAACTGGGTTACTACAAATTCCACCCCATCACAGTGGACTGGAATGTTGCCCGGAGGACATGTGCAAAAGAGGGTGCCTACCTCATGGTGCTCAGCTCTGAAAAAGAGTTCCAAGCCATCAGGAAGATATGGGACCGGCAGCCCAAATTGACAAATGACTGGAGAAATGACTTCATCCACGTGGGGCTCACAGACCACGAAACCGAGGGACAGTTCTACAGTATTTTTGGTGAGTGGGAAGGATTATGTTTCGCTTTTAATTGGTTATTTAACTAAACTATTCCACATCAACTGCCCACTTATCTAGTGTCGGTGGAATCTGTGATAACAAGATGGTATTTGATTGATCACTTCCAGTGAATTCTATCATACATGTAAGATATGAACAAAGATTTTACAACAACTTAGGAATAAATATTGTGAACAGATAGACAGACATGAAAAATACCTAATACAAAACCAATGTTTCTTTATAATTTATATTGAGACCTTTCAGTGGTCTAAAAATGTATCTTTAAAATCTTTTCACAGCACTACAATGCTTTCTATACTCCATGTTGAATTTTTCGTTCACTACTTTTAACACTTGAATATATATAATTGATTAAATGGCGATCTTACTCGTGTTAATTATTTAAGCATGTGCGGCTTACAGCTGTTTCGGTGCTACTTGACACCATCCTCAGAGCCTTCTGTGTCTCGGCACAATCTCAACTTCCCTGCCTGTTGTGTGGGTGCGTTCGTGTGATGAAGAGTTGTGTCAAATAGTGTGTGTTCTGAAATTGATCTGTATGTTGAGAATTTGATTAGGGTGTGTTTTAGTGTGTCTGTATATTTCATATTGTTCTAGTATGTTGAGTTTTTGGTTTTTGGGTTGTATGTGTAGGATTTCCATGTCTGTATTTATGTTATTGTATGTGTGGTTAGCACTAGTTATGTGTTCGGCATATGTAGATGTTTTGTGTCCTCTGGTTATTGCTTTAACAAACACACAACACAAACAAATAAATACAACTACACAGGCGTATACAAACTCACATGCAATAGTTGCGACAGTTTCTATATTGGACAGACAGGCAGATCATTCCAAACTCGACACAAAGAACACATTAAAGCAATAACCAGAGGACACAATACATCTACATATGCCGAACACATAACTAATGCTAACCACACATACAATAACATAAATACAGATATGGAAATCCTACACATACAACCCAAAAACCAAAAACTCAACACACTAGAACAATATGAAATATACAGACACACTAAAGCACACTCTAATCAAATTCTCAACACACAGATCAATTTCAGAACACACACACTATTTGACACAACTCTTCATCACACGAACGCACCCACACAACAGGCAGGGAAGTTGAGATTGTGCCGAGACACAGAAGGCTCTGAGGATGGTGTCAAGTAGCACCGAAACAGCTGTAAGCCGCACATGTTTACATAATTAACACGAGTAAGATCGCCATGTAATCAATTATTTGCTTTCTATACATTGAATAATGCTGCCGTGAAATATTTCTATTTTTTTTTAATGGCGGGTACTTGACAGTTCGTCAACCACCCATACGATACCAGTTGTGTAGACTAATTTACCGACAGAGTCGTTGCCCAAGGTGCGCCATAGGAGGTGGTCTATGCTACACCCACGATTAGATGACATGATGATGATGGAGATTTGTTTGGATGCCACACAGGAACTGGAGTTCCTGCAGAAAATTCCTGTGTTATCCGAACCATAGGTTTGTCCAACACAGGTTATAATTCGGGGGAGATCGCACCGGGTCCAGTGCTCTAGCCACTAGATCACTGCAGTGGCTCACGTTTCTAAAATGAATTTCTTGTTTTTGACAGGAGAACATGTGAACGCTACAGGCTATGCGAAATGGAAAAGTGGCGAACCTAACAGCGGCAATACTGCCAACTGTGCTGGTGTAAATCGTGCTGGAGAATTGTGGGACTCTAATTGCGGCAATTTAGTAGCTTTCTTCTGTGAACAGCAACCTTAATATTGAAACATTTTCTGTTGATTGATATTAATTCACCTTATTTTCATGTCTTCTACATCACAAACTTAATTGTTGTTTATTTTTATAAGATTAGGCTATATATACACATACTTTTATAATCGGGAATATTTTTAATAAAAATATGAATGTATGAGAAAAGTATGGCTAGCCCAAAATCACATTCCTTGGAATCCGTAAGATCCTTTTTCTCCTTTGCTGTACGAAGGTTGATTAATATGCTGTAGCCCTGACCTATTTCTAGTCGAACTAAAATTTCTGTTTTGTGGCACATAAGTGACTGAAATGTGTTACGACTGCATGCCAAGTTGCAAGTCTGTACATGTCTGTGTTGGCTCGTAGCAGGTGTTCGAGTGCCCGGAGGTGCTACATCAATAGAGAAATGGAGCTTGTCGAGCAAAGAACTGTGATTAAATGTCTGCAAAAGAATTGAATATCTCCAACTCAAATTCACCAAGATGTGACAATTATCTTGGGAGAATCTACTCTATCTTATGGTGTAGTAAAAAGGAGGTGTCGAATGTTGTTGTTGTTGCTGTTGCTGTTGTTGTTGTTGTTGTCGTCGTTTTCTAATGCCAGGCGTTTGACAATAAAATCATTTGATCCTTTGCACTCCAATATTTTTCAAAGATATTATCATGGTCAGCCACTGAAGCACAGATTTTGAGGTGTTCCGAATCCATTTCTTGGGTGTCGAATGTTTAAATGTGGGAGAACATCGTGTGTAGGTGAACATAGTGGTGGCCCTTCGAGAACTGTCACTACACCAGAAAATATCAATAAAGTGCATTATTTAGTGGTGTAAGATGGACGAGTCATCATTAGGGATATAGTAAAGGAAACAGACTTCTCATAACATAGTGTGCATAATATTTTGATAAATGAATTGGGCATGAAAAAAATAACTGGAAAGTGAGTACCTGAAATATTAACGCCGATGCATAAATAACAAAGAGCAGTGTACTCTGCAAACAGCATTTAACTAATTTTAGAGCAAAAAAGAAAATTCTTGAACGATATGTGACTATGGATGAGACATGGATTCACCACTATAACCCGAATTCAAATTATGGAGTGGAATCATAAGAGTTCACCAACCCCTACAAAAATTCAAGCTGCAGCTATTAATAGGCAAGGCTTTGCTCTCTGTTTTTTTGAGATGCCTAAGGTGTTATTTTGACAGACTATTTGCAGAAAGGAGCCACAATATCAGGCCTTTATTATGAAAATTTGATTGAAAAATCGCTGGATGCTGTCAAGGAGAAATGTCATGGCAAGTTGAGGCGAAAGGTTCTTTTCCACCAAAACAATGTTCCAAGTCACAAGTCCTAGTTGCAATGGCTGCAATTTCAACAGTAGGATTTGAATTGCTGGACCATTCACCCTACTCGCCAGATCTAGCACTTAGTGACTTCAGGCTATTCCCAAAACTCAAAGAACACCTGCATGGGAAGAAATTTTCATCCAATAATGAAGTCAGACAGTCTGTAAACCAGTGGTTTGTAGAGGTTGGACAACCCTTCTTCCAGGAAGCTGTGGAAATGTTGGGAGTATCACTGGGAGAAGTGCATCAATCTACTAGGGGACTATGTGGAAATATGAGGTAAGATTTTTTTTTCATCTATTAAGTGGATCAAGGCTACAGCATAGGGATCAACCTATGTTCTCAGATATTTTAATTGACTTCTGTGTTGTGATTATCCATTCGTAGACAAGAGATAATCGTTCTGAGATGATTAAGATATGTTGACGTAATAGTTAAGAGGATAATGATTGAGAGCTGGTCTGTTTTTCATGCTATATAAAGCAGAATATCAGTACAGAACTCATAGAGATACATCTACACAGAAGATCTTGGAACAGGTAAGTGTTGCATTCTCAACATATTAGTATGGAATAGTATGACTGTTCTACTCGAGGTGAAGCTACAGGCCTTCGGAAAATATCTCCCAAAAAGCATAAGACGTGATAGAAGGTCTTCAGATAGGTAAGGTCGAGGTAATTTTTGTGTAAGTTACAATTTATTGAATAAAACTTTACTGAATCTTCATAAAATGTCAATTTAATATACTGTATATTGCCTACTTCACAATTGTCTATCATGGAGTGTTAAAAATTTGTTTTCATCATATTGATACTGCCAGGTAATAGTACATTATACAACGAGCCTATAATGAAGGTAATTAAGAAGTGAGTATGGATATTTATGAAACGAGCACAAGCGAGTTTCATAATTTTCATACGAGCTTCTTAATTACCATTATAGGCGAGTTTCATACGACTTTTTAAATGTTAAATGTTATGTTTTATTTAACGACGCTCGCAACTGCAGAGGTTATATCAGCGTCGCCGGATGTGCCGGAATTTTGTCCCGCAGGAGTTCTTTTACATGCCAGTAAATCTACTGACATGAGCCTGTCGCATTTAAGCACACTTAAATGCCATCGACCTGGCCCGGGATCGAACCCGCAACCTTGGGCATAGAAGGCCAGCGCCATACCAACTCGCCAACCAGGTCGACACGACTTTTTATGCTCGACCATATTTCTAACTTGATATTATTAATTTTCTTTGTATCTGACCTTGGCCAATGTCCCGTATGTTGTGAGATGTGCGCAGACGCGAAAGTATTGATTTTTTCCGAGGAACAGATGTTCACATTGACCTTGCTAGGCCATAAGAACCTACAGAGATAACATTGAAATTAAATTAGACATTGAAAAACGAAATGACAAATTGAATTTATTTGAATATTATTTACAATTAACGCTAATTATTATAGTAACAGAACATAACCTTCTGCGACAGTATTGGATTTCCAGCCTCTGTGACTTTTTGCTAATTCTCTTTCGATTGCATATCCGAAAATAATCTATACTTGCGGTTTTATAACGGTAGAAAGCTGACCTGTCATTGGCTGAACAGTTGTAACCTGAGTCATCATTGGCTGAAAGACCTGACCTTTAATGAGTAGGTGTACTTTAATGACATGCATTAAAGTTCTGCTACCAGGTGTATAATTACTACATTTCGGCATGGTCGAGCATAAAATAAAATAAAAAATTATTTACAAGTCTGTGAACAGACACATCACATTCAAAGTAACTTTCTTATGAAACAGCTATGATACAGTAACCAAATTCATCTATGTGTTGAGAACTTATTTTTAATAGATTTAGTAATATGTCAGTAATATTCGAATGTAAGCTTTCACAGTCAGCGTCAATGGGGTAAATGTTTCCTGGACTAAGAGGCCGTGGTCCACTGGCGAAGTTATGTCCAGATGTTAAATCTACTGCAGCTGTAGACGAAACGTCCAGATATAACATTGCCAGTGGACCATGGCTTCTTAAACTGGAAAATACTCACCTCATGTCAATACTTTGTTAATAAATTACAATTTACAAGTGTGGGCTAATTTGGGTAACATAGTTTTTCATTCCAGAGCATGCAATGTACTCAAATTATGGAAAATTTTACAGTACCAGTAGTCCATACTTTATGATGTTTATGTTGTAATCATAATTACATTATTTAATGTAATTTTATTTATTTATTTACTTATTTATTTATTAATATTCATGTCCTGCACAATAGTCAGAGGCCAATTTAAGTTCAGCATAACAAAAGATAAAATATTAAATGAATATAAAATACTGTGGTTATTTAATGATCAACCAATCTTCTTAATGTATCCAGCTGTTTGCTGACAACATACATACCAAATTACCTTTCGTCTCGTTTCTCTTATCTATATTCTAACCACGACGTAAATACCAGATCACTTATCTGTGGCACGCTAATATACCTCTTCATAGAACATCTTGTTATTCATCGTCTTTTACAGTATCCACCTCGCGTCAATGGAATTCCTTGTCACAAAGTATTAGGGGCTGCAAGACAATAAACACCTTTAAGAACAGCTTAAAAGATAACCTTATTAGTATTTCACTCCAATCATACTGATTTAAACTATCACTGACTACATTGTTACTTTTTTCTTTAGACATCAACCTGATTGTGCTGTATTTTAATTGTCTCATAACAATCTCTTTCTATTATCTAATATTATTTAAAATATATTAACATTCTATGTATTTTAGCTTAATTCTGCTACACAGTTTATTTCAGTGTTTAATTAATAGTTCATAGTATTTTGTTGTTTAATTCGTAAATAACTCTTGTATACATGTAACTCTCATCTAAATCAAATATTTTAATTATTTGTAAGTTCATACATATGTATGTATACTTTTTGCTGGTTGAGTGGAAGAGAAGGCCTTACGGCCTTAACTCTGCCAGGTAAAATAAATCATTTTTATTATTATTATTATTATTATTATTATTATTATTAGTATTATTATTATTATTATTATTAACATATTTAATGATAACGAGAATAAATAAATACAATACTAACAAAAGACAAATTAAAATTAATGAGAACAAAATCACATACAATACCAATAAAGTGAATACTATACATACATTAAATTAAATGGATCTAAATTAATTCCATGGAAATTGGCATTTTTTATGCATCTGCAGATGGGAGAAAGAGATTTTGAATTTCTAGTGTAATTTTTTTTTTATTTTAATTTTTTTGTAGGAATATAAAAAGTGATATTACTTAAGAATGATTTACAATCAATTTCACCCTTAATAATCTTACAAAAAAATAAATAATCACGCTCTTGACATCTGGTATATAGACTACAACAATTAAAATATTTTCAGTTACTCTCATAATTATAAACACAGGAATTGGGTAAAAATCGAAAAGTATATAAGAAATAAATTTTCTTTGAATATTTTTCAATTTAACCGACTTGGAAGTAATAATAATAATAATAATAATAATAATAATAATAATAATAAATTTTCTTATTTATTATTAATATTAAGGTGGTAAAAGTAACTTCTGTAAAAAATTACACTGTGGTCTGACCATTCAACTACCACAGGGGTTAAAACAAATACAGGGTGCTCTAAAATTCCCTTTACAAACTTCTAGGACGTACCGTTTCCGTGCTACAGCCGTTTGAAAACAAGCACTGCCTGAACGTACGTCACGTGTCTCAACAAGTAATAGCTTCGCAATTCGTCCACCTGCAGTGTTACATGATGAGGGGTGCTTACGTCAGACCCTCCATGGCCTCCACGATCACCGGATTTGACTCCATTGGACTTTTTCCTCTGGGGTCGTATGAAGAGTTTGGTTTATGAGACTCCTGTAGAGACAGCAGAAGATCTGGTGGCACAAGTTGTGTTCGCTGCAGGAGAGATTGCAGATACACCAGGTGTGATAGAGTGCGTTTACCAAAACATCATTCGTAGGCACAATGCGTGCAACGAAGTTGGTGGTCGCCACATCGAACCGCATTTGTAGTGGATTTGAATGTTAACCATCATTTGAAAAGGACAAAAACAGTTTAAGTTGAACTGTAAACAAAATTGTTTGTGACAAATGATTCAGTTTCCATTTTGTTTCTTTGGTTATTAATGAGTTGAATTGTAAAACAAGTGATGTACTGAGTCACGCCTCATAATAAAATAAATTACTTGTAAAAGTGGTCGCGTTAAAAACATGTTTTCAAACGGCTGTAGCATGGAAACGGTACGTTTTCGGACATGGGTTCCAATTCAAAACATTATCTACTCAGTCCCCTTAACAAGTCCTAGAAGTTTGTAAGGGGAATTTTAGAGCACCCTGTATAGTGATTCGTTAATGTTTTTAAGAAGCTTGTACTGTGATTGTTATCAGTTCAGAAGCTGGCAAATAGAGGCGTGGTTTCAAGAAGCTTTGGAGTGAGTAACAGTTGATGCTTTCCTTTAGCATTCTTCACAGGGCCGGTGAGATTAGTGCCATATAGTAGTAGTAGTAGCATAAATAATGTATTTTTACTTATCTTATCTGCAGTCAGTGTGGTCAAGAACTGTCTAAATCGCCATGTTTGTTCGTGCTATATTATTGTACATGGGGCTCTGCAGCTGTGCCAGCATGGAGCTCCAATGTGCCCCTTCTCGAGCTTCTGCCTTTCAGTTGTCTATCACAAGTCGACGAAACGAGAGTGGCATCTGGGTGGCGCAGGTATGAACTAAGCATAGGATTTCCAGACGTTCGGATTTTGCAGATGTGTTTCCTGCTTCCAGTCAGGCTTTGTAGAATATCTGAAATTGTCCTGCTTTCCTCTCCTGTCTGCTCTCTCTCAGTGACCCAAAGAGAGAAACTGTCTGTGTTTGGAGTACATCAGAGGAATTACGTTTGTAAAATTTAATTTAAAACATCTATGTTGTGTGGATTTCCACAAATATTTAATGCATGGAAAAAAAACATTTCTTGCTCAAACAAATATACCTTAAGGTAAAATAAGGTTTCAACATTTGGATAATGAAAAAGAAAAAGTTGGGTCATCAGAAAAATACGAAGTAGGCAAACAAGATATAAGTGTTCGCGTAGGCTTCCGTGGCTGGTGTACATGGTGTGTGGATAAGCTTCAGGGCTTCTACTGCGTTGTCTTGGTGTTTGTGGCTGACGTTTCGACCGACATGTACGCAGCGCCCCCCTTCATCCGGACATCGGGCACGGTATCAAGGTCACTCTTTCGGACCTTATGAGGGCCAGCATTTAATATGAATACTTCCCCTTCATACAGATCTCAACCGGATTGGACAACGTAGGACCAATCAGATGTCAGAAGGAGAACCTACGACCTATCACCGCAAGTACTCCCCCCATCGAGACTACTATATATACGAGCTCGCAGACTATTTCCTTATCCAACAACTGCTCTGAAGATGACCACAACACAGCGGTCGAAACGTCAGCCACCAACACCAAGACAACGCGGTAGAAGCCCTGAAGCTTATCCACACATCAAACAAGATATAAGCTTATTTATAATTTATGCAGTTAATTTAATTTAATTTGATTATTTACAGTTGTGTATCAATTTTATTGTACACTAAGACTATTTACTTTATTATACAGGGTGTTAAGAAAAGCATTCTTTATTTTGTGAGGTGATAGTATTAATGAAAACAGCAAAAAAAAAAAAATATAATATGCATGGGTGCTAAAATTAATATCTCGCCAGATATGAGTGCTTGCTCACCAACATTATGGGAGATGCTAATTCATTGTAACCCATTCTTCTACCCAACGTCTTAGGTAGTTACCCCTTTGTTTACTGCATTTCTGATATGATACTGTGTACTTAATAAAAAGCAAGCAAAAGAGCTCACATTAGATATGCTGTTCTCATAATACCAATTTCAAAGCCATTATTTCGTACAAATTTTAATTTTAGGATGCCTGTTAGACTTTTTTTTCGTGTTTTGATGCATACTAGTACCACCAATCAGAATATTAGATGTTTTTTAACGGAAATCACATTGAGCATCTCTTATGATTTACTAAAGACTTACTAATATTAATGTTAATCTCCTATGATGTTGGTGAACAAGAACTCATATCTCGGAAGGTTTATATTAGCACCTTTCAAAATATTCAATGCTTCTTTTTTAATACCCTGTCTAAAATACCTATTGAAAATAAGTGTCATGTCATGTGTCACATCATCATTTCCTGCTCTTTTGTGAAAAATCATGCTTTTTCAGATAAAATGTCCTGCTTTTCATTTTTTTATCTGGCAAGCCTAATTAAACAGTATGTTGGCATGTATTATTTATCACAAATTAAAACTGTGATTAATTGATTGCATCATATTAAATGCACTTTAATAAAAACAACTGGGACAAGTTATGAAAAATAACTTACACATTTTCGACAACAGAATTTTTATACTTGCTATTTCTTTCGACAATTGTTATCAGGTGTCACTGGATCATGGACCAAGCGACGAATATAATGGCATATGGCATGTGGACGTGGACCACACCACCACTAAGTGTGAGAGATCTGAAACCGTTCATCTAGTAGCCACAGTCACAGGTAATAGAACTATATTTCTGGCTAATTGTGAATTGACAGTTCTGCATTTTAGTTGATAATGGCATCACAAAAACATAGTCTTTGACTTAACCCCTCAAGAAGAAATCGCACGGTATAATGTCTGGGGACCTTGGGGGCCAAGAGTGTAGTGCTCTTTGGGCCCTGTACAACCTATCCAACGTAAAGGACTTCTGTTGTGGAGTCACAGGTTGGTACACGAGACCTTTACTTTTACTCATTAAAAACGTCCAGTCTCAATTCAGTGAAAATTCCTGTATAACTGCAGTCAGTAAATTTAGTGGCTGTTGTTGCGTTGGGAGAGACATCTAGCATTGGTCATTAGAAACCCTATAACATGCATGTCATTCATGGACGACTCGTGATTGCAGAGCTATAGGGCTTTGAAATTGGGTCCATCTTTTTGATACACGGTGTACATCAAACAGTAAAATGAAATTAAGGATTTCAACAAACTAGAATTCTTGATTTTTTTTTTTATAAATTTGTTGTATAGCTCTCCCAGTGAATCCTACACCCATTCATGAGCTGGTACCCCAACTCCATTCTTACAGGTTCTACCCTATCACAGTAAATTATTATGAACGTTGTTATTATCATGATTAGTAGTAGTAAGTGGTTCGTAAGTAATAAGTAGTAGTAGTAAATTAATCCTTTTGCAATCTGGAAACAAATTGACTGTTGGCATAACAACAGACTTCCGACTGAAAAGTCTGCCTTTAAGTCCAAGGAAAGCTGGAATTTCTCAACTCATTATTTCTGATGTCCTGTCAGAACTCTATAAAATTAAGTGACAGGTTGTACCTAGGGGTAAACGGTAGCCATACTCACCACATTTTCTCCTTTCAATGCCCAAATTAAGGGGGCTCATACAGGAGCGCTGCTGCAGATTGTAAAACTTTCACAAAATTTTAATATCTCAGAGATAATTCAGTGGATCTTTCTCATTTTTTGTACACAAATAAGTGGTATTTTGGCCTCTGATTTGGTATCAACAAATTTTCAATTATCGCAATAGTTCATTATTTTTATTTACAAAATTTAAACGAAATAATTTGCTGCTATTTTTCAAACTAAAAACGTAATATCTCTTGAACTAATTGTCCAAATTGTTTCAAATTTTCGGGATATCTTTAGGCATTCAAACTGTAGAGGGTGAACCACTTTCATGGAAGTATAATCACAATTTCACAAATTTTAAGTAGGCGTAAATAATGTAAAATAAAAATGACTTTTCTTGTTTATGACAAAAAAAATGTAGTTCAAAAACTTTGTAACATAGAAAGTTCACTTCAGTCTATCCTCTAACACTACATTTCTGGAGTCAAAAATAAAGAAGAAACTTTGAATCTGACAAGTGGCTGGAAAGATACCATGTTTATCCTCTTATGTAGTAACAAATTATTTCCTTTAAATTGTGTAAATAAAAAAAATAAATTAATTTGATAATTACAAATTTGTTGATGCCAAATTAGAGGCCCAAATACCACTTACTTGTGTATAAAAAAATGAGAAATATCCACTGAATTATCTCTGGGATATTAAAAATTTTGTGAAAGGTTTACAACCTGAAGCATCGCTACTGTATGAGCACCCTTAAGAAACCATGGAAGTTGTACTTCTCTCCTTCCTGTGCACGTCAATGAATCTGTGTGGATGCCTTTACGTTTTGAGGCTTTATTGAGAATTATATTCATGTTTGGTTTCACCTGCAATTTCAAATAAATCGGCAAAAATGAAATAATGTCTAGTCGTTTAAGTACTGGTAAATATAAAACCAAAAAAAAAAGTTGAATCCGTAAATTTGCAAGTGAATAGAAGCATAAATTAAAAAAAAAACTGGAGAAGTTGCAGTATTTTAATGTGAATTAAAATTGATTCAGTATAATGCGATATCTTTATTGTGTAGCACCTTCACTGAAACCCGGGCCTAACTACGAGTTTTTGCCTGAACTGGGATACTATAAGTTCCACCCCATCACAGTGGACTGGAATGTTGCCCGGGAGACTTGTATGAAAGAGGGCGCCCATCTTTTGGTGCTCAACTCAGAGAAGGAGTTCCAGGCTGTCAAGAAGATATGGGACCGGCAACCCAAGCTGACAAATGACTGGACGAATGACTACCTACAAGTGGGACTCACAGACCATGAAACTGAGGGACAGTTCTACAGTATCTTCGGTAAGTGGAAACATTCTGTTCTTGGCTTACAAAAACGAATATGTGAACTGCAAGCATGACGTTTAATTTAAAATATTCGGTGTCATGAATGTGACACTAACTCTTCTCATTAAACGAGTTACAGTCAGAAAGTAAAGTTAACATGTTCATTTCATCATACAGGGTGCTCTAAAATTCTCCTTACAAACTTCTAGGACTTGTTAAGGGGACTGAGTAGATAATATTTTGAATTGGAACCCATGTCCGGAAACGTACCGTTTCCATACTACAGCCGTTTGAAAACATGTTTTTAACGCGACCACTTTTACATGTAATTTATTTTATTATGAGGCGTGACTCAGTACATCACTTGTTTTACAATTCAACTCATTAATAACCAAAGAAACAAAATGGAAACTGAATCATTTGTCACAAACAATTTTGTTTACAGTTCAACTTAAATTGTTTTTGTCCTTTTCAAATGATGGTTAACATTCAAATCCACTACAAATGCGGTTCGATGTGGCGACCACCAACTTCGTTGCACGCATTGTACCTACGAATGATGTTTTGGTAAACGCGCTCTATCACACCTGGTGTATCTGCAATCTCTCCTGCAGCAACCACAACTTGTGCCACCAGATCTTCTGCTGTCTCTACAGGAGTCTCATAAACCAAACTCTTCATATGACCCCAGAGGAAAAAGTCCAATGGAGTCAAATCCGGTGATCGTGGAGGCCATGCAATTGGACCACCTCGGCCTATCCATCTTTGTTCGAACGGCTGTAGCACAGAAACGGCACGTTTCCGGACATGGATTCCTATTCAAAATATTATCTACTCAGTCCCCTTAACAAGTCCTAGAAGTTTGTAATTGGAATTTTAGAGCACCCTGTATACAGTAATTCACCCATATCTGTGGGGGATACATTCTGCAGAACCGACTGCAGATATGGGGAAGAGTGGATAATAAAGAACCCTGTAAATAAATATTTTTTTTATTACCATACATACCTATGATAAACTTCAATTGACAAATTATAAACAGTAAGACATTAGGAGAGACAAATAATAATACTGTAATGATTAGACATCAGACTTTTATGCATATAATCTAGGTGAAATAAGCATACAAACATACAATGCATATCAAAGAAATATGCACTTAAATATGTCACTAAAGAAGATTATGCACTTAAATATGCCACTGAAGAGAAATATGCATTTAAATGCGCCACTAAAGAAAAATATGCACTTCAGTATGTCACTAAAGAGGAATATGCACTCAAATATGCCATTAAAGAGAAATATGCACTTACATATGGTATTAAAAGTTGTTGTTTAGTCAACTGTCTGAAGACAGGTCTGAACCTTCCAAGTAATACCAAGAAGGCACCACTTATGAGACAACTAGGCCAGGAGATAATGGGATAGGGTGGCCAATCTCCTTCCCCCCTCCATTGCATACATCGGCGACTAACTACATATTACATTAGTCATACTTCAGATGTATACAAACAATTGTTCTTCCTCTGACACATATCGTCAAGTGAGAGGTACTGCTTGTTAATAGATGTACATATCAGCCAGAACCTCTATCAGAAGATGTATTAAAAGTAACAAATATATTAGTTATTTAATATTTTTTTTTATCCAATGCCACCAGGTTGTCTTTTCGACATTTCTGGTCTTCTCTCCTGGCCGTGGCTTAGTTGTAACCCACTTCTGAGTTTGGGGCGCCTAGAAGGCGGAGTTACATTACCCCAATGATGTGATAGGATGATTATGATAATGTGGTGCCAGGAGAGGTCTTAAATCTGAACTTAACCTAAATTCCAGACCATGGACGAACACAGGAATAATCCCCTTTAAGGAAAAATTCCTGTGCTCTCTCCGGGAATCGAACCCGGGACCTCATGAACTATAGCCAGAAGCTCTGACCACTAGACCATGATATAGTTATTTAATATAAATTCAAACTAACAGGCTACAGGCAGTTTTTCGGAACCCTGCACTTTGCAACTGAAATTAGTGACCTGTTTCATGCTTAGACTACACCCACACTGATAGCTCACGTCTAAGCTGATCCAGACAATACATGACAGAATGATGACGGAATAATATCTATTCTATGTTTTTTTTTTTTATTTCACAATCTGAAAATGCATTGTGTTAAAATATGTATGATATTTTATTTACAGATGATACAATACAAATATGATTATCTACGATCTGTAGGTGTAGGCAGATAAGATTACGCGGGATAAATTATTTATTTATTTTATTTTTATTTATTTTTTTTATTGGGTTATTTTACGACTCTTTATCAACATCAAGGTTATTTAACGTCTGAATGAAATGAAGGTGACAATGCTGCTGAAATGAGTCTGGGGTCCAGCACCGAAAGTTACCCAACATTTGCTCGTAGTGGGTTGAGGAAAAACCCCGGAAAAAACCTCAACCAGGTAACTTGCCCTGATCGGGATTCGAACCTGGCCACCTGATTTCGCGCTGACCATTACTCCACAGGTGTGGACTAAATTATTTATGGCAGAGGCTAAATCATTAATATAAACTAGAAACAATAATGATCTACATTAAATGTGACTTAATGTTTAATATTCATAAATTCTGAGTGATAGCATAATCTTGAAATAAGTTGTTTCTTTCTTTCAGGAGAGCATGTCAATACTACAGGCTACGCGATATGGAAGGCTGGTGAACCCAACAGTGGCACTGGTGTCAATTGTGCTGCAGTTAATCGTGGCGGAGAGCTCTATGACTCCTATTGCACCAGAAAGTTGGCCTTTGTATGCGAACAGAAACTTTAATACACAATATTTATCTTTTTGTTCATCCATTTCATCCCATTGCTTCATAAACAGAGGTGTGAAATTATACCATTAATTTTTTGTATTTATAGCAAAAATATTGTTAAAAAATAGCATTTTATAGCATTAATTATTTGAACAAATAGTGTTTATTAGCTGAAACCTGTTTTTCCTCCAACACATATCATCAAGTGAGATGTACTGCCTGATAATAGATGTACATATCAGCCAGAACCTAAGTCAGAAGTTAATATCCATGTATAGCATTCAATTCGTATTAATGAAACTGGCTTCAAAGGGTTGTCATTGTGATGAAATGTGAAAAAAAAAAAAATACACATTTATTAATTTCTGTTACATTTATCTGTTAGTGAAATTTGTGGCACAAGATGGTGTTTTGGCGAGATGAGTCTCAGGTTTCGTCATGGTAATACCTGACATTTGTCTCAATGTTGAGAAAAATCTCAGAAAACGCAAACCAAGTAATCGGTTGAAGTGGATTTCAAACCCACGATTGAATCAGCCTGGGCACGAACCCTGGTCACTACCCCTAGAACATGCCAGTGACTATTTCCTAAAACCAGACTAAATCAACAAATTCTGTTATAAAAGTTATTTGATTGTATCAACGAATTTTTTAATAATAAATGTGAAAATGATGAGAAAATGTATTGCTACATTCAAAATGATATCCGATGGAATCCTTAATATCCATTTCCCTTCTTTGATATGCTGTTACGTTCTAAGATATTTTAATAAACTTCTGTGATGAGATTATCCAGTTGTAAACAAAAGATAATCGTTCTGAGAGGATTAAGTTAGACTGACATAATAGTTAAGAGGATAATAGTTGACTGTCACTCTATTTCGCCTGGTATATAAGACAGAATATTATTAGAGAAATCAAAGAGATATCAACAGGGGAAGATCTTGGAACGGGTGAGTGGTACATTCTCAATAACTTTAATATGAAATTGCATGATTGTCACACTGAAAATAAGTAAGTCTGTATGTGATAGTATATGCAGATCTTTGTCCAGCACTCCAGCTGCAGATGGAGTCAGTTAATAAATATGAAATGAAGGCACCAAGGTTCGTATGTCTGTAGGTCCTGTTTAATTTGTGGTTGGAACATTTTCCAGCATCAGTCCACCATTACCTCTTACTTACCATACTCATTAGCAGTGGCGAAGCTCTTAAAAGTCTTTTGAGGCTTAGCCTACCCAAAAAAATTTGAGTTACACCTAATAACAGTAGGCTTATAAGTTCATAATAACGTTGTGTCATGATACTTGGCTTCACTCCGATCCTTCCATATAATAAGTTCACTGTTCGCAGTCATTCAGGATTGAAAGTTCAGTGTGAGGCTTGTGGCAGAAGCCTCTAAAGACGTGGCTACGACCTTGACTCGCAAACTGAAAAGGGACCAGAGAGGGAGTATCGATTCACTACATCTTGGTTCGAAACACATAACATTTTGCGCTATATTGGTGTTCTGTGAATGTGCTGCATGTTTGTGTGTTACATATTAATTTTGTGTAAAATGCCTCATACAGGTCATTATTTATTGAATTAAAAGAGAAACCATTTTAAAGTTGGACGTATGAAACAAAGTGTGCTCTGTACATCTTGCTTCAATTGTGATCTCACGAAACGTCCAAAGTTTTGTTGCAAGTTTGGCAAATCACAACTTTACCGTCGGTTCTGGAAGAGTAATGAGGAGTGTTTTTGCAAAAGTCGATAGATGCAGAAATCAAGATTTTACAGAAATTACACAAGTGACAGGATCTATCGAGTTTTGAAAAAAACCTGGAAGGTTTGGTAGTCTCTACATACGGTATGAATCAAGTTTTGGTAAATCTGATTTCATAGATCGATTCCGGAGGAAGAAAATATACGATATCCATATGTAACTCACTTTCGAAAAATTCTGCATCTATCGACTTTTGCAAAAACGCTCCTCTTGTTGTTGATTGCAACCCACGATTTTAATTTTTTAGCCAGCAATGGCATGACAGTTGTCATAGCAACGAAAAGAAGAAAAAAAAAAAAAAGAGAACTTGGTATGGTAACTTACTGTCAACTTTCAAGACTAGTATTATAGTATCAGAATTCTTAGAAAACCAACCTAATATTCATTCCTAGTATATTTGAGTGTGGGGCTTGTTCTTCAACCCAAACAGAGTGATTTATTGCACTCTTTTGGAAAAACCTTCAACTACTCGAGCGGATTTTACGTTCTTCCATAGTTCTTTAGCACATTACTTTTGTCTGTAATATCCACCCAAACTGTGTTTAATGATTCAATAAATTTGCAATTAATACATTATATTTTCTGAGAATCTAAATGGCAAGGAATACAAAATTATTTATTATTTACATAGAAATTCTGTCTCTCTTAATATTTCGAATGTGCATTACACATGTTTCGGTGTAAACAAATATAAATACTAGATGATAGAGTAATATTTTTAATCATAAATTACAACATACAGTAAAAAAATTATGCTGAAAATTTAATAACAATAATAATAATTAATAATTTATTTTCAGAGGTCCCTAAATTGCCATGTTTGTTCGTGCTGTATTGTTGTACGTGGGGCTCTCTGGTTGTGCCTGTGTGAATCCTCCATGTTCCTCGTTTCGAGCTTCTGCCTTCCAGTTGTCCATTACAAGTCGACGAAACGAGAGTGGCATCTGGGTGGCGCAGGTATGAGTTAAGTAATCTGTTTACTTACGTTGTTTGAGTCCCAAAAGAGTAAAAATTGAAAGGAACAACTGCATTCAAACTATATTTCAGTTATGGTGCTATTATCCAAAGGTTTATTCATTTTATTTACTTACCTGCTTATTTATTTATTTATTTATTTATTTATTTATTTATTTATTTATTTATTGGAAGATTGAAGAATGCTGGGTTTGCAGTGAAAGACCTGCCATTTGGCAGAACACTATGTATTTATTTATATATTTAATTATTTATTTGGAGATTGAAGAATGTGGGGTTTGCAGTGAAAGACCTACCATTAGGCAGAACACTATGTATTTATTTATCATTGATTATAGTTCACGTTAACACTTTGTTTGTTAAAAACATAAAATTGTTTAGTCACACGTTAAACAGTGTTAAAATTTTTAAAAAAGGTATATACCTTGGACAGACGGCCCGTTTCGACATGATGTTACGTCTTCATCAGTGTCTCCTGAACTAGTAGTGAGTAGTTCAGGAGACACTGATGAAGACGTAAAATCACGTCGAAACGGGCCATCTGTCCAAGGTATATACCTTATTTATTTATTTATTTATTTATTTATTTATTTATTTATTTATTTATTTATTTATTTATTTATTTATTTATTTATTTATTTATTTATTTATTTATTTATTTCATTTTTATATACATTATTTATTTATTTTTTATTTATTTATTTATTGTCCACACCTGTGGAGTAACGGTCAGAGCGTCTGGCTGCGAAACCAGGTGGCCCGGGTTCGAATCCTGGTCGGGGCAAGTTATCTGGTTGAGATTTTTTCCAGGGTTTTCCCTCAACCCAATACGAGCAAATGCTGGGTAACTTTCGGTGCTGACCCCGGACTCATTTCACCGGCATTATCACCTTCATATCATTCAGACGCTAAATAACCTAGATGTTGATACAGCGTCGTAAAATAACCCAATAAAATAAAAATTTATTTATTTATTTATTTGGAGATTGAAGAATGATGGGTTTGCAGTGAAAGACTTGCCATGTGGCAGAATACTATGTATTTGTTTGTTTATTTATTTATTTAATTACTTATTTGGAGATTGACGAATGCTGGGTTTGCAGTGAAAGACCTGGCATGTGGCAGAATACTATGTATTTATTTATTTATTTGTTTGTTTTATTTTATATATTTATTTATTTATTTTTATTTATTTATTTATTTATTTATTTGGAGATTGAAGAATGCTGGGTTTGCAGTGAAAGACTTGCCATGTGGCAGAATACTATGTATTTATTTGTTTATTTATTTATTTAATTATTTATTTGGAGATTGACGAATGCTGGGTTTGCAGTGAAAGACCTGGCATGTGGCAGAATACTATGTATTTATTTATTTATTTATTTATTTATTTGTTTTATTTTATATATATATGTATTTATTTATTTTTATTTATTTATTTATTTATTTATTTATTTGGAGATTGAAGAATGCTGGGTTTGCAGTGAAAGACTTGTCATGTGGCAGAATACTATGTATTTATTTGTTTATTTATTTATTTAATTATTTATTTGGAGATTGACGAATGCTGGGTTTGCAGTGAAAGACCTGGCATGTGGCAGAATACTATGTATTTATTTATTTATTTATTTGTTTTATTTTATATATATTTATTTATTTTTATTTATTTATTTATTTATTTATTTATTTGGAGATTGAAGAATGCTGGGTTTGCAGTGAAAGACTTGCTATGTGGCAGAATAGTATGTATTTATTTGTTTATTTATTTATTTAATTATTTATTTGGAGATTGACGAATGCTGGGTTTGCAGTGAAAGACCTGGCATGTGGCAGAATACTATGTATTTATTTATTTATTTATTTATTTAGTTAGTTATTAAATTATTATTATATTTTTGTTTAATTTTTACTTATTTATTTACCGTCTGTTAATTCCTTGTTTCCAAGAATGTTTAAGCCTGCCCTGTTTCCGTCTTCTTTGTGAATATATACAATAGTCCCCCTTAAGAAGAAGTTCATAGGCTGGGACTGCCCTCACAGGTCGATCCCTCGAGTGGGGTCATTGTGCTTCCATTGGGATGGAATGATGTGCATGCTTTAAGAACTCATTGCGCTACAGATTCCCCTATGGGCCGCCCACGAACTCTCATACAGCCTGTAGAATCCCTTTTACCTTTCCACATAGGCATCATTACAGTACCAAAATGCGGGTCCCACGAGCTGTTATGAGTACAGGGGACATCCCGCAGTACATAGCACTAGGCCTACCACCAGCAACTAATGACCACTTACCGTGGGGTCCAAGTTCGATGGCGGTTTACATCCGACTCCATATTGATTTCAAGTCTAAATTAGGGAATGGAAACTCAAATTTTGCAAAACCATGAGGTGGTATAATGAGGAAGTATATCTCATATTCTTGACGCTGAATATTTTTTCCTCTCCAGATATCTTTGGACCATGGATCAAATAGCAACGTTGATGGTCCTTGGTTCCTGGACGTTAACCACACCACGACCAAGTGCGAGAAGTCTGAAACTGTTCATCTAGTGGCCACAGTAACAGGTACGCAATTTCCAAAGAAAAAAGCAATCCTGTGAATAAATTATGAATTATCTGTCAATTTCGCAAGAGCATGTGTACCCAATCTGTTTGTGTGATTGTACAGAATCCGACAGAGGAATGGACGATTATGAATTTTTTTTTAAATTTTAGTTGGTTATTTAACGACGCTGTATCAACTACTAGATTATTTAGCGTCGATGAGATTGGTTATAGCAAGATGATATTTGGCGAGATGAGGCATTCCAACATATCTCCATCATCATCTCATTGTGGGTGTAGTGGAATTCATAAAGGACAAGTTTTTCTGGCCCCAAATACAGGATATCCCGTACAATAAGGAACACTTGGCAACCCTAACTGGCCCCACTACAGAAATGCTGACAACTTGTGTCTGCTTGGTTGTTTCAGCCCCTGCTTTCATACCAGGCCCCAGCTATGAACTAGTGCCGGGTTTAGGCTACTACAAATTCCACCCGATATTAGTAAACTGGAGCAAGGCTAGGCAGACATGCGCTCTAGAAGGAGCCCACCTGCTTATACTCAACTCCGAGAAGGAATTCGCGGCCATCAAGAGAATGTGGGACCTCTACCCCAAAATCGCGGGCGACTGGAGGAATAACTTCATCCACATTGGGATTACCGATCATGAAATTGAAGGCCAGTTCTTCACACTTTTCGGTGAGTCACCATGCATGTATTCAGGTTGTTTGTTTCTTACGTTTTGTTATCAATCGTGCTATGAGTAATTATTAAGTTGTGGTTTTGAAAAAGTAACTAATTTTTGTTTCACATTTTCTGTAACACCTTGTATTTCGATTGTGTTGAACAGCGACCTCGTACGTCATAATAGTACATTATGCAACGAGCCTATAATGGTAGTAATTAAGACGCGAGTATGTTTATGAAACGAGCGCAAGCGAATTTCATAATTTTCATACGAGCATCTTAATTACCATTATAGGCAAGTTTCATACGACTTTTTATGCTCGACCATATTTTTAACTTGAAATTATTCATAAGTATTCATGTTATTCTTATCTGACTCGGGACCGGAACTGACCTCGTACAATATCCCGTAAATTGTGAGATGTGCGCAGACGCGAAAGTATTTATTTTTTCCGAGAAACAAATGTCATTGACCTTGATATAATCTAGAGAGTAAATTAAAGATTAATATTGATATAACCTTGAAATTAATTTAGACATTGAAAAACGAGATGACAAATTGAATTTATTTGAATATTATTTACAATTAATGCTAATTATTATAGTAACAGAACATAACCTTCTGTGACAGTATTGGATTTCCAGCCTCCGTGATGTTTTGCTAGTTGTCTTTCGATTGCATATCCGAGAATAATCGATACTTGCGCTTTCATAATGCTACAGTGATGTTTTCTGTTTGGTTGAACACCTGAACTTTAATGATTAGGTGTACTTTAATGAGGTCCATTAAAGGGCTGCTACCAGGTGTATAATTACTACATTTCGGCATGGTCGAGCATAAAAGAAATTAAATAAAATGAAGTTTCACAAAAGTATCAAAAAAGTCTTCCCGAATCTTTTGCAAACATTTTATGCCAAGACATGGGTACAGACTTTGCAAGAAGAGATTTGTGTATCCTTTTATGCCAGATATTTGTTTGTTATCAAGATATTAAAATGTTTTTTCACTCTCCTTTAAATTGAATATTTTAACATACGAGTTTGCTGTTCATCACCATTTAATTTTTCATTTTATGTAAGCCAATCAAAAAGAAAATCATTGTTGCCAAAAGAATTAAGTCGCAATATTTTTGTTTTTCATTTTAAACAAAGACAATTTTTTATCAAAACTATTATATGTCATATGCATCCTTGACTCTGGACTTAGAATAGTTACGTGAAATTTCTGTACACAGCCATACCGCATGCCAAAAACCACTGTGTGCTGCAAAAATGTACGAGTATGTTACAATATATTCATTTACTTTGGGCGTTTCAGGCAAACATATTAACTCAACTGGCTACGCCAAATGGGCCCCCAGTGAACCCAACAGTGGCAGTGGTGCCAACTGTGGTGGGGTGACACGCACAGGCTTATATCAAGATTCAAATTGCGAGAATCAGTTAGCATTCTTCTGTGAGCAAGAACTGTGAAACGTTTCTGTGTAAAAAGAGTCCAGCAGAGTTTATCACTGATGTACTGTATGTCGATGGCATGATAGTAAAACATGTGCAGGTCTTAAAGAAACAAACTTGCCACCTCCTTTTGTTTCCGTTTCCATGGTAACCCTATCCTGCTGCCAAATTTAATTCCTTAATCTTTCCAGCATTTCAATTTGAATTTTTTTTTCTGCCCTTCAGTGTGAGCTGGTTTCAAAAAGAGGTGATACCGCATTAGTTGTGTATGATGTAATTAATATTTATCTTGTTCTGTATTATCTTTTGAAGGAAATAATTTGTGTTTTGTATATTTTTAATTGTTTATTTAAATTATTGCTAATAAAATGAAGTTGTAATTTTATTTGGCTGTGTTGCCTTTATTTTGTTGGGTTGCCAACTCTGGTAAATCAAATTACCGGCCATTTTACACATGGAAAATTGAATAAACACATATTCGCAGCGCTTTTTTTCAACCGGAATGGTCCGGAACGCATTCTGGTAAACTTTTTGTCATTACACATTCCAACGAGATATATTTTATAAGCGAAATTGAAAAATTAAAATTGTCACCACTGCCGAGTCCAAGAGTTTACATTTTCTCATTATTATTGTTGGTGGAAAAGTAACTCATGCAATCTAGTGCTGCCATCTTCCTTTATTGATCCTGAAACTATAGCTCGAAATCTCAAAATTTTCGTTATGCTTAAAATCGATGAGCTCCGTTTGGAACTTATAAGGTATGTAGGCCTAATATTTTTAAACCTACATTTTTGTTGTATAATGTGATCGAGTGATAGAGTTCCGGTAAACTTTTTTTTTCCAGAAAAAAAGCACTGTATATACGTATATACTAGATAAAGAATCTGTTAAGGAAACAATTTCTGTTATTCAACTTTATACATATGGGCGACAACTGATATAAGCAATAAAAATTTGACGAACGAAAATTGCTTCAGTATTCCAAACACATTTTTAAATTTGTGTTTGAAGCTTGATACCACAGCAAAAGCACAAAAAGCAACATCTCACACTGTTGTAGATGCTCCAATTCTCATTTTCGGTCCTGAGTTCCTCGGTGTTATTTGGTTGTAGTGGTGTAGCCCTATATTAAAGAACACGCCATAAGTCTGTACACATTGAAAAGCACAGGAGTTGATAAGTAAATGTTGCTGCAGTACATGCTGTGCCGGGAAGATCTCAGGACAACCGTTGTAGGCATTGCCACAACGAGGTTGAAACTCTTGCACACGTCCTGGGATCCTGTCCGCACGGCGAAGCTCTGCGAAACGCTAGACACCACCAAGTATGATCAATTATAGCCACTGCCCTTAAAGATGCCGATTACAACACCTTTGAAGAAGTACATGGTCTCTCCATCACTGGCAGTACACGGCACATAGATATAATAGCTTTCAAGGAATCTACAAGATCTGGATTCATAATTGATCCCACTGTGCGTTTCGAAACGGATGAGGAACACCCAGCAGAAGTGGATAACGAAAAAAAAGAATATCTACAGTCCTACCATTCCCTATTACCTCCAAAAATACCAGTTAAAAGAGCTTGAAGTAATCGGACTTCTGGTTGGAGCAAGAGGTACCGCTACTCTTTTCATGAAAGATGTGTTTGTACATCTATTATTCCGATTATAACCTTAGCTGCATTGAAAGGATCAATTGCTCTCCTGAAGAATCATCTATATTCGAAATCAAACTAAGTTCAGTAGCATTCTTTACTTTTTTGTAACACTTACCTCTCTAAAAATAGGTATATTTCGACTAATCTCAAAAAAAAAAATTATTTGCAGCTATGTACTTGTAGGAATTTAATTGTTAAAACAAAATCAATGGTTCAATGAACTTGTAAAAATTTCTGTGGTTAAGTACTCTTTGTCCCTTGTGGCAGCTCACGAATGGTGAGGAGATTTATAAATTTAAAAATTTGTCTCTACACTCACTACATTGACATTGTTTGAAAGAATACTTGTTGCTTGCTTTGCTTTTGTTTAATAGTTCTTTGTTTGTTGAAATATAGTCAAAAAATTCTCTACACGACATATTAAAGTTCGTCTTTACTAAGAGTTCTGATTTTACAAGTTCTGGGCTCATCCGGTTCCTCTCGTTAGTTCAGAGATTCTTCATTTTCGGAAAAAAAACTCGTTCCACATGAGTATTGCTAATTGGAAGAGCATGTATGTGTTCAGCAATTTTCTTTAAGTTTGGCACACTGCGTGTCTTCAAAACAGTGTCCCAGCGTTCTTGAGCAGTTGATAGATTTCTCAGTATCGGCATCATCTCTTTCAATAAGTACAATGCATCACCATTTTCGAAGTCCAGTTCTAAAGAGTGCGGCAAAACATCTTACCCAATTTAAAGTTTAAATAAAAAACAGATGGATCAAAATAAGGACACTGTATTAATATGAATGGTATCTAAACAGTGGGAAATTCAGGTTTACATGCGTTGCCATAGCGATATCAAATGACATGCGCAAAACAACAAGAATTGAATAGGACATAGAATACACGGAATTGACATTCAGTTAGTGCAAATTGTAATCTGTAACGGATTCCAACTATGCCGTGGACAGGTGAAGAACGTGCTTATGCTGTGGTATCGTTTCTGGTAAGTGGTAATTCCGTTGTCGTTGTCCAGCATGCTTTTTGGAGACGCTTCCAGATTCCCCTCGTGGGGCAGTTCCAGATCGGAAAAGCATTAACTTGTGGCTATCAAACTTTAGAGCAAGTGATGACATGATTAAAAAGGGAGGAGGAAGGCCACGCAGAGTTCGAACTTCAGAAAACACTAATGCAGTAAGGCGTTCATTTCAGCAGTCGCCAAAGAGATCTGCTCGAAAACACGCTAGAGCTCTTCACTTATCTGATTGGAGAGAGCGTTGAATTTTGCACCATGACTTGCGATTTCATCCCTACAAGATGGTCTTTGCTCAAGAATTGTTTGAACGTGATTATTAAAATCGTGTGAGGTCATGTGCAAACAATTTTTTGGCACCAAGACTCAATGCGCTGCAGATTGACCAGGTATGGTTTCAGCAGGACGGAGCCACCTCTCACACAACTCAGATTTCTCTCTAAGTCCTGAGACAGATGTTTCCCGGACGCTTAATTTCTTCACGTGGCGACGTCCCTTGGCCAGCACGATCACCAGACCTTGCACCCTGCGATTTTTTTCTATGGGGGCTGCTGAAGGCTGAGGTGTTCACACATCGGCCGAGGACTTTGCCACACCTAAGAAATGCAGTATAGGATGAAATTGGTCTTAGTCCTCAAGAAATGCTAGTTAGAGTGATGCAGAATTTCCGAAGTCGCATTCAACAATGCATTGATAGTGAAAGACACCACTTCAGAGACACGTTATTAAAAAAATGAAAAATTCCCACTGTTAAGATACCATTCATATTAATAAAGTTTTCTTATTTTGATCCATCTATTTCTTATTTAAACTTTAAATTAGGGAGGATGTTTTGCCGCACCCTTTATATTAACTTGCGATATATGTTCACAATTTCAGTAAGGACACTGAATGTGAAAGTATCATTAAGGCCTAGAAAAATGATTTTCTTAGAAAGTGAAGAATCTTAATCAAACCAATTTTCAAATACTCAATGGCCCTCTGACACACATTCAGTGCTTCCATCTTAAAGAGATGCACATCATAATCACTCAGAGTTATTCAAATGCTGATTTACTACCAAGCCATGTCACGAATGGGCGCCACGAACTCGTTTCTGTGTTCTATCCAAAGAGCTTATAATACTTACAAATACTTTGCCTCTATTCATCAAACAGTATATCGTATAATTATGAAATGTCTTTGGTAGCCATTGCAAACTACGTCGGATCTCTAATAATGAAATATCAATACAAAATTTCAGAATATAATATTGCAGTGAACAAAATTCCGGACATTAGGCGTCCTGAAAACAGTTTAATTTTTTTCCTGCATAGAGGACTGATTTCCTGACAATCCGGAAAAATTCCGGACGGTTGGCAACCCTATCTATTCCTCCTTTCAATCTGCAGGGTTTATCACTTCCACCTATTATATTCATGACGTAAGAGTTTAATAATACTGGCTGTTAATTTCAAAGTGTGTCATGACGTCACTGTTGTGAGTCAGCGATTTGAAGCGAGTTTCAGCTTTTATGTCAGAGACGTTGCCTATTAATCAAGGCGTTCAATCTGAACTTGAGAACGTGTACGGTATAACTTGAACGTCGTAGCAACAGATGGTGACCTGTACGGTCTGTGTGCTACCATAACCTCTTTCGAACTGTGTTTTGCGCGTCCAAGTCGTACGCAGGGTATTTGTTATCATCAGTTATCATCAGTTGTATCCACAATACAAATCAAATGCTCCGTGTCCATGTTGACCGTCGAAGTTAATGTCAACCCCCTCCCCTTATCCCGACAGTAAGAAAAAACCCACCTCAGTACATGTTTCCAAACAGTTCACATTCCTGCCACTACCGGCGTTACCGTACATATCAGTAAGTACTCTTCAGAATGAACGCCGTACTTGCTATACAACTTCTCTGACACATAGGTAATACACCTCTGCGGAAGTGTAGGAAGATTGATTTCTCTAGGCTCATCGACTAGCCACATGACGGCATACAGCGAGCCATGACACACTTTGAACTGAACACCCAGTAGTACCACTTCTTCATTATTTTGTTCGTTGTTGTCTATGAGGTTTTGTTCATTGTTGATTGGTCTCTAACGCTCTACATGTTGAATCCTTCCCGTTATTACATAGCCAATCTGTGATTTCTAAGTCCTCGTAACTTTAAATTTCATGATCAGAAGTTCCTTTAAGGAAACAGAAGAGAGTTTAACAGAATAATACTACAACTGCTGATAATACAATCGCAATGACCGTCGATCTTAGCGCAGGTCCATACGAGGAACTCATTTTGGCGGTTACGCTCAGATATGGGTTGTCTTCTAGGGGAAGAGCTTTCCAGAAGTCCATGCGTTCCTTGAAGAGGTCCTCTCGTATTCTGAGGTCCACAAGCTTCCCACTAGATGGCACCGCTCTGGTAATTTGCAAATATTGTATATGGAAGTTCGTTTGCGTGAAGGGTTGTACAGGTTCCCAAACGACATCGTGAATTTGTACGTGAGGAGTGGGGTTTCTGCAAGAAATTCAGAAAATAATATTCATAATATTAATAATAATAATTATTATAATAACAATAATAATAACAATACCTGCATCCTGTGTCAAAATAAAAAAATAAAGTGAACTAAAAATATGTTTTCAAGCTCGCAAAACAATTAAAAATAACAGGAGTAGTAATAATAGTACAAATAATAATAATAATAATAATAATAATAATAATAATAATAATAATAATACTTACTTACTGGCTTTTAAGGAACCCGGAGTTTCATTGCCGCCCTCACATAAGCCCACCATTGGTCCCTATCCTGAGCAAGATTAATCCAGTCTCTACCATCATATCCCACCTCCCTCAAATCCATTTTAATATTATCTTCCCACCTACGTCTCGGCCTCCCCAAAGGTCTTTTTCCCTCCGGCCTCCCAACTAACACTCTATATGCATTTCTGGAATCGCCCATACGTGCTACATGCCCTGCCCATCTCAAGCGTCTGGATTTTATGTTCCTAATTATGTCAGGTGAAGAATACAATGCGTGCAGCTCTGTGTTGTGTAACTTTCTCCATTCTCCTGTAACTTCATCCCTCTTAGCCCCAAATATTTTCCTAAGAACCTTATTCTAAAACACCCTTAATCTATGTTCCTCTCTCAAAGTGAGAGTCCAAGTTTCACAACCATACAGGACAACCGGTAATATAACTGTTTTATAAATTCTAACTTTCAGATTTTTTGACAGAAGACTAGATGACAAAAGCTTCTAAACCGAATAATAACACGCATTTCCCATATTTATTCTGCGTTTAATTTCTTCCCGAGTGTCATTTATATTTGTTACTGTTGCTCCGAGATATTTGAATTTTTCCACCTCTTCGAAGGATAAATCTCCAATTTTTATAGTTCCATTTCGTACAATATTCTGGTCACGAGACATAATCATATACTTAGTCTTTTAGGGATTTACTTCCAACCCTATCGCTTTACTTGCTTCAACTAGAATTTCCGCGTTTTCCCTAATCGTTTGTGGATTTTCTCCTAACATATTCACGTTATCCGCATAGACAAGAAGCTGATGTAACCCGTTCAATTTCAAACCCTCTGTGTTATACTGAACTTTTCTAATGGCATATTCTAGAGCGAAGTTAAAAAGTAAACGTGGTAATATTATTATTATTATTATTATTATTATTATTATTATTACTATTGTTATTATTATCATCATCACCATCACAACCATTATCGATAAATTACGTTAAACTATACTTTGATTACAATTATTTTATTAAAAAAAACATTAAAGACAGTATTGTCAAACCGCACAGATCATGACATTAACATATAGTTTTGTGAATAATAATGTAGATGTGACTATGGACGACACCAGGGGCGTACACAAGGAGAGGGGTTACCGGCTTTGAACCTCTCCCTTGAACTTAAAAAAAATTACATATTTAGATTCGAGTATTTCTTTTATCCATAATCGTTTTTCCTTCTCTAATTTTTCACTGTCAGAGTAACAAAATCTACATCGACATAAGGCATAGTCCTCCTACCTCTCCTTCAATATAATCCCTGTGCTTGGTGCCGTGGCACGTTCGAATTATAACAATGCTATCTTTATTATAGAGAGATCTACTGCCTAGTACCGACCTTGTAATAAAATGAAGCTGACACAGTATGAAATTTAACTTTTGTTTGTTAAAAATTGGATGGCTGTGAAAAAATTACTTTTCAAATATTTTATAAGGATATTCACGAATATGTTCTATTAGAACTAGTATAATATTAGTAAATATACCGTAATATAATAATAATAATAATAATAATAATAATAATAGTAATAATAATAACAATAATAATCTACAGAATTTAAAATACCGATAATGTAAATTGTAAACAATTTTAATAATGATCCCTCCCATTCCTTGACAAAATTCTGCGTACACCACTGAACAACACAAATGACACTATCAACATTTCCACATTGCAGTGAATTAGGCCAAATGTAATTATGATGATGATGATGATGATGATGATGATGATGATGATGATGATGATGATGATGATGATTCTGTAAGTCTCTTATATTAAATTATTCGTAAAATTTATTAACTGTGGTAATAAACAGATGATCTGAAATTAGAAGTAAGATTTCTGTAACGCCTAAGTGGCTGCAATCAGCATAACAAACGCGACGGAGAAGTTGTCGCTTTGGCAAGGCGAATTCTGTACTGGATTAAGAGAAAAATAAACTGACAATTAAAATCAAGGTTTTATTCTTAGCTAAATTTTATATTTGTGTAACAAAACACGTAACAGGATGGAAATTATAAAGAAAAAGTAAAACATTTATGCTGTTCGCGATTGTTATTGTGAGCATGGTTGGGATCGTAACAATGTTTGGGATTTGAAATAAAAGTCTGAAATGTATTTTCATTACTGTTTTGATAATCCATGCATTTAAATTGAACAAGGCAGAGCCTTCTCGCTTCCTCATTCCATGAGGCCTAGTCTCCAGACAACAATGCAAGAGGCTTGGAATACCTACATCTTTTATTCCGATTGTAACCTTAGCTGCATTGAAAGGATCAATTGCTCTCCTGAAGAATCACCTATATTCGAAATCAAACTAAGTTCAGTAGCATTCTTTACTTTTTTGTAACACTTACCTTTCTAAAAATAGGCATATTTCCACTAATCTCAAAAAAAATTATTTGCAGCTATGTACTGTACTTGTAAGAATTTCATTGTTAAAACAAAATTAATGGTTTTTCATTAACTTGTAAAAATTTCTATGGTTAAGTACTCTTTGTCCCTTGTGGCAGCTCACGAATGGTGAGAAGATATATAAATTTTAATTTTAGTCGAAACGATTCACACATCAATATGACTCCAATGAGTTTTTTTTTTTTTTTTAGTGGTCAACATATGTGGTCATAATATTTCTTTATGACCTGTGTGTATATCAGTAGGCCGTTGTTACTATTATTGAGTTTTTGTTTATATTCCGTGTTGTAGATGGCTTGTTAACTGATTAGATCTATAGATGCCAATTTGTTTAATTAATATGTCATAACAGAGAATAGGATTCATTGGAAACTACCACAGTTAAGTACTTTGGAATTAGACTACGTTAACTATTTTTGTCTTTAGTTTTCCTACATCTATTAATAACACTTGTTTATGTAGAAATAGTAATGAATTCATTACGTCACATTCAGTTGTTTCGTGGCTAACGAGAAAGACAGGTTATGGGGCGATTCTTAGTCATGGCATGACCTACATTGAACACGTTTATATATATTGAACGTTTGACATGAGTTTAAAATAGCAATTCCTTTGTTTTTTTAGAACTTTGAACATGTAGGCGATTGTCACGAAGGCCATGACTATACCGAGATAATGATGTGACTCCGATTCTTTTAACGCATTTATTTTCCTTTATGTTTTATCACACCTGGCTGAATTCTAAGGTACTTTGTTTTAAACATCCAAGACCTACTTTAGTTAATGACGTCACCTTATTGACAAAAACTGTGACCAGATTTTTCGAATGTCAAGAGCATGAACATATCACTTTAAAAACTTCTACCTAAATAACAAAAATTCGTTTATGGGCTATTCCATCTCAAATCGACCGAAATATAGAGAAAATTGACCTTGAAATTTTTAAATACAATGAAACTTTTTCTCTCCGTTGACAATTGTGATACAATCCTTTGTGCAAAGTTTGAGGCATCAGAACTTCATAGTGTTTAAATTTAAAATATTTAAATTTATCGTATTTTCATAAAATTAGCAAATTTAAACTGTTGTAGCTCCGAAACCCTTTCACCCAATGATCAAAATCATGGTTTATTTTGATGCTGAGAAGTTAAAGTTTATATTGACATATAAACAGATTTTCTTACTTTTTATGGAAATAGAGAAATTTAGATTTTTCTTCATTAAGACGCCTTTGACCATATATTTTTAAAATATATGGTTAGATTCCGCATTGAAAATACAAGTAAACACACATTTTTTACTGGTGCACCGTTGATAAGAAAGTATTGAAAATATCAAATAAAGAAAATAAATAGTACACGCGTGAACTAACCAGCTGACTGTAGGTAGTCGAGACAAGCAAGGCCAGGAGACAAATACGTGATGTGTCGTCTAGCAGTCATGGCTGGGCTAGCTTTATCACAAGTTTTCATAAACACAGGAGTAATATGACGCCCAATGCTCGCTTATCTTTAGCTCTCGGCCAGTGCTTGGGGTACTGCGCCGTTCAAGTCTAGGCGTGTGAAAATAATTTATTTAATACCCTCGAACTCATTGTCGAGTCACTAAGCAAACAATGTCGAATCCCTCTTAATAATGCAAGGTTTTTTCTCAATATTTTTTACATTTTTACAAATGGGCAAAAAGCCTAAAAGTAAGTAAAATCAGATTATCTGTCTCTGTGTATACAATAAAAATAAGGATTACTTCTTATCATAACCTACTAAATGTCAGCTTCAAAATGAGCTCTCGTTCAATGTTCTGCAGTAAATGGTTCCAGAGTTCTGAGCGCTGAAAGAGGCTTGTTTTTATAAAATACGCTAAATTTGTCGCTCAATAGTACGAAAACGGTTTGACTTTCGATAGTATATTTTTGAAAATGCACTGTCCTCACCACCTTGTATAAATAGGGAAAAAATTAGAGTATTAAAAAAATTCGAGGTCTTTTACTGATCGATTTCATATGGAATAGCCCTTATAGAGTAAAGGACATGTGAAGCAAAGATTTGTTAGGAACCAGGAACTCTTGAACTAACACATGCTTCTCTACGACGAGGGACTGAACACTGTTTTTGACTCTATGTTCTTTTTTATTTTTGTAATAATTATCTGTCAAAATCTGTCACTATTTACTGAAAACACTATATAACAAACCCCGTTGTCCAAGAACCGTTGGTAGGATCATTCGTTTTTAATCGGTTACCGGTATTTAACGATCGGTTGCGATGTGTCGGTAGAATTAGTGATAGTGAGATGGCATTTGGCGAGAATTTGCCATGGAATTACCTCACATACGCCTTACAGTTGGAGAAAATCTCGGAATAAAATTAATCAGTTAATTATTAGCCCCATAGGGATTTCAATCCACGCCCATGGCTGTACTAAAAACGCTGTCTCAATCATAGCCGTCGAATATGACCGCATTCCTGGAGAAGTAAGCTATCTTCATTGCTGTATTCTGTATTTGATGACATGCTCACCCTTCCTTAGCGAAACTGGCCCACAGCGTTGTGAACGTGCTGATCGCCATATCTTCCAGGGACGTGACATCGGATCTGGGAGGGTGCGTGTAATTGAAGAAGTATAATTTATCGTCGCCATGACTCACTCCTATGTAAGGACCTGCAGAAGAAACACGGAAAATAAAATAAATCAAATAGTCACTACTCATATGGTTTTCAAGATAAATAATATAAGTTAGTATAAGTTTCACTACACAGAGTGATTCGCTGTTATCGTCATTTCCAGCTTCATGCAGTCTTCGAAGTTTTTGTAGCTAGGAGATTTCAATGCAAGTTAAGTGTGGAATTTCTGTACCAATCAGCCCTGGGCACTAATATGTCAAATTATTTACTGTCGAGTACTACTTAACTCCCGATTCTACCTTCCCTAGCTAAGACTAATGTTTTGATCCGGTAAAAGTAGACAGAGTAAGACAAGAACATACGCAAGAGGGCGGTACCGGGTTTGAACCCCTTCTTGAACTTAAAAAAAAAAATTATTTCAATATATTTTATTGTTTCCATTGATTTTCCTGTTATGTAAAGTAAAGTGTCTTACCTAGCATATATATGTATATATATATATATATATATATATATATATATATATATATATATATAATTATTGTGGAAGTGTAATAATGACACAAGAATTTTTTATTATATAAAATTAAACAGAAGTAAAAATTTGTTTAAAAAAATACTTTTCAAAGATTTTATAAGGGTATTCATTAATATGTTCTTTTAGAACATAGTATAATATTAGTAAATTTACCGCAACATAATAATAATAATAATAATAATAGTAATAATAATAATAATATATTCCTTCTAAGTATCGGTATATCTTTTACTCACCAAATTCAGTGGAGAAGTTGTACATATGGTCAGATGAAGAATAGTCGAAGTTGTAAACGAAAATTGGCTGTAGACCGGAGATTGACAACATTGTTGTGGCTACATGAACAGGATAGTAGACCTTGCGATCGCCGTACATCTAAAAATAATAAAATAACAGAGAATGTGAACTCTGAAATTACACATAACACATATTATATTATATTATATTATATTATATTATATTATATTATATTATATTATATTATATTATATTATATTGTATTGTATTATATTATATTATATTATATTATATTATATTATATTATATTATATTATATTATATTATATCATATTATATTATATTATATTATATTATATTGTATTATATTATATTGTATTGTGTTGTGTTGTGTTGTATTACGTTATATGTATGTATTATAATGTCATATCACATACCATATTACATTACATCACATATCACATCACCTCACACATCACATCACATATCACATGGCACATCACAATACATATCACATTACATCACACATCACATTACACATCACATATCATATCACATCACACATCACGTTGTACATCACATATCACAACACATATCATATCACATCATATATCATTTCACATCACACATCACATTACACATCACATCACATATCACATTACATCACATATCATATCACACATCACATTACACATCACATCACATATCACAACACATATCATATCACATCACACATCACGGTATACATCACATATCACAACACATATATCACATCACATATCATATCACATTACACATCACGTTATACATCACATATCACAACACATATCATATCACATCACACATCACGTTATACATCACATATCACATCACATATCACATCACATCACATATCACAACACATCACATATCATATCACGTATCATATCACATCACACATCACGTTATACATCACATATCACAACACATATATCATATCACATCACATATCATATCACATCACACATCACGTTATACATCACATATCACAACACATATATCACATTATATATCATATCACATCACATATCATATCACATCACACATTACGTTATACATCACATATCACAACACATATCATATCACATCACACATCACGTTACACATCACATATCACAACACATATCACATCACATATCATATCACATCACACATCACGTTATACATCACATATCACAACACATATCATATCACATCACATCACATATCACATTACACATCACGTATCATATCACATCACATATCATATCACATATCACATTACACATCACGTATCATATCACATCACATATCATATCACATCACACATCACGTTATACATCACATATCACAACACATATCGTATCACATCACACATCACGTTATACATCACATATCACAACACATATCATATCACATCACATATCACATTACACATCACATATCATATCACATCACATATCATATTACATCACACATCACGTTATACATCACATATCACAACACATATCGTATCACATCACATATCACATTACACATCACGTATCACATTACATCACATATAACACCACAACAAATATTATTCACATCATACATTACATATCACATCATATCACATTATACATCACACATCGCAATACATAATCATATCACAACACATATCACACCACGTAGGCCTATCATATCATATCACATATCATTATCATATATCCTGTCATTACCTTCGACAGAGCTTCAGACTTGCTGATGTCAAACGTGTGGTTGCTCGCCCCAAAGTAATAGTTCAATATTGGCTCCCACAGATCGCGGCCGCAATGTTTTTCATTAAACAACTGGAAGGATGAAGGCGCGTCAGTGAAATCGTCCACGTGGTCGTTCCATTTCTGAATCTCTTCGGGATTTTGCAATGTCTCTGGAAATGGAAACAAATCAAATATGAACTAGAACAAAATGGGCATTGCACTAAAAATGTACCGTACTCCTTCACTTTGAGAGTCTAGGAAAGACCGGTAATCCCTATGCATGAGAGAGATAATAGTTCAAGCTAAATATCCATCCACAAGGTCTTTCTGTGTATCGTATTTACAGTGTCACAAAACATGCCATGAAGTCAATGGCAGATCCTTTCATACCATACGAAGAGTTAGTCACAGTAAGTATCGTACGATGGAGCAGTACCTTCCTAAGGGTGGAGCCGGGTGAAAGTTTGGTCATTTTTTTAGGAAATCCCCACGTTCGTTCTTTTTTTTTTTTTTTTTTTTGCAAAAAAAATAATCACTTATAATTAATGTATTTGTTGGCATTTTACAATTAAAAACAAGTTTTCTTGACGGTAAATTGACATTTTAAAGTCGTTTTTCTAAACTTTTATTTTTGCTGCATTTTCTCACATTCAAATGCTATACGCTGCAACAAATGTCATGCTGAAATTTTTACTAAATTTATATATGTATTTTTTTATCTGACTGGATTACTTTTTTTCAAGACAATCAAACAGTACAAATTTGATCTTACGGGAATGAATATTTAAGAATTAATTCATTCTAAAAAGTGAATCTGATGTAACATGTCCTGGGAGCCTGCCCTTACGGCGAAACATTGCGTATACATAGGCACCATGCAATTAGAACTAAATTGGCCGATGCCCTTAGAAAACTAAAATACACCGTCTATGAAGAAGTCCACGGAATCGCCGACAATGGCAGTAACAGACGAATTTACGTAATCGCCATTAGCGAATTCCTGTCTCAGGGTATGATAATCGACCCCACCATCAGGTTTGAAACGTATAAAGGACAGACCGAAGACGTACATGAGGAGAAACGAGCAATCTACGTACCAACCATCCCGTATTATAAAGATAAATACCAACTTCACGATATCAGTGTTACGGGATTGATGTTTGGAGCAAGAGGAACGATACCTAACTTCTCTTCTCAATTCTGTAAGACCCTAGGACTGCACAAATCTTTTCTGAATGAACTGGCCCTCCTCATAATTAGAGAGTCAGTCAAACTTTTACGGAACCACGTGTATGGACTCTAATTCAGTGTATGGAAAAAATTGACTCACCATTATCATTTTTCTTTTTCATTCTTAGCTTTCATTGATTCTTTACTTGAATTTTTTTTTTCTGTATACTGCCATTGTTTGTTTGTGTATTTGTTTGCCTTTTTTCTTACTCTTTTAGCTCTCATCTTCCATTTGTTCTTGTATTGTTTTGTATGCTTTGTCTAATGGCAGCCTCTAATTTGAGGAAGCTCTGATAAATAAATAAACAAATTCATTTTATTTCCTAGAATATATCTATAGAACACAATAATAAATAAATAAGTAAAACAAATAAATAATTAAGTAAGTAAATATTACCTTACACTCTCCAGCAATACCCTTAATATTTGCGCCGTTTTCTAAGAGCTGAATAATATTTACTTTGTCAGAAATACTCAGACGTGAAAGTGTTTGTGACATGATGTCTTACCGGTATGCGGGGGCTTGGATTCTCGTCACAACAACAGACCACGTTGTACTGTTTTCTGCTTTTTTTTAGACTCTGATGCATTCTACTAAACAGTGAGAACTGTGTATAGGGTAAAGTTTAGTAATATTCTGATACTAATAATATTATGATAGTTCTTTTTGAGAATTTTTTAAAATTTTACTGAGCGAGAGAAGGACCGGTTTTGTACAGAAACTTGTCCGCGATCATTCCCTTAATACGTTGACGCAAAAAACCGATCTTCCTCTCGCTCAGTAAAATTGTAAAAAATTCTCAAAAAGAACTATCATAATATTACCAATCTTTACCCCATAGGTCCACGCGATAGCGGGCTTTTGCTATAAGACAAGTACACTGCTGAATGAATCTGTGATTCTGTGAGAAATGTTCGAGTAAAGAAATTATGAGATTGCTTGGCAATATAAGAAGATCAGAAAATGTGAAATGAAAGATCGATGAAGAAATTGGTGGGGGACTAGACAGAAGCCTGTATCTAGTAGTGCAGAAGAGGCACAAAGAAGACGAAGAAAACCAAGGAGGAGAAAGAATAATGGAGAAGAAGAAGAGAATAAGAGATAAAGAGTAAGAAGGAGATAGAGAGGAGGATGTAGACATAGAGGGCCACAAAGAATAGGAAGAAGTTATGAAAATCAATAGCCCGATTTTCCTCGGCCTTTTGCAAACGTACTAGCAGCCCAGTAGCTGCCTTCGTTGCCGACCGTGCCTAGGAGGACGGGGACGCCGTTAACTCGACCGTCCTTCATAAGATGGAAAGGATGATCAGGAAGGAAGACCTCTTCTTCAGCGTCATCTTCCACGACAGGCGTCTGAAATCAGTTCATAAATCAAGAATCATTTAACATTAGAATGAAAGAAATAATTTACGCCGGGCGTTTTCTGTGTGCCTGTACACAAACTGGGAATACATTATTAATGATAACTTACTTACTTACTTATTGGCTTTTAAGGAACCCGGAGGTTCATTGCCGCTCTCACATAAGCCCGCCATTGATCCCTATCCTGAGCAAGATTAATCCAGTCTCTACCATCATATCCCATCTCTCTCAAATTCATTTTAATATTATCTTCCCATCTACGTCTCGGCCTCCCCAAAGGTCTTTTTCCCTCCGGCCTCCCAACTAACACTCTATATACATTTCTGGATTCGCCCATACGTGCTACATGCCCTGCCCATCTCAAACGTCTGGATTTAATGTTCCTAGTTATGTCAGGTGAAGAATGCAATGCGTGCAGCTCTGCGTTGTGTAACTTTCTCCATTCTCCTGTAACTTCATTCCTCTTAGCCCCAAATATTTTCCTAAGCACCTTATTCTCAAACACCCTTAATCTATGTTCCTCTCTGAAAGTGAGAATCCAAGTTTCACAACTATACAGAACAACCGGTAATATAACTGTTAATTAGTGATAACACAAATAAAAATGCCCAAATACTAATATGATGGAAACAACCTAGTTTTCAAAAATAAAAGACAATACCTTAATGTTATCTATCATCTGATATATTCTTCTGCCCCTAACATTTCTCCCGTTCACCATTCGTTCCAGTGCATCCTTTCTTAGTAGGCAGTTTCTTCTCAGCCAGTAACCCAACCAATTCCTTTTTCTCTTCCTGATCAGTTTCAACATCATTCTTTCTTCATCAACTCTTTCCAACACAGCTTTTCTTCTTATTCTGTCTGTCCATTTCACACGCTCCTTCCTTCTCCATATCCACATTTCAAATACTTCTAGTCGTTTCTCTTCACTTCGTTGTAATATCCATGTTTCTGCCCCATACAATGCCACACTCCATACAAAGCACTTCACTAATCTCTTCTTTACTTCTTTTTCCAGTGGTACGCAGAAGATGTTCCTTTTTTCTATTAAAAGCTTATTTTGCCATTAGTATTCTCCTTTTGACTTCCTGGCAGCAGCCCATGTTACTGCTTATAGTACACCCCAAGTATTTGAAGCTGTCCACCTGTTCTACTGCCTCATTTAGAATTCGCACATTTACCTTCTTCATTTTTCTTCCGATAACCAAGGTCTTCGTCTTGTTTGCATTTATCTTCATCCCATACTGCTCACAGCTGTCATTTAGCTCCAGTAGCATATCCCTTAGTATCATCTCCTCTTTCATGTTCTGAAAATAGTTCTTTACTAAATCTTCAAAGTAGATGCTGAACAGGATAGGTGATAAAGGGCATCCTTGTCGTACTCCTCTTCCTGTTTCACTTCCTCCTGACATTTCTTCTCGCATTCTAACTTTCATTCGTTTCATATAAAGATTACTGAACAACCTCCTTTTTTTTCCAATCCACACCAATTTATTACGAAATATATTTTTTTAGTAATGGCGTGTACTTGATTGTTCATCATTCAGCCATATGAAGCCAGTTATGTAGACTAATTTACCGACATAGTCATTGCCCAGGGTGCGCCATAGGAGGCTGGTCTACGCTACACCCGCGATGAGATGAGATGAGATGAGATGAGATGAGATGAGATGAGATGAGATGAGATGAGATGAGATGAGATGAGATGAGATGAGATGAGATGAGATGAGATGAGATGAGGTGAGGTGAGGTGAGGTGAGGTGAGGTGAGGTGAGGTGAGGTGAGGTGAGGTGAGGTGAGGTGAGGTGAGGTGAGGTGAGATGAGATGAGATGAGATGAGATGAGATGAGATGAGATGAGATGAGATGAGATGAGATGAGATGAGATGAGATGAGATGAGATGAGATGAGATGAGATGAGATGAGATGATGGAGATTTGTTGGGATGACACAAGGGAACCAGAGTTCCTGGAGAAAAACATCTGTGTTACCTGGACCACTGGTTTGCCAACACAAATTATAAATCAAGGTTACGCCGGGAATCGAATCCAGATCCACAGATTATTATGCAATATAAATTCATCTCAAATTCCCTTTTTTTAAGGGGAGGCAGAGGTGAATGTTTCAAAATCCACAAAATTTACCCGATTTGTTTGAAATTGATCATGGATACTAAGTATGTTATTAGTAATGGACATACTAAGTTTCAACTTTCTAAGTACAATAGTTCTGTAAATATTAATAATTTTATAAAACTTTATATCGTTTGATATAAAATGCTCCATGCACCATATTGTAAGAAATTTTCAATATTTCTTTTAATTTATATGTTCAGAGAAGGTATATAAATAATGATAAGTATTAGTTCATTATGGGAATAATATAGTAATACAGTTATCTTGGTTTTAATTTCATACTTTTAAGGGCACAGAATCAAAAACTAACATCGGAATATCAAAATAAAGATAATAAAAATGGAAAAAACCAAATTTTCATTTTTTCTTCAGTTTTGTTCGAAAATTTCACCTCTGCTTCTCCTTAAATGCTATCATAATATCGACAATTTATTGATTGACGTTATTCGTATGTATTGCGCTCTTTATCTTAGGAAAGAAGAATTCTAGAATTTTAACACGTTATCCTTTTAAACGTAATACATTTTTACCTAATCTCAATTCTCACAGTATGATCAGTGTTCCTCATGTAAGCCGGAGAACATTGTTGACTAAATTTGTGGAGTAGGCTATCCATTAGCTGTGCTGATTGTGCGTGAATACATCTAGCACATCAGCTTTAAGAAGCCAGAGGGGTGGTGATTTGTTATTGATAGGCAGTTACTAATTCGCTTTTCATTCAAAATAAAAAAAATAATGAACGCAAATTGAAGTGCAGAACATAAAATTGTACAGAAATGTTTGTTCCCTAGGAGAAGAGAACTTAATATCTAAAAGCAACTTGGTTCACAGCCGCGTTTGTGGCTCAACGCTAACGCATTGGTCTTCCATCCTGGTGTACAGAGTTCGATCCCTGGCCAGGTCGTGATTGAATTTGTGGTGGACAAAGCAGATTTTGCAGAGAGTTTTTCTCGAGCTACTCCCGTTTTCCTCTATCATTCCACCAACACTCTCCACCTTACCCTAATTTCATATGCATTCCTAGATTCACCCATACGTGCTACATGCCCTGCCCATCTCAAACGTCTGGATTTAATGTTCCTAATTATGTCAGGTGAAGAATACAATGCGTGCAGTTCTGTGTTGTGTAACTTTCTCCATTCTCCTGTGATTTTATCCCTCTTAGCCCCAAATATTTTCCTAAGAACCTTATTCTCGAACACCCGTAACCTCTGTTCCTCTCTCAAAGTGAGAATCCAAGTTTCACAACCATACTATTTATTATGCATGAATATATAAAATACTATATTCATTAGCTTCGTCTGGCTTGGCCTTTCGAGGGCTGAAACCTGGACATATTCTAATTACAAAATTAGGCTTGCTTTTGTCCTTTATGCGCCCTATACAGAGTGGAGGTAATATAACTGTGAAGATTGAATGGAGAAATAAAATACAATAAAAAAAAAATATATATATATACCCATATATAAATGCCTAATATGCGTTTTGTAATTAAGTGCATGGTTAATTGAAGGGTTCAGAACCATAGTGGGCCAAGCGCCATTTACTAAAACCGTAGAAAACAAGGGTTAAAATGAAGTTATTACCATAATTCAATGGAAACATATAGCAAGTAATATAAAGTATACACATTAAAACTAAATTATATGTCTATCTTCATTAAACTATGGTATTCACTTAACTTTAACTCTTGCTTTCTCCGTCTTTAATAAATGGCACTTGACCCACTATGGCTCTGAACCCTTCAATTAGAAAATTAGGCTGAAAGTCCGCGTATAGTTGGACCATCGGATCTGTGCCCCCGTAAGATATGCGAACTGAACCTTAATTCCTTTTCAGCCTCGGCAATTCATTTCTCTCCCTGTATTCCTATTTCTCTCTTTTGTATCCCTCTCTTTCTCTCCCCCACTACTCACAATTTTGAGCCTTCTTGCGGGGACAGTGTATTTGCACTTGCAGTCCAGTGTTGTCAACTCAACATGAATACTGTAGCACGGAGTGGTGAAAGAAATATTATTAAGCAAGTAATAGCATTTTGCATAAGTCAATCAATGTCATTAGACTACTTAAATTAAATTATGTATAAGTAATAATTAACCTTACAGTATTATAAGCAATATTCAAGAGACATGACACTGTTTGATGGAAATTTGGCAACATCCCTATTCGGCAAGGTTCGTGGCCTGCTGTTTGACGTAGTGGGAGAGAAACGGGTGGAATGGGGTGAGTAGAGGCGTTAACTTTTCCAAGAACGACGACAGCGCTGAAGGGGCAAAGATCCGATGGTCCGACAATAGTTTGGCAACAGCGCATAGCCGACTCATCTACTGCAGCAGGGTTGCCAGACTTCCTAATGCCAGCAAATAACGATACGTGTTAATATTTTTATTTAATTTGCAAGAAATTCGTTCATTTTATATAAAAAACTGCAAAGAGATAATCATTCCTTATCATTTTCTCTAATCAAAGAGTAAAAATCAGAACCGTATGGATAGTATTTTTCGAATAAAGCAGTATTAACACATAGGGATTTTTTTTTCTGAGAACAGTATTCATTTGGGACTTATATTGTATTAGAATTTTTTGTTGCGCTCTATCCAAGGAATAAGCTGTTAAAATCTGTAGATTTATATTACTTTCATCCTGTATAATCGATGATTATTATTAAAGTCCGACAGGTGGCCCGGTTGGTATCCGTGAACCCAACGCTGACAGGTGGGCCATTCTGCCTCAGTCCCTGGTACAGCCAGGTCCCACCCTCATACGAGTAACCTGATAAGCCCCAGGGGCCTGGAACCCCAAGCCCTTCCTCAATCAGCGTTGTGAAATCGACGCTGATTTTTTTCTTAGAAATGTATGATAGTAAAAGCTCCTTACGTGGTACGAAGCTCCCAGCTTCAGCAGTTTTTTCGCGTCCGCAACCCTCATACAAGCAATGAGTTGTGTGGTGTTTTCAGTGGAGCATCCCACCAGGCGCGCCAGTCTTCTGGTCCAAGCGGCTGCATCCGTAGACGGTCGGAAATCCGGACTAACAGCAGTTCCACTTTGCATTATTGCTCGATGAAACAATCCTAGAAAAATAACTCGAAATATTTTAATGCTTTTATGGTATTATGAATCGTAAAGATTGTTTAACACAGGTGCATCTATGTAAGTGACAGTGGCGTAGCATGAAATTTTGAGCAGGGGAAGCTAACTCAAGTTGTCTTTCATGCAATATGAGAAAACGTATTACAAAAATACAGTCTTAAAATAAATAGTAGTCAATGTCAAGTCAGCAGTCGAAGATTGGTTGGAACATCATAAGTAACACCAATAAGGCATGACCTCAAATGATACGTAGTAAAATATGATTTCACGGTTTACACATATCTCTAACAAATAGACACGTATACGTATAACATTAGCTCAATCCGTGTCATACTTAGAGAAATCACAATATTAGTATCATTACGTAAGTATGCGTCTGTCTTTTGGTTGTGTCCTTCATTGACAGCAAGGGAGTCGGTCATTTATTTTTTAAATCACACTTTTGTTTTAAGTCAGTCTTAATAATACAATTGTCCTAAAAAATTCAAGTAAATTAGTGTCAGGAACTGTTATTTCGCTCATTACTTATTATATCAGCCACAATGCACACTAACACTTCAACTGAACACAACTGACGAAAAGGGATAACTCGGAAACTACTTATTTTAAATGTTAAAGCTAGCTTTTTGCGAGCCTTGCGACTAGGGTACTTTAGTTAGAAAGGGATGGAAAATCTGCGGGGTGGATTACACAGAAGAAACCAGTCTGCTTGGAAGCTGGTGTGTGAGGGCTTCTTGTTTACTGCTGCATCACAAATCATCCTGAGCTGCCGCATCACAATATTTAACGCGTAAATATAAATTGTATTCAAATTAATAAATATTTTTGTCCATAAACTGCAGGTTTATTATGAAATTATTATTAACTGGGGAAGCTAAGCTTTTTAGCTTACATTGACGCTACGCCACTGGTAAGTAAAGCAGTGGCGGCTGATTGACTGAGGCAAGTGAGGCCGGACCTCAGTCACTTGGCTTAACTGAAATCAAATTTTGTGTTTTTATATAATGTATTAGTTATTTGAATGAAGCACATATAGCTGTAGAGGTATTTGAAAACTTTGTAGTGTATATAGACCTGTTTTGCACTAAAATTTGTTCCTGAGGCCAGGATCGCTCGTGCAGGGTCTGGCTTCTGGATTTCGTATATTTCGCGAGTTTTGAGGTTGGGCTTAAAAAGCTGTAGCTGAGGCACAATTCGTCTGGCCTCGTGGCCTGGTCAGCTTTCACTCCTCCCATCCATGAATCGGTCTTAAGAGTAGAAGGGTGGGAATAGCGGCTGTGACTTGTCTTCCTAGATAGGCCATAGATAACAAAAATTCCCGCTCTTTGGCAGGCAGAGACCCACACTGTTCTCTCTCCTTATGTCTCAGTTTATGACTTAAGCGAGGGTGTTGTACTATTGTACTTCGTAGTACAGTAGTGAGTGTGGTTCAGTGTTGTTATGTGTTTCGGAAAAATATAAACAGAAATAGATGCGAGAAATAATGATGATGTAGTTAATTCATTGTTAGAGGTCCTCTTTCGAGAAGAAATAATATTGAAAGAAAGGAAGTTTTAAATAAAGAGAGAGCCTACCGAGATACCTACGACTCGCTGACAATTTTTCTGACAGATAATCTTAAACGCGTGTTTCTATTGCATCTTGGTATGGATAACATAAATGATTAAGTGGCAATGTGGTGCAAAATAAACTTTTCTGTTAGCCTTGTTTGTTGCTGTCAAAGGAAAAAATAAATAAAAAAAGAAGAAAGGGGAATTTCAACACATACTTCTTCAGCTGAGCATAACATGTGTTGCTTCATCACACTCAAACAATCACTGAAACAAACTCACAGCATAACATGTGGTGAGTGACATTATTATTATTTTTCATTAATAATAATAATAATAATAATAATAATAATAATAATAATAATAATAATAATACAGCAATAATGCTATCTAATCTAATAATAAATCTGTAGCCGAAATTTTTCTGGTAATTTTCGATTTTCCAAAAATAATTGGTCCTAACATATAAAATTAATCACCCTGAAACCGAAAATCGCTTTTTTTTAATTTTTGTTTGTATGTCTGTCTGTATGTTTGTTACCTTTTCACGCGATAATGGCTGAACGGATTTAGCTGAAAATTGGAATATAAATTAAGTTCGTTGTAACTTAGATTTTAGGCTATGTGACACTCAAAATACATTATTTAAAAGGGAGGTTATAAGGGGGCCTGAATTAAATAAATCGAAATATCTCGCTTATTATTCATTTTTGTGAAAAATGTTACATAACAAAAGTTTCTTTAAAAATAATGTCCGCTAAGTTTTATTCCTTGAAAAATTTTGATAGGACTGATATTTAATGAGATAAATGAGTTTTAAAATTAAAATAACTGCCATCTAAGGCCGTGTAATGATTTAAAAAACAAATGACTTCGTCTATAAGGGGCCTTGGACAGCAACAATCGAAAGCTATGAAAGCTAGCCTACAGATAATGTTTCTGTGTTTGTATGAAGTGATATCGGAAGCTAAATTAACCGATTTGTATAATTAATTATTAATTCACAATTGGAAAGTGTAGTTTCTCTAGATGGACATAATTCTGTAATGTTATTACAGTAACTTCTGAGTGAATCGAGGACAGGTAAGATTAAAATAGCTTTTTATGCACAGAAAACTTGATAGGCTATTCTGTACATTCGTTTCCTGTATTTCATAAAATAATTTTTATGACCAAATGAGCGGTCTCTGGATCAAAATGATCGCATTTTAATTATGCAAATACAATTTACATTAAGTAACATATTAAACGATTTATCCTTATATTAAACACGAATGTTCCCTGGATCAAATGTCCTATTTTAATTATGTAATTACTTTATATTTATTTCTAACGGGTGCAGCGGAGCGCACAGGTACGGCTAGTTAATAATATAACAATAATAATTAATACCATGAATAAACATTTCCTATCGGAGGCACTTAAAGTATGTAGTTGCCTAGACAACCTTTTCATTTAACATCTCACTCACCGCCTTCTTTTTTCGTCATTCATTAAATAGTGACAGCTCCTTATAATATCGATCTCGCGATTTTCCCGGTATAGCTCTTTGGCTTCATCATCATATACTACGAAGCAATTATTTTTTGAACACTGTCAATTTATCCCGATTGTTGTTATCTCCGTAATCTACCCGATAAGTCTTTCTCCTGAAGAGGGACTAATGCTCGTAACACTACATTTATAAACATAACGGCTGAAGACGCCACAAAAATAAATCCCCAATACAGCCACCGAACAGACTATACAGGGTGGACGGTAACCTCTGCACCAAAATTAAACTGGTAATAGATCATGAGGAGAGATTTGAAAAATCTAAATAAGTTTTTCTCTAACATTCACCGTTTTAGAGGAAATCGTTATGCTTCTACGAAACATTTGGCAACACCAAAGCTACTGGAATAACTCTACAGATGATTACGGAGACTTATGTGATGAAACAATAGGTTCGTTCCAACAAGCGGTTCATGGATCAGTTCATGTACGGTTCCTGTACCATCTTATGCGCATGCGCTAGTCGAGCATCTGCTATGGATTGAAACTGGACTGGACGTTGTTGGAACGCTTTCGCGGATCGTTATGTACTAAATCCAGAGATGCTATAACTGTGATCATCTTTGCTAAGAACGGGATGCTTAATTATTATCGTTTCGCAGCTAATTCTAATTGCGGAAAATAGAATTTCGATCATTTTCTATAAAAAGATGACAAAAATTATGGAAGGCAAGAATTCCGATAATTCAACGTCGTGTACTGGGGGACTCTCATCTAAAAATAGTTCTTTTTTAATTATTATTAATGTTTGTACGTTATTTATTATACTTTTAATCAAAGCTGCATGTTGAAATTGTAATTAACTGTTTCAATACCCAAATAATTCCCATTCCCTTTCTTTTTGGCGAAAATTTAAATTAAATCTCTAGTTTTATTATTCGTCTGCACTGTCACTTTTCATTTTTAACCTCAATGATGTGAACAGTCGATCATGTCTTTCTTCAGTATCCAGGAGACGTTGGTGAGCTTATGCGCATGCGCGTCTCGCGTACTCTTCCGTACATGCCTCAATCCACGGACTATTTTTGACCGTTCCGAACCCGTGTCAAAGCTTGTTGGAACGCCCGACTGCAGTACATGTTTCCGGTTTAGGACTGGTTCGGATTGTGTTGGAACGCTTTTTCTGTACTGCGCATGCTCACGATGGTTACGGACGGTTCCTGACTGTTGTTGGAACGAACCTAATCTTACGCAGCATAGTTCAGCACTGAGAAACCTCAACTGTTTGTGAAGCTAGAGTCGACGGCAATTCAGAAGGCGGTTGTCTGCTAGCGTTTGCGTCGAGAGAGACAGCTAGAGAGAGCAAGGCAGCGTACAACATTGCCACATCGTACTTCACGAGCACGTGCAATACAAATAGCGCAGGAGAGAATTTAAATTATCAAAAGACAATAATGACCTTAGCCGTTGATTACTGTAAGCATGACACCAAAAAAAACCTCTTTCCTTCACTAACAATATTCTTTACACGTTCTCAATCCTATACCACATGCTTCTGCAGTCGTTTCTTGCACGTTCGTAACGTTGTAGCCAGCATCAAGATGGCCGGCAGAGTTCTGCTCGTCAACGTTTTTAAAATAATTATACACCTTAAACACTATTTCCCGCGCCTACCTGTGCAATACTTGTCTTTTTACAGTCTTTTCTTCCATTTACTTATCTTACACACACAGTGAATGTTAGTTTTACTTATTCAATGTATTGAAACACTCACACGTGAACAAACGAACTCGGGAAGTACTTGTTATAGACTGATTTTGATTTGTTTCACTGTACAAGTTTGTGACGTCACATACCAGAAATGCTACGGCGCATGTAGCAGTTGACCGCCTTCCGAAATGCCGTCTAATCTAGTAATAATTCGAACTCACCTGTACTCATAGGGGACAGGATATGGTAATGGACGCTCGCAGCACCTGAACTATGACCAAAAATGGTGACTTTGTTGGGGTCCCCTCCGAAAGCATTAATGTTGTCTCGAACCCAGCGTAACGCTTGAACCTGGTCCTTCAGTCCGAAGTTACCAGGGGCTGTCCCGTCTCCAGTACTCAAGAATCCTGCGAGAAAGAAAGAGACAGCACTCGCAAAAATAACATAGCTTGAATTGTATGTATTTTTGTTTGTGTTGCTACTTAATAAAGTTTCATTTTAACTTCACACGATTTGTCTTATGACTTTGAATACATTTTAATAATGTTCCACAATCCTCAAAGTCAGCTGCGGGATACGGGGAACATTGTAACACTCCTTTTTAATTGCCATGTTTGCGCTAAATCATATAGTAATACAATTTTAAAAAATTTAAAAAAACGATTCTCAAGATATCTGTATTTTAGAAAATATCATTATTCGGCCCTTCATAACAAAATTTCGTACAACAATCTACTTGCTGAATTTAATTTAATGTCTCTTAGAAGTCGTAGATTACTTGCTGAGCAACTTTTATTGTATAAAATATTCAACGGTCTACTGGATAATAGCGAAATATTATCACAAATCCAGATTAACGCCAGAACATCACATTTAAGAAATCGTCAATTGTTATATTATAAAAAAAACAAAACACTTCAGCACATACAAATTCACCAGTGTTAAAAATGTGTTCAAATTTCAATGAAATATATAAAACATGAGATCTAGATTTCAGCATTTCTTACATGAAATATAAACATTTTCTTATTAATATACTGAAGATAGTTGTTTTAAAATAATATTGCTATCTATTTGTTACTCTGTAATTTGCAAATTATAGCTACATTTTATATTTTTGGCTATGCTATCTATACTTATCTATTATTCATTTATTTTTATTTTGTATTTTTCATTTATATCTATATCTGTGTCTTTTATTTAGGTAAGCTAGTATCTATTTGTCTGTTTTTTTTTCACTTTTCATTTTTAATTTGTATTTACACTTGTATCTTGGATTTGTATGTGTTGTATCTCTTTTTTCATGTTATCTGCAATTCTCTGTTCTAAACAAATATCTGTACTGTCTATTGTAATTAGGATTTTTCCCTGTTATAGACATAAATAAATAAATAAATAAATAAATAAATAAATAAATAAATAAATAAATAAGTAAATAAATAAATAAATAAATAAATGTGACAGTGAAGATCGCTGCTTCTTTACATCACTGATTTCAAGGTTACGGAACTCGTACCGATAAGACAATAAACTCGCACAGCCCAGGCAAATACAGAGCCGAAATGTTCTATCTTTAATTAATTGCAACCTTATCTTTTTTTTACAGGAATTTTTTCGACATTTGAAAACAATTTCAGGTCACTCAATATCTGTCACTAACACTGAAAGACCTACTTGCTAGAAGACAAAGTTAGATTTATAAAAAAAAAAAGTTGAATACAACCAATGTAGACCAAGAAATAACTCTGACTGCTTCATTCGCTCACTCGATTGTACATGCGCAGAAGCGTTGCCTTAGTATTTGACGGTTACTATAGTTACTTGCCTAAAGATCCTAAGCGGTAGTTGATAATGACAAGTACGACATCACGATCCATGAGATATTCCGGTCCGTAGTTCGTAGTTGCACTCGAAACCCAGTCTTCTCCAGGGATGTACACCATTACAGGAAATGGATCGTCATTTTGTGTGGCCAACTGTTGAATGAAATTTAAATTACGTTTGACTGTAGTTTACTACATGGAAACATTACCAAAGAAATATATATAACGAAAACGACACATACTTTCTCATACCAGCCACCAGGTTTCTTTATTATATTCTCGTTTATATTTGTAGCTTTATTTTTTTTACCGCGAAGTGTTTATGCGTTTAATATTAAAGAAATCTGGTTACAATTTCTATTAATAGGGTGACGTAATTAATTACAGTAGGACTTGGTGATTAAAATTATGATTTATTTTTAAAAAAGTAATTTGGAATCCAGCCAGTCGTGATAAAACGTAATTCTTATTATTCACACATAAATGGGGTAATTACTCGTAATAAATGCGGGTAGTACAAAGACAAAAATAGTTAATTTAACGTAGTCTAATTTCAAAGTTCTTAACTTTTTAAATATAAATTTTAATTTATTGGAATTATAAATTACATATACATATTATCTGAAATATAATTTTCACACAAAAGAACAAAAATGTTCATGTTTCAGTCATCTCCAGTAACATAACATAATACTGGAAGTTAAGTGATGTAATAAAAATTTTAAATAGGAGTTGAGAAAAAAAACTAGTTAAAAAAATAGGAAATGTCTATACGAAAAAAAAAAGTTAAATAATAGACAGTTTCAATTTAAAGAAAAAACGTGTAATATTTAATAAAATTCTCTTAGATATTAAAAATGTTAGTATCAAGGTTAATTAATTCTGGATTTATTTTAATAATTTTGAGTCTATAATCTTGGTTCATAATATGAAGAATTAATTTGCCTAGATTTTATATTATATTCAAAAAATAACATAATATTTCGTTTAGTACTTTTTCCCATTTAAATTTAACAAGGCGGAGCCTTCTCGTTAACTACTTCCTCATTCCATGAGGCCTAGTCTCCAGACAACAATGCAATTCATAGACGAAACGCTTCACACATCAATATGACGTCAACGAGTTATTCGAAATTCTACTGAATAATACTCATATGCCATTATACAGAATTGGATTCATTTGGAAATTAAAAACTAGTTAAGTATTTAAGAAATATTATACTAAAGTTAACTATTTCTGTCATACTCTTAGCATTTATTAATCAACCTAATTTCTGTACTACTAATAATTTCTGATTAAATTAAAATTAAGTTTAATATTTCGTTACGTTTTTACACGCTAAACAAACGTTTGACGTGAATCTTTTCCAAGTCCATCTGATAGCGAAATCACAGATCTGCAGCAACTGTTTTTAACACGGCCTCCTTGTATAAAGATATAAATCACTGAAATAAAGAAGCATCAAAACACATTATTCATTTATTTATTAGCACGTCATGTTTATTGTTGTAATTATTTATACAAAGAGACATCCTGGATAGCTGGGTGGTTTCTTTCAGGAAATATTGCAATGCACATAACCTCTTAAAATACAAAAGCAAATGAGAATAGATCCGCCAACATAGACCTAGTAAGTAATGGTTGTACAGTCCATTTTATCAATGTTGTGGTTTCAGGAAATGCTGCGATACACAAGACATAACCTTTTAAAATATAAAAACAAATGAGGATAGATCCGCCAACATAGACCTAGTAAGTAATGGTTGTGCAGTCCATTTTATCAATGTTGTGGTTTCAGGAAATGCTGCGATACACAAGACATAACCTTTTAAAATATAAAAACAAATGAGGATAGATCCGCCAACATAATAGCCTATTAATAAGTATAGGTTGCGCATTCCATTTGATCAATGGTGTAGTAGAAGTACAATCCGGGCCATGAATGAAAAAATTAAACTCTTTAACCCTTAAATTGACAAAGTATTCTATAGGACGCAACAGATTAATAGGCTATATGCTGTAATAAACGTTACAAGAGCGGTATGTGGACGTTTTCATGGTCGAGGAAAAGATTGAAAAAGCGAAACGTAGTTGAGCTTTTTTAATTTCCGAGAACATGAAAACAAACATACCGCTCGTGTATCGTACATTATTTTGTGAGAAGATCGTTTATTACATACCTGAAAGACGAATTTCTAATTAGTTGCAATGAAATCTCCATGTTGGTTTCTGTTTAATGACGGCAACTTCGAAAAACTTAATATCTTTCTTCAACATTGTTGCTATAAAATGTTTTCTGTGTTTACTATACTCCAGCAGGCCGTGATATACGTCTGTCTTTTTTTTCCCCCAGTCTATAAATGCGAACTTAAAACAAACGGTAAGGTTATGTAATTATTTATTTTTCATTTTAATATTTTAACAATATTATTTATGTAACATATTGCAGTAATAACATCCGCATCTGGAATTTTGTTGATTTTTTCACGGCTTCCTTAATGTTACTTGTATCAGGAATGCAATAAGTTTCGTGGAGTAGTAGACTTTACTTAATTTTTGCAAATATTTAAAAACAAAAATTAACATTGCAATTTAGGTGAAATTGCAGTGGTAAGTTTCCAATTTATAATTATTACTATGTTAAGCGTCTCTAAAAATAATATGTTAAGAGCCTAAAGCAGTAAAATGAATGTCGCGCTTAAGAGGTAAGAAGAGGGAAATTGTTATGTGTGTTACGTTGGGAATACTGAATGTGGTATTTCACACTTACCGCGTATTGGTTCTGTGCGGAAAACAAGCAAATACGCACGATCTCGCACAAAAAAATTGGTAGGAAAATTAAAATTTTACAATACTATAAAATTGTACAACATATAAAATATGGACATTGCGATAGTAGTTTTCTTTACAGTCCGACAACGTTTAATAAACTAGTGTAAGAAATGAAGTTTTGCCAATTTAAGGGTTAACCAAGGAATGCATTGAGGGTGGTATCAACACAACTCCCATAAGGGAAACTGTTGTAACTTTTGTATATTTTTCTCGAGTGGTGCGCAGAAAAACGTTCCACGTTAAAACCACTTTTTTGGTATCTGGAATGTTGAAAACATTCAACCTATACTTGTTAAAATCTTGAAACTTTTTTCCCTCTGTATTCACAGTATTGATTCTTTATACTTCACATAATAAAAAACAGTTGAAGGTAAGATGTAGAGAAAAAGTCCAACAACTTCCTCTTGGAATGTTTCCATAGCAATTATGTTCACAGCCTTTTAGATGTGAAGTACTTTCTTTAGTTATTGCAGAAACAGCCTGTGACGGACGAGATAGTGAATCCGTTACCTGTGGCGTGTACACGCTGAGGTAGAGACAGTCTTCCTTTCCGATGGTCTCTAGTTCGCTGTTGAACTGCAAACAAGGAGGTGGCTCTGTGGTCGCGTTTAATGTGCCGGACCACTGCAGGGGCTGTCTTGGTGCCTGTAAAATTTTCAAAAGAGCATCAGCGTCTGTTTATGTCTGCTAATTAGAAAGTTGTGGACTATAGTTCTTATAAAACTCTCTAATATGCATGGTTTAAAACTGAAATGCAGGACTTTTGAGTTGTTTCTCTTATGAATTGTGCAGTCCTGCCTTTTTCTTAGCTAAGCGTTTTCCATTGATAGTGATTAATAATGTTATTAATATATAATATAAATTTAACTTCCCTTATGAAAAGGTTGCCAGATTTGACAAAGTGTATTACATATAATTTGGAAACATACCTAAAAGGTAAAATGATATACATTTGAAACGGTTAGGGAATCGAATATACAAAATGTCCCCAATGTGCCCATTTACAGTTAAGAAAGGGGGGAAAAAATATCATCAGATAGGTTAGAATGATTTGAATGCCATATACCGCGAGAAAAATAATAGTACGGATATATTGGCATTGATATCTAAACCAATCAACAGCCATCGGTTAAGATAATTTGAAATTTCCATTATCACTCCCATACAAATGATTTCTCAATATCTGAACCGACCCTTTGAGGGCACTAATGGCTATTTCCTTCACAATGATGTGTGTTAGGCCCAGGTTTTTACATTTGTTGGCAAAGAAGGAGGGTATGGTACCTCATGCCCCCACCATCAGACCTATTACATCAATGTGGGACAGGCTATATTTATCTTTATAGAACGGGATTGTTGGTTCGTAGATCCGTTTCTTTTCACTGTCCACCTCATGCGGTTGATCTGCATGTGTCTCAAATCCTTACATATCAGATTATTTTGCATAGTTAAAAAAAAAAACACAAAGAAAATCTTGTGTTAATATTCGACTTAGGCATTATTTTGTGTTTTTGGTTTAAAATAAAGATTCATTAAATTTTTACTGTGAATCATTCCCGGATAAATTGACTTATAGACACTAAATATGACAAAATACAACCAATAATTTAGGACAAATCGTTGTACACTGAATGGCAGTCAGACAGGACACAGACGATGGACCTAAAAAAAGTAAAAGGACTCTCATCCACTTAAGGGCCAGCAAAAATTTAGTAAAATTCATTTTTTATAGCTCAGCTACTATAAAAACGAACAAAGCTTTTCATGCTTAATATACATACATTACACTTTATAAAACACTATTCAGAATTTTAAAATAGCTAGTAATTACCTGTAAAAATGATATCAAATTTGTATAATTTGTTTTACAACTGTAAAGCATTTACATAATAAAATATACAATTAATTAAATATCTGCACGATTCTTTTACTGGAATGTTTTAAAGACCTGCATCAACAACATAGCCTAGGATCTTTTACCTATTCCTTCAGAAAATATTTTTTTTTTCTTAATAAAAATTTTTAGAAAATTAGATATTGAAGGTAACGATTAAGGAAAAACCATAGCTTGTAATAGCTTAGAACAAGGTTGGGTAGAATTATGCACTCTGTGTTTGCACGGTGTACTACGAGAGAAGTGCACGAAAACCGGTTTTTTTCAAGTTGCGGTACGTACTGTATGTTTCAAAAGAAAATGTTATTCTACCAAACTAAGTAAGAACACAAAGTAATGAAACACTTTCTTAAACACAAAACAAAACAAGTCTGTTGCACATTAATTCATATTACTCAATTTCTCAAGATTTGGAGAAACTGTATTAGCACAAGCTATGCGTAGAACTGCAGTTTAAAAGCCCATCATTTCTTGTTTGAGATTTGTTTATTTTCGTAATAGAAAATAACTGCTCACATCTATAAGTGGAACCAAATAAACACAAAACTTTCTCACACAGCTTATGCAGATCGGGAAAGCGTCCTCTTGGGAATCCGTCATAAAACTGCATAAGACTCGACCTTGAATCATATTTCGCTTGCATCTCTCGATCACATCGCAGGTCAATCAATTCACACTATAATGAAGGGGGGACGTTATCAATAATCAGTTGGAATCGGAACATGTAGCAAAAATACGCAAATCCATTTCCAGGCAGTCTAAATCGTGGAACCTTGATGTAAATTCCTCTAATAGACCGGATAGAATACATGCGTACATTTCGAAATTTTCATTGTTCAAAATTCTATGCGCTTAGATAAGGATGGGAAATGATATATTTCGCCCTTTTGCATTTGACGTATCCATAACAGCAATTTCTCCTTAAAAGCTGCAATTCTATCTGCAAATTGTGTATTAAGAATTTCTTTTCCCTGAAGTCCTAAATTTAGCTCATTTAAAAGATGTAAGATCTGTTATAGCTGCTGGCATACTACAGCGCTCGCACTTGCAATTCCCCGTGGGCACGGAGGGCAAATGCACTCAAACGCCCATCGCTGGCTTAGAAGATATATAACTTTCTGTACGGACTACAGCAAAAAATTTAAGTTACGAGGTATTGCAATCAAAATTTTGGTGTCATTAAAAAACCCTGTGCCCCAGAGCTTTAAAAATGAAGTAAAAGCAGCCTACCAGGCCACAAATGCGCGTTAAATTCCATGTAATATGTACTTTTTCCACTCTCACTTCCGTAAGTACGCTGTTATTAGCTTGTTTTTAGGGAAGTAAATGAATTTTACCGTGATAGTGTTGGTTGCTATTGACAACGGGACGTAAGTCACATTGCCTCTCTAGGGAAGTGAGTGAAAATATGTTTCATTCAACAGTAACATAGCAACAAACAAAAGAATACTCAAAAAGTCGACGACCGTCCCAACAGTTCTGATATTAAGGGGAGAGGATGGTATTTTTTGGTGAAAAATGAGTAAATTTTAAAAAAAATCTTTAAAATACCCTGTGATATGTGTGGAATGCATAGCATAACATTTTGTGGGTATTTGTACCCTTATCGGATGTTGAGTCCTGCGTTATGGATTTTTAAATCACTCGCCCACTTTTATTGTTGTTTCCGGTAAATTAAATTTTCAATTTTTTTTTCTTTTAAAATACCCTTTGATATGTGTGGAATGCACTGCATAACATTTTGTGGGTATTTGTGCCCTTATCGGATGTTGATACGTCATTTTTAAACTTCCTGCGCTATGGATTTTTAAATCACACGTCCGCTTTTATCGGTTTCCAGTAACTTCATTGTTTTTTTTTGCTACATTGCCAGACAAAAATGGATATAATTTCTGAACTATTAAAGATACATGCATGAAATTTAGAACACACATTCTTTAGACTATTAGGAAACTTTTCTCTGTAACAGAATTTTGTTAATTGATTTCATTTTAGAAATACGTCCGTTTGTTTGCAAGAAAGGAAATCAGAAAATTGTTATTAATTGTTTGTTTTACAAACGTAGGGACTAATATCAAAATTCTGTTACAGACAGTTTGTAGAACATGCTTTTGCAAATACATTGCAAAAAACTGTTTGAATCTATCTTTAAAACGGTTTAGATATATCGGTTTTAATACAATCCTGCATTGGGTATATATGTTTTTCAAAGTTGTGCCCCCAAATATATATATTTTTTATATTTTTATTTTGTGAGTTGCCACAGCTATGAGCTCTCTACATACAAAAAAATTAATATTTTACACGAAATAGGAAAAAAAAAGTTTTAAAAAATACCATCCTCTCCCCTTAAATCATGTAAAATGAAGAAATATATTTTTATTACGTAAAATGTGAGGGTATAAAAAAACATTATATGCAATTCGTGAATTAGATAAAATTTGCTAGTCTTGGAGTACTTAATTGTAAACTTGTCCACGACGTGTAAAAACTCCCTTATCTCCCTTAATATGTAAATAACTATTATGGACATACTGAGGAGTATTTTAAATGAAAAAAAAAATAAAATTACTTGATTTTCACAGCATTTAACCACTGTCTCTCTTTAATATGAGTGGTCGGTAAATCTCAATTTTCATGACAGAAATCGTATCTGAACCCACAATACGTCATACGGTGGACTCCACACTCATGCGAACCAATGGACGTCAGAAAAGTGTCTCGTTAAGTGAGTTATGTTCCCAAGTTGGCACGGCTTGTTTTATCACTTCCTGCTATGTCAGTATTTTCCACTTACCTTGAAACGACACTCTCCTAGTGGAGGTTGGGAGTAGGGAATTCCTTTGAAAGCGCAGAAAGTTCTGCCGTACAGGGAAGTCTTGCTGACGCCTTGTAGCGTCCCTTGAAAAATATTCACCACAACTGGCGAGGTCACATTACAATAGCTTGCACTTCCTTGTAATGACAGGGAGAAGACAAGCGACAGATATAAGTTCCACAGATTGTTAAAAATATCCATAAGTTTACTGCAACAAGAACAAATACAAGGATTAACACTATAGGCCAATTATCATACGATAATCGATCATAAATTAACAAGTTTTCGAATAAATATTAAATATTATGTTTTATTTAACGACGCTCGCAACTGCAGAGGTTATATCAGCGTTGCCGGATGTGCCGGAATTTTGTCCCGCAGGAGTTCTTTTACATGCCAGTAAATCTACTGACATAAGCCTGTCGCATTTAAGCACACTTAAATGCCATCGACCTGGCCCGGGATCGAACCCAAAACCTTGGGCATAGAAGGCCAGCGCTATACCAACTCGCCAACCAGGTCGACTCACACAAGTTTTCGATCTTGAAAATATAAAGACAAATATAATTTTAATTGAATACACAATATCTCATATTTCGATGTAGTCTCCATGGAGATTAATGAAACCGTATATTAAAACGTAACGAAAGTTTTTTTTTTTTTTTTTTTTTTTTTTCATAAAATAAGATTCATTAAATCAGAACGGTTTTATATATGGACTATATACTGTATGTCCTGAAATTTGTAAATGTCTCTGGTTCCCTTTAAAGGGCGCAGGTATACCTTCGGCCTGCAAAAATTCAGTGAAATTCATTTATTTATAGCTCAGCTACTATGAAAGCTAAATGAACAAAACTTCTCATGCTTAATATACACACATTACACTAATCAGACTTCAAGATTAGCCATTAGAAGTTTCGTCATCATCATCATCATCATCAACTTCAAGAATTTGGACCATGTTTGTCCGTTCTGATTCCATTTAAATGATCCAACCAATTCCTTTCTCTGTTCCTGATCAGTTTCAGCATTATTCTTTTTTCCCCACTCTTTCCAACACAGCTTCATTTCTTATTCTGTCTGTCTGCTTTATTCGTTTCATTCTTCTCCATAGATTACTTAATATAACATCGCAGTAGTCGATGTGTGACATCACGTGTGTTTGAACAAGCACTATTAATTTTAGTTTATGATAAAGAAATAATAATAATAATAATAATAATAATAATAATAATAGTCATAATAATAATAATAAAATAATAATATCATCTAATAACAATAATTCTTTATTTGTACTGGCAGAGTTAAGGCCATAGGGCCTTCCCTTACACTCTACCAGGTCACAAAGTATACAAGCAGTTAAAATTTAACAAAAAGTTAAGAACGAAATACTAACATATTACAAAAAAAATAAATAAATAATAATAATAATAATAATAGCATAATAAAATCGACACTAACCAACATGAAAATAATACCATAATAGAAAAAAGAAAGTAAAATACATTTGAATATAGTAAAAGCAACTCATTTAGTACAAATGGTTAATATGGAAAACGTACGGAAGAGTATAACAAAATGGAATGTAATAAAATAATAATAAAAAAGAAAATAAATACGAATATTAAATAAAATTCACAATAAAAAGGCTATGATAATAAATTCATCAGCTGATAAAGAGAACAAAAAGGGGAAAGGAAGGAAAGAAATATATAGCCTATATTTTTACAAAACTATCGCAGAGAAAAGGGCTTATATCTGAAAGGAATCTGAATTGAAAAAGTGCAATTTTAATTTTTAATAATAATAGTACTAGTCATAATAATAATAATAATAATAATAATAATAATAATATAATAGTAATAGTAGTAGTAATAATAATAATAATAATAATAATAATAATAATAATAATAATAATAATGTCACAATTGACATAAACTCAGTATAACAACCGAACCACAGATACCACCGTATTATCTCTATGCCAGATACTTCGCTTGTAAGGTTCAAGGGAGGCCAAAAGTGAAAGTAGGTTTCTATGACAACAATTTGACTATCTGTGCCACATAAGTAGTAACACTGAAATTCTTTGAACAACGAATTCTCTGTGACTCCACACATTCTCGTTTTTTGATTAAATATGCTGGTACACGAAGAAATTTACTCCATAGAATTACAGTTTATTTTGTTTTATTATTATTTTATAACTTTCCCTTTCTTGCGATATGAAATATAAAGAGAAGATACTGTTATGCTCTAAATAGTAATATGCGTTACAAGAGCGGTATGTTGAAGTTTTCATGTTCGAGGAAAAGTTTGAAAATGCGAAACGTAGTTGAGCTTTTTTAATTTCCGAGAATTGAAAGAAAACATACCGCTCGTGTATCGTACATTATTTTGTGCGAAGATCCTTTATTACATATCTGAAAGACGAATTTCTAATTAGTTGCAATGAAATCTCCATCTTGGTTTCTGTTCAATGACGGCAAATTTGCAAAACAAAAATATCTATCTTCAACATTGTTGCTTTAAAATGTTTTCTGTGTTTACTATACTCCAGCAGGCCGTGATATACGTCTATAAATGCGAACTTAAAACAAACGGTAAGGTTATGTAATGATTTATTTTTCATTATTATGTATATAACATATTGCAGTAATAATATCGGCATCTGGAATCTTGTTGATTTTTTCACGGCTCCCTTAATGTTACTTGCATCACGAATGCAGTAACTTAATGGAGTTGTAGAGTTTACTTAATTTTTGCAAATATTTAAAAACAATAATTAACAGTGCAATTTAGGTGAAATTGCAGTGGTAAGTTTCCAATTTATAATTATTACTATATTGAACGTCTCTAAAAATAATATGTTAAAAGCCTAAAGCAGTAAAATTAATATGGCGCTTAAGCGGTAAGAAGAGGGAAATTGTTATGTGTGTTAGGTTGGGAATACTGAATGTGGAATTTTACATTTTCCGCGGATTGGTTTTGTGCGGAAACCAAGGAAATACGCACGATCTCGCACAAAATGTATTTACATATGTTCGTTGAAATGCAAGGTTTTAGCATGTCTTGATAGATTTGGCAGGATGAAGAGGAAACTTAGAGGAACATTCTCTATTTAATGTATCTCGAAGTTTTCACAACTTCCTGCTTACTGTATGACTCTAGTCGGGAATACATCAAATCGGCTCTTATGAATAATTTCTTACTTTATTGATTTTGATCTGAGAACGAAACTAAAACCGTCTTTGAAATGCTTGGAATTTTTTTTAACGTACAACGTTTAAGGGGAACTCTACACCGACAAAATTGTTCCATTTTCTTGTAATGCTCCGACGTTACTCAAGGTACTATATAAATAGAAGTGTAACTGGTTTTCTTGGCGGTCCGCCTCGCTCTATTCTCTGTTTAATGTGTGTAGATGTTTTCCACGTAGTAGTCATTGAAATATTGAGTATATGGGTTAAATGAATATCAAATAAAATACTCTACAGTGTTAAAGAAAGTATACAGGGTGTTAAAATTGTCCAATATTTTAGGAGGTGATAGTATGCATCAAAACACCACAGACATCATCACAAAACAAAACTACTTCACATACAATAACAAATATTACACACAAACCGAAGGCCTACCCATGGATCACCCATTTCCAGCATACTAGCAGAAATATTCTTACACCACATAGAACAGACATACATACTAAACAAAGACAACAACAAACACGCAGACAACATCATATATTGGCACAGATACGTAGATGACATACTAATACTATACAAAGGAAACAAAAGACAGATCCAAAACCTGTATCAACACATAAACAAAATACACCCAAAGTACACTACACATTAGAAATTGAAAACAAAAAATCCATAAATTTTCTAGACATCACAATAACAAAAGTCGACAACAAACACACATTCAAAGTATACAGAAAACCCACAACAACAACAACACACATACACAACACATCCAACCACCCCACACAACACAAACAAGCTGCATTCCGAAACAACGGTACACAGACTACTCAACATACCAATGAACCAACAGAATTACAAAGAAGAGCTAAACACAATCAAATACATAGCACAAGAAAACGGATACAACCCTAACATAATAGACAACATAATACGTAACACAAAACAAAACCACAAAAAACAAAAGAATACAACACAAACACAAGAACACAAAAAATACATCACACTAACATACGAAAACAAAAACACACCTGAAATTGCAACCTCATTCAAGAAATTAAATTACAACATCGCATACAGAACAAATAACACTCTACAAAAACATCTCAACACACAAACAACACAAACAAACAAATACAACCACACAGGCGTATACAAACTCAAATGTAACACCTGCAACAACTTCTACATAGGACAGACAGGCAGATCGTTTCAAACACGTTACAAAGAACACATCACAACCATAAAAAAATTACAAAACACCTCCACATATGCAGAACACATCACAAATGCCAACCACATCTACAGAGACATCAACACAGACATGGAAATACTGCACATCCAACCAAAAAGCCAGAAACTCAACACACTAAAACAATATGAAATATACAGACACACGAAAACACACCCCAAAGATATTCTCAACACACAACTCAACTTCAAAACACATATTCTATTTGACTCTACACTACGAACGCACCCACACAGGAAACAAGAGGCGCCAAGACCAACAACGACCAGTTCTGAAGATGACCGAAAATAGGTCGAAACATGTTAACAAGGTACGTTAAAATTTAACACAGAACGTTCTTATCACACATATTCCGAAGAAAAAAGTGTCTAATAAACATGGGTCCCACAACACATACTTTCTGAGATCTGAACACTTGTTCATAAGAGGTGCTCAATGTGACGTCCATTCATGGCAATGCATTTTTCTGCCCTACAATACAGCAGGCTACCAGATAATCATACCGTAATTGACACCCCTGGCATAGAATACTGATACGTCACAAGAAACACTGAAAAGAAAAATTTCGTTGCGGATATGAGCAGCAGAGAAGGTGTAGTGAATTTTCATAATCAGCATGTGTGGGGTGATGAAAATCCCCATGCAGTTGAAGAAACAAGGCATCAGCACCGATTCTCAATCAACGTATGGGCAGGCATTCTTGGCGATAGATTAAGGGCCATACGTGCTACCACAGAGATTAACTGGGGTTCGTTATCAGGACTTTCTTATTAACGTATTGCCTACCTTGCTGGAGTATGTGCCATATCAGCAGACTACAGATGTGGTTCATGCACGATGGAACATCAGAACATTTTTTCCGCAATGAGCGTGAACACCTGATGCTGACATTTCAGGACCGCTGGATTGATTGGGGAGGCCCCACACCTTGGCCTGCTCGTTCCCCAAACCTAAATCCCCTAGACTTTTGGTTATCAAGAACAACCAGGTCAATTTCGAAGAGTGCGTGATTCCTTACGCAGAAGGGCAGAGGAATGCATTGCCATGAATGGACGTCACATTGAGCACCTCCTATGAACAAGTGTTCAGATCTCAGAAAGTATGTGTTATAGGACCCATGTTTATTAGACATTTTTTCTTGTTTTATGCATACTAGCACCTCTTAAAATATTGGATATTTTTCTTAACACCCTGTATATTGTATTTATTATTTAAATTCGAGTACCTATTGATATTTCACGCAATCTTTGCGATTTCCTTAAATACCCTGTTACATTTTTTTGCTTTTTTCACCAGCAGTAAAACAATTTCAATCCAAATCTCTTCTAAAATGGCTCCTTCGTTTGTCAAGATCTCCATTGTAGGTCATATTTTCAACTTTATTACTTTAGATGTTATAGAAATAATCTTGAGTTATTTTTAATAATCTATGTACTGCGATAGGTTTCCAAGTAAATCCCGAAAAGACAAAGTATATGATTATGTCTCGTGACCAGAATATTGTACGAAATGGAAATATAAAAATTTGAAATTTATCTTTTGAAGAGGTGGAGAAGTTCAAATATCTTGAAGCAACAGTAACAAACATAAATGATACTCGGGAGGAAATTAAACACAGAATAAATATGGGAAATGCCTGTTATTATTCGGTTGAGAAGCTTTTATCATCCAGTCTGCTGTCAAAAAATCTGAAAGTTAGAATTTATAAAACAGTTATATTACCGGTTCTTCTGTATGGTTGTGAAACTTGGACTCTCACTCTGAGAGAGGAACATAGGTTAATGGTGTTTGAGAATAAGGTACTTAGGAAAATATTTGGGGCTAAGAGGGATGAAGTTACAGGAGAATGGAGAAAGTTACACAACACAGAACTGCACTCATTGTATTCTTCACCTGACATAATTAGGAACATTAAATCCAGACGTTTGAGATGGGCAGGGCATGTAGCACGTATGGGCGAATCCAGAAATGCATATAGAGTGTTAGTTGTGAGGCCGGAGGGAAAAAGACCTTTAGGGAGGCCGAGACGTAGATGGGAGGATAATATTAAACTGTATTTGAGGGAGGTGGGTTATGATGATAGAGAATGGATTAATCTTGCTCAGGATAGGGACCAATGGCGGACTTATGTGAGGGCGGCAATGAATCTCCGGGTTCCTTAAAAGCCAGTAAGTAAGGAAGTAATCTTTTGTACTGCGACTTGCAGTTTATTTTCAAATTTAAACAAAATAATTAATTTCTTACCTTAAATCGAAGTGTTCTCCGCTGTAATTATGTGTGTTGCACTTACAAAACTGATTGCACAAGTTCTTGCTGGCCGGATCTTGAGAACCATATAGTTCAGTTCACAGAAAACATATGATTGGCGTTCCGAGTCATGTTGTTATCGTAACATAGATACCGGTACGACCTCAGACGGCTTTGAACTAGTTAGGTGAAATATTTTAGCCTTTATCTGCACCTTGCATTGCGTATAAGCATGACTCATGCAGTCTTACGATACGTCAACAAGTTAGTTTAATTTTGGAGCATAGAAAAGCATTGGGAAACGACAAAATTATAAGAAATAAGAAGTAATTTAATTATTCAGGACTAAGCTAGGTAATTTATTAGTTTCTGTATAATAAATAAATTAATTAATTAAGCTTCCCTTATGAAAAGGTTGCCAGATTTGACAAAGCGTATCTATATATATATATAATTTGAACTGATCATGAAAATTACGGGAAAACGGCTGAACGGGTTGTAATGAATCACTCATCATTTTGAAGCTTGGCATCCAAGGATTTTCAGAAAAACAGTAACTTTCAGTGAAGCGTTAGTTTTCCTACATAATTTTCCGAAATCCATCTTTCGTCAGTTTTGAGAACTAATTGCATTTCAGAATAAAACAAAACATATACTACAATAAACAATAGGCTATTACAGGAAGGCCGTGACCTGCAGGTTTGCTGATATATTTAGAGTTCAAATTCAGTTGGTTATTAAAAACTTCAAGACTTACTAAAAATAATTTACAGGTCTGATTCTGCGGTGTGTAATTTTCTGAGTACAGCTGTGTATTGGATATTAAAATCTACAAAACTTGAGGTGGTTTGATGACATTATTATCTTTAGAAATTAAATATTATAATAGTTAATGCCATGATGTGACTATTTTTCATTAATTATACATATTAATACTATATTGATGATATGAAAGTGAAACGTTTTGGGGTTATAAAAGTAGATGTAGAGAATATCTTAAATTAGATCTTCATTTCTATAATTTACTGAGTGGCGGCTATTATATATATATATATAAATGTACAAAACTTACGTAAGTTAAAATTATTGTTATTAAAAATGATATATTTGTATAGTTATTAATCAAGTGGTGTGGGTCTTTTTCATATATTTAATGGCGGTGTGGTGTGGATATTTTTATGCGTGATTCTCTCCAGTATTGTCTGGAGAGAGCGCAAAGATTACAGTTCCTAAGAAAAGATCAAAAGGTATTACTTAATAGTCTATTTTTTTAATTGTTTTATTTAACGACGCTCGCTCCTACCGAGGTATATCAGTGTCGTCGGTGTGCCGAAATTTTGTCCCGCAGGAATTCTTTTACATGCCAGTAAATCTACTGACATGAGCCTATCACGTTTAAGCACGCTTAAATTCCATCGACCTGGGACGGGATCGAACCCGCAACCTCGAGCACAGAAGGCCAGCACATACCGACTGCGTAGTTTTATTCTCTTAATGAACAATAGCTGCAATACAGGTTGCCAAGCGACGATAGAAAACATAATATGTGGGAACAATTGAATGAGAAGTATAAACAATTGAATACTCTTTAATATTTAAGTGTTGTAATAGAGGGATGCCATTTTAAATTTCAAAGTGAGTGGGGATGAAACTTAAATGCTATTAAAACTGATTTTAATCTTCCCTCTCTATATCTAAATTGACGTGGTTTTTTGTTCAAATTAAATTTAATTGAAATAAATAGTTATTTAAACTGGGAAGTTTTAAATAAAATCCCTGTAGGGTCTATATTTATGTACAGGCCTATATTTTCGAAAATAAATACATTTGAATTGAAATTGAATTGGAAAACGTTTACAACTCTTATTTAGATGAGATATGGAATTTTAAGTTCCCTCGTATTCTGATTCTTGAGCCTTTTCAGCTAATATGTGTCTCCCAATACACTAGGTACTTTAAATTAAGTATGTAGGTATGTTTCGAGAACGCCAAAGAAGACTCTACTATTGCCCAACATTTCACCGTCGGCGATGATGCGGGTGGCCAGTGTACGGAAGTCCAGGCGTTATTGCTGTGAATTGAAGTGTGCCTATATTGGTCATAGACCCCCATCGAAGGGACGGAAGCTTTTTCTCGAGTTGTGATGGTGTGGGTAAGGGCGACCCCTCCTCATGACTGCTACCTTGACGTGGTTGGAGGGCTTGCGTGTCTCTTCGATCTTGAATGGATCAAAGAGGCCAGACTAAAGGCAGTCAGATAGGAACGGTAATCGGGGACAGTTGGAAGTCAATGTCAGAAAGGATTTCAAGAAGACGGAGCACAAATGTAAGGTAATATAAAGTTAATCAGTAACACTGGTCTACAGTGATTTTGCTACTGAACAAAAACCAGTGTACCAACCCTAATTTGAGTGTGCTGATTACAGATCTGAAGTCCATTTTTTTCTATCACGTCACAATTTTAAAATAATAACATTTTAATTTTTAATACATTTAGATTCATTTTATTTATTTTATTGTGATTTTGATACTGAACAAAAACAAGTGTACCAACCCTAATTTGAGTATGCTGATTACAGATCTGAAGTCCGTTTTTTTCTATCACGTCACAATTTTAAAATAATGACATTTTAATTTTTAATACATTTAGATTCATTTTATTTATTTTATTATGATTTTGCTACTGAACAAAAAACAAGTGCTGATTACAGATCTTAAGTCCGTTTCTTTTCTATCACGTCACAATTTCAAAATAATTAATTTTTAATTTTTACATTTTTAATACATTTAATACATTTTATTTATTTTATTATGATTTTGTTACTGAACAAAAACAAGTGTACCAACCCTAATTTGAGAGTGCTGATTACAGATCTGAAGTCCGTTTCTTTTCTATCACGTCACAATTTCAAAATAATTAATTTTTAATTTTTACATTTTTAATACATTTAGATCCATTTTATTTATTTTATTATGCATCTGTTACTGAACAAAAACAAGTGTACCAACCCTAATTTGAGTGTCCTGATTACAGATCTGAAGACCATTTTCTTCTATCACGTTACAATTTCAAAATAATAAATTTTTAATTTTTACATTTTTAATACATTTAGATCCATTTTATTTATTTTATTTTGATTTTGCTACTGAACAAAAACAAGTGTACCAACCCTAATTTGAGTGTGCTGATTACAGATCTGAAGTCCGTTTTTTATCATTTTAATGGTGACCTTCACATCTGTTTGAGGTTCTAGTTGATATGTACATCTGTTATCAGTCAGTACATCTTACTTGACGATATGTGTCAGAGGAAGTACAAATTGTTTGTATTCATCTGAAGTCTGATTGGTGTAATGTGTTGCTAGTCAGCGATGTATGCAATGGAAGGGAAAAGGCACTAGCCACTCTACTCTATTATCTCCTGGCTTAGGTTCCTCATGACTGATGCTCATCTGTAAGAGTAAACTCTTTTCATTAAACACAAATGGTTCTTCAATTATTATAAAAATTCGGATCCTAATAAAATCATACTCTGTCGCCGTGAATGTTCGGCAACTTCTCCGTCTCTGCTGTATTGCGTGCAGAGGAGATAAATTATAGCAGGCGTCACGACGTTCAGTGGGAAGATTGACACAGATGGGATTAGGAATACAAGGCAAACGTTGAAGGGTAAAGAAGCTCTGTTATAAAACCAACATAGACCTAATCTTGTCTTACAATGCATCAAATAACATGGAAGTACATATTGTTATCTAAGAAAAGGCAATTTTTTTAGCAATGGTAGGGCCTTTAACTTAACATTTGCCCCGACTTCTTATATGTAGATGTCGCTAGTGTGTAGGTCGACCCTCGACTACTTCATCAGAGACTATCCAAAGTACGCCACAGGCGGTAATCACACCCGTAATTACTGATGATAATGATGATTAAGATGATAATGATGATTATAATGACGAAGATTATGATGATTATGATGTTAATAATCATGATCATTATGATGATATTTACGATTATGATTATAATGATTATGATTATGCCGGTGATAATGATGGTTATGATGATAATGATGATAATGATTGTAATGATAATGATGATTATGATGCCTGTGATACAGATGATTGTTATACAGATGATTATGATGATGGTTATGATGATTATGATGATGATAGTGATGATTATGATGATTGTGATAATTATGATTATGATGATAGTTATTATTACGATGAAAATTATGGTTATTTTGATCATGATGATCATTATGATGATTGTGATAATTAGGATTATGATGATAATGATTATTATAATGATGATTGTGATAACGATGATTATGATGATAATGATGATTATGATTATGCCGGTGATAATGATGGTTATGATAATAATGATGATCATGATTGTAATGATAATGATGATTATGATGATTGTGATACAGATGATTATGATGATGGTACTGATGATTATGATGATGATAGTGATGATTATGATGATTGTGATAATTATAATTATGATGATAATTATTATTACGATGATAATTATGGTTATTTTGATCATGATGGTCATGATGATTGTGATAATTAGGATTATGATGATAATTATGATTATAATGATGATTGTGATAACGATGATTATCATGATAATGATGATTTTGCTGATAATTATGATTATAATGATGATGATTGTGATAAGATGATAAAGATGATTATAATGATTGTGAAGATGATGATTATGATGATAATGGTGATTATGATTGTAATGATAATGATGATTGTGATACTGATGATCACGATGATGGTAATGATGATTATGATGATGATAATTATGGTGATGATAACGATGATTATGACGATAATGATAATTATGATAATGATTGTGATAATGATGATTATGATGTTGATAATGATTATAATGCCGATAATGATGATGATAATGATTATGATGACTATGATGACAATGGTGATTATAATGATAATGATTTTTGTGGTAATGGTTATGATGGTGGCGTCGGTACAAGAGACTCTTGAGTACCCGGAGAAAACCTTTCTGTTGCCTGGACCACGGGTTTAACCAAAACAAGTTTTAAGTTAAGGGCGGCTCAAACGGTTTTGAACTCAGGCCCCTGTACAGTAGACTTGTGAAGATAACATTTAACACCATAAATAAATTTGAAAACACTGCTTCTTTGTCTCTCGCTTATTTTCCTTCCTTCATTTTCACGGCGAACTGTCACAGCAAGGGTGGCTAGCCTGCGCATCCTTCAATATTGATAAGTAGAGATCCTCGAAATTCGCGAAACGAAATAATGCGAATTATTCTCATTTTGCCAATTTTTTGCATCATTTCTTTATACTTCTTGTCATAACTCCCCAAAAAATGCAGTTTTTAATAGCAAGGCAAAACAACAGGCTAATTCAAATTGTTAAACGAATTCCAACAATGTTTGTTGTTTTATTCGCGAAATCTTAAATATAAAGTAAGGTACGTACTGTACATGTTTCACAAGTCTAGGCTTTATTACTTTTTTCGATGGCTCATTTCGTCCTGCCATTTTGTCAACAAATGAAAGTTGCCGTATATTAAATCTATATAAAATTTTAAGAACTGAATATTGATCTGAAAATGCTGCATATTCCGTACCATTCTTATTAATGTTATATTGAGGGGAGAGGATGGTATTTTTTGGTGAAAAATGAGTAAATTTTCAAAAAACAAAAAAATTCTTTAAAATACTCTGTGATATGTGTGGAATGCATAGCATAACATTTTGTGGATATTTGTGCCCTTATCGGATGTTGAGTCGCCATTTTTAAACTTCCTGCGTTATGGATTTTTAAATCACTCGCCCATTTTTATTGTTGTTTCAGGTAAACTAAATTTAAAAAAAAATAATTTTTGTTTCTTCAAAATACCCTTTGATATGTGTGGAATGCATTGCATAACATTTTGTGGTATTTGTGCCCTTGTCGGATGTTGAGGCGTCATTTTTAAACTTCCTGCAGTATGGATTTTTAAATCACACGTCCTCTTTTATCGGTTTCCAGTAACTTAATTTTTTTTTGCTACATTGCCAGACAAAAATGGATATAACTTCTGAACTGTTAAAGATACATGCATGAAATTTAGAACACACATTCTTTAGACTATTAGGAAACTTTCCTCTGTAACAGAATTTTGTTAATTGATTTCATTTTAAAAATACGTCCGTTTGTTTGTAAGAAAGGAAATCAGAAAATTGTTATTAAATTTTAATTGTTTATTTTACAAACGTAGGGACTAATATCAAAATTCTGTTACAGACAGTTTGTAGAACATCCTTTTGCAAATACATTGCAAAACATTTTTTGAATCTATCTTTAAAAACGGTTTAGATATATTGGTTTTAGTACAATCCTGGATTGGATTTTTTTTTTCAAATTTGGGCCCCCAAATAATTTTTTTTTTTCAAAATATTTTTATTTGGTTGAGTTGCCACAGCTATGAGCTCTCTACATACAAAAAATTAATATTTTACACCAAATAGGAAAAAAGTTTTAAAAAATACCATCCTCTCCCCTTAAGCCAGGATTATAAAACTTGCCTATATACTGTATAATTATTAGAATATCTAACAACGCCAGATCGGCAATATTTAAAAACGATTTTTTTTAAATAAAACCACTTTCACGAGACTACGACAAAGTAATCGGCGTAACAAAGGCGATAGTACGTTTGCAAACTCGATCGGATCTGCGTTCGGGAGTGGGTTCGATACTTGCTTGGGATGATTGGGCTACCTGACTCGATTTCTTTCCGAGGTTTTCCCCAATTGTAAGGCGAATGTAAGCTGATCATATGGTGAACCTTCGGCATTCATCTCGCCAAATACATCTCGATGTCACCAATTCCAGTGACTCTCAATAACTAGTAATTGATACCTAGTAATGAAGGAACACTAAAGTGACATCAAAGCTATACGCCTGAGAATGTAATGAGCGCGACACTACTTAATATATATTAACTCCGACGTTATAATAACATAATAATAATAATAATAATAATAATAATAATAATAATAATGTTTTATTTTCGCTGGTAGAATTAAGGCTATAGGGCTTTCTCTTCCACTCAACCAGCCTTAATCAATAAGTTACAATACATATTTAACTTACGAATATTTACACTACACTTAAAAGGTTCTCCAACAATATTCTTCAGTTAAGTTTTAACGACTAGTAGACTACATATTTATTTAAATTTAGATAAATCTATAAGGTAAAGTAGTAACTTAATTTATGAGCTAATTTAATTCAATCAATTATAATTAATTTGAGATTTGAGATAGCTAGTAAAATGATGAAAATTAATTTAAGCTTACTAGAACTATGTTACAGGGAGAAAAAAAAAATATATATATATATATATATATATATATATATATATATATATAAATCTAAAATATATTTCTACAATGAGAATATTAATGTAATTGCCATTACAGATTTTGTAAATCTATTTAGAGAAATTAATGATAATAATAAGAATGGACAGATGTTAGTTTCATTATATGTAATAAATATTAATCAGTCATTAATCTGTTAAGTAAGAATTTATGTAATTTTGACCGAAATTAAGTTTTTGTCCAACAACCCCTTACATCACTCTGTAGCGAGTTCCAATTTCTAGCAACTGAAACTGTATAAGATGAAGAATATAAAGATGTCTTGTGGTAGGGTATGATGAGTAAATTGTTATGATGAGATCTTGTACTTAGGTGATGATATGCGGATAAATTTTGAAAACGAGAAGCCAAATAGATTGGGGTAGCGGTGCGCAGAATTTGAAATAAGACATAGGCCTATCATTAATACTTATTAAACGTAAACTACATATTTTTTTCGTACCACAGAGAATATATGACTTAGAATCATAACAATTGTGTTGTAAGCAGGGGATAGGTCTACGTCAGTGGTTCCCAACCTTTTTTGACTGACGACACACTTTACTGAACGCCTATCGCGACACACTTGTTTGTTTTTATTAATAATAATAATAATAATAATAATAATAATAATAATAATATATTAATAACAACCAGTGATTTTCATCTTTGGAAAAAGGTGGTGAAACTCTGTATAGAATATTTTATAGCGGACGGGGAGATGTTTATTGTTCAGTGTACGGGAATTTTTTTTTTACGTCCAAATAAGACTTTGAAGGTATAAGTGGAATTCAAAGAACAATTATATTAAAAACATAGTTATTCACGTCGGCCTCGGTAGCGTATTTGATATAGTGCTGACCTTCTATTTCATGCTCGAGGTTGCGGGTTCGATCCCGGCCCAGGTCGATGGCATTTAAGTGTGCTTAAATGCGACAGGCTCATGTCAGTAGATTTACTGGCATGTAAAAGGAACTCCTGCGGGACAAAATACCGGCAAACCGGCGACGCTGATATAACCTCTGCAGTTGCGAGCGTCATTAAATAAACCATAATTTAAATTTTTAGTTATTCACACTTATTTCGCTTATGCCGTTCAATCGCGTTTCGCCAGAAAAAAGCACTGATAACTTTTATGTAATGTCGGACATCCACTATTGCAGATAGGTCGATGTTAACATGCAATTGAAGATTCTAAAAAACAAGCAGCATATTGAGTGACATTGGAAAAAAAAAACAGACATTTGTAAAAAAATCCCAACTTATCTATACTGGGTGTCCGATAAAAGATTTTTATTATAGTTTTTGGAAACTCGCCTATTTAAATTAATGTGAAGTCTGCGATTGGTGGGTTGCACAGAGTTTCTCTATACGTGGCCTTATGATTGACAGACCAACGCGTAAATAATCTTCAAGATGCTACAGTTTGTTCCTTTGTTTAGATTTCACTATTTTCATGGTAAAAATGCAGATTCACACAAGTATAACGTTGAAAACGGCAGTTCTAAATATCTTTTTAGTTTATTCGGCACCATCGACTGATTTGACAAAACATTTCCGCATATAAGACACTCGGGATTTTGCTCATATTCATCTCCACGCCACGTAAAACCATATTGCACGTATTCATCACTATAGGCTACCCATTTACGAACCTGAAGGGAATTTTCGCGCACGTTATTTGAATTAGAACTACTGTCATCTGATTCTAACCCAGGGCTTGATTCAGATTGTCTTTTTCGAATTAAAAATTTGTCCATGATAAAATCTAAATAAACCACTTTTGATCAAATAGTCGCATTATCAGCCGCTCACACGTACTACATACTGAAACTGATCAATATGTTCTGATGATTATAAATTCTGTTTATTACTAAATGAGAAGAGTAAACGAATTACTAAGCATTGTTGCAGGTATTTACGTTTCATTGGTAAAGTCTGTCTCAAAATAAAATGTACTGAATGATCTGGGGAACCACAAAGAGCTACCGAACTTCATTTTGCACAAAGACGATGCCTCACTACATTGCCATAATCTCGTATGCAACCTCCTCAACCAGCATCTTCCAGAACCCTGGATTGGCTATGCTGGGTTGGCTGATGTGCCATTGATGTTGTGGCTCCAAGGACTCCGACCTAAAGCATTGTGATTTTTTCTTTTGTGGGAATGTGAAGGACAAGGTGTTCTTACCCTCATTTCCACAGGACTTCTAGCAGTTAAGACAAAGGACAGGCGACGCAGTTGATTCAATTGATAAGGCTATGCTCGCACAAGTGTGGCGAGAAATTGAATGTCGTGTAGACATCTGCGGTGTCACAAATGCTCCCCCCCTCCCCTCAATGAACATCTGAGAATGTCCACAGAAACTTGGAGAGGTAACCTTTCATGTTATATTTGTAGGCCTACTCATATTTGTGAAATAAATTCATTACATTAGTATCAGTAATAGAAATGATTTCTTTTTGTATCAATCATTTAGAATTGCCCTGTATTATTAACTCCGGTACCTATCTTAAACATAATGGTAATTATCTCTTCTTTAAGAAGAGTTCTAAAATATTTATCAAATCTATTACTTACTTACTTACTGGCTTTTAAGGAACCCGTAGGTTCATTGCCGCCCTCACATAAGCCCGCCATTGGCCCCTATCCTGAGCAAGATTAATCCAGTCTCTACCATCATATCCTACCTCCCTCAAATCCATTTTAATATTATCCTCCCATCTACGTCTCGGCCTCCCCAAAGGTCTTTTTCCCTCCGGCCTCCCAACTAACACTCTATATGCATTTCTGGATTCGCCCATACGTGCTACATGTCCTGCCCATCTCAAACGTCTGGATTTTATGTTTATCAGTCCCATTCCGAGGCTTACTGTTAGGTTTCGTAACAAGCTGTTTTTTTTTACGGTGATGGGTTATCAAATCTATTAGCAGAATAAATTCTACGTCCACAATTTCTATTCAAATTTTCAGCCCAAGAGATGATGTGACCACAGTCTAGTATATACAGTCACGAAGTTTGAGTTGTGAGGGTGCTAGGACTATTTCGCATTGTCTGTAATGAGGCGATATTAGCGACCCTAGTGGTTAGCAATTATCTATGGGTGCATATTTATTACGTATTGAGCTTCGTGACTGTATATAATAGACTGTGATATGACGTCATTCATTGTTGCGAAGATTGCTGTTTGGCTCTATGTTATAGAAGGAAGCATGGATTGTCCTCTTGAATGGATGCACGTCGTACGAATTAGCCTTTAGGACTCGGCGAGGTTGTTCGAATTCTGTCAACCCTCTTATTGAATGACATTAATATACCATAATCATCTCATTTTTGAATTATACTCTCCAAAATTATATGACTTCCCAAGTGTGTTGATATATTTTTTTTCGTTACATTTTTATATACTGTGGTTTACGGCGTAGTACTGTAGGGTGATTATTTTCGTTAAGTTTCCAGCCCAGTCAAACGATGTAATGGAATAGACAAGACCCGGTCGACAATGGCTTGGGGCGGAATGGCGGTTAAAGTAGTACTGTAGCAATATGTTTGTTTTTATATTATATAGGAATATTCACGTGTTGTGGTTATTAAACTGATGTGGTTACAATAGTAAAAAATGGAACTCAATTTTAATGTTAGTAAAGTATGTAGACTGTGCACGGGAGAAGAAAACCAATTGCTACCACTTTTTGATAGAAGCGAAGACTTGCCCGCGAAGATCAAGATTCTGGCTCCTTACATACAGGTTAGCTAGCGTTCAGTTTGCAGCAGCTGTAAAACAAAGTAGTTATTAAATAATTGGATAACAGAGCAAATTCGTTATGTTGTTTGTTGATGATACAGAAACTGAAGCATTATTATAGGCCTACTCAACCTGGAATATGGTGAAACTTGAATACGGGCAAGCACCAAGTTACTTACCTGTGTCAGCAGTATTTATACCTAGATTTGTAACAAGGAGAGAGAGTTCGGTGAGGAATTAGCTGAGTACTGTGATAAGGTTGGCTCGAGATCTATGACAGCTGTACTTTCAGGGTTTTTTTTAATGGGCCTCATCAGTGCTTACTCCGATTAAAGTTTCACCACCTAGTATACCAGTAACCTGTACATACCCTTTAAATATAGGCCTACTATTAAATTTGTATTTTCACTTTCTATATAGCATCATTATTGACGTTACCGGTATTTCTACAGGGTGCTCCATAGCATTCTATGTGACACGTCAGTCGTATGTTGCGAAGACCGTGTCATTATTTCTTTACAATTGCGTTACCAAAGAAAGGATGTATTTACGTACTCGTAGGTACTTGATTTCTATTCGAGTCATGCATAGCCTACCGGAAACAAAAGACAAATTGAGCGGGCAGTGACAACTATTTTGCATCAGAATGAGGTGGAAAGTTGCTGTATAAATGGTAGCTGGTAGTGAGGCGGAATCGTATACCTTGCTTCTAAGCTTTTTGGTAGGCGCATACATGGACAGAAAGCGAGTTATCGTAAGATCGAATATCAGTGACAGCCAAGGTTTGATTAGTTCAGGCTTATGGTATGCCTTGCTAGTTCAAGAAGTCCCTCATTCTTACACCAAAATGAAGTGGTGTTCCATCCTGTTGTTATATTAACTGCATTTTGACAAAACGAAGGCTGTTTTCAAGTTTAGGAATAATCACCTTTTCTAACATCTGAAGGTACCGGTTGCTGGTAACCGTTGCTTCTAAAAAGAATGGCACTATGACACCTACTTGGGGAGCTACGATAGGTAGCAAATCCGGTTGCGAATGCCAGCTATAACGGCTGGGGGGATCATCGTGCTAACCACACGATACCTCCATTCTGGTTGGATGATCGTCAACCTCTGCTTCGGCATGTGGGCGTGAGGCCAGCAACCAGCTGGTCGGTCTAGGCCCTTCACGGGCTGTAGCGCCACGGATTATTTTTTATTATTATTACTATGACACCTTTGCTCCAAATATAGCTCTCGCAAGAAACGATTACCGAAAAGCAATGATGGCGTTGCTGTCTGTTTTGACGTGTGTATGTAGGCACGCCGAGGTGGGAGAGGTGTGAGCTGATGGAAGTACTGTCTCTTCCAAGAAGATGAACAAATGAGGACATTGCTGTGGAAATAAAGAACGTAGCAAGAAAAAAATTCGAAGCTAATTAAACGCGCAACATATGTTTATGAATGAAATAATAATACCGTGCGATACAAGACACGTATTCACAGGCAATGGAACAAACTAAAGTCGTAATGTAACTATCACAACGCAAGACTGATTCTATCGATGTCATTTCTTTTCCGACTGTACTCTTGAATATCATTCAAGCTATCTCGTGACCTTTCCTATCGCCCGCTCTTCCTTATCGCAGTGTTTGATTCGCATTCCTTCCGTCGGTAATCCGTACTTGCGAGAACTATACCACCCCAAGCAGTCACAAAACAACAACAATAACAAGACATGACATCGGAAAAACAGTCGACACACGAACATGGTTGTCAACCTATCACTTATTACACCAGTCATTCGTTTATTCAAGTTATGACATCTGTGTATGCTTACAAGTATGAAACCTAAGCACGAATATTGGGGAAAGCGACTTTTGACCCACCTTGTGTATTATCTCTGGATAAATTTAATATTTCTTTGGGAAAAAGGAAATTCCCCAGTGACATGTAAATCATGAAATTTGAGTGCCCAATCTACTGTAATTGTTTTATGTTTGCAGATTTCTGCAGGAGATGGGTTGCCCAACCAAATATGCGAGGAGTGTGTTCAAAGGGTCAACTCATTTTATGAGTTTAAGATTATGGTGGAAGCTTCTGACTCCAACTTGCGAGATCTGATAAGACGACAGCAAGAAAGGTTACACGACGAGGTATTATTTTTTTGTGTCTTAAGTTGTATCCATCCAGTTCTATGTTATTGAAGCATTCATTTTATAAAATACAGAGTCCTTTTCATTGTATAGGATTGACCATTGGTTACAGTTGGATTTTAAAATGGTTCTGTAAGGCAACAAATCCGAAACAAAGTAAACTGTTGGAAAAAGAAAAATACTTCAAAGTGTGCAATTTAATTATCTTGTTCACTTTTTGAAAATAACTTGGACTAAATGTTTCTTTTTTTCATTGTAAACACATGTGTAACCTTCCACATAAGTTACACATTACACTCTGCAATATCTCACAATCAGCGTTTCTTATTTTTTTCTTGTATGCATTCTTTAAACTCTTTTGTAGTACACGGACCATTCTGGAAGACTTTGGAGTTTAAATAGCCCCCATACACTCAGATCTGGAGATCTTGCTGGCCAAGTGATGCCCCCAAAACTTGAAATCAGTTGTCCAGGAATCCGAATGTTGGAATATTGAGTGTGATCTATTTGGAAGATTTATTTATTTAACCTGGTAGAGATAAGGCCATAAGGCCTTCTCTTCTCCTCTACCAGGGGATTGTGCAGATTACGATTACATCAGATGAAGTGGAGTATTGTTCCATTTAATAGATTTACTGTTTGTAAAAGTTTTATATGATATTCTTATTGAATTTGGTATTCCCAAGAAACTAGTTCCCTCCCTGAAATCTATTTTAATATTATCCTCCCATCTACGTCTCGGCCTCCCCAAAGGTCTTTTTCCCTCCAGCCTCCCAACTAACACTCTATATGCATTTCTGGATTCTCCCATACGTACTCTATGCCCTGCTCATCTCAGACGTCTGGATTTAATGTCCCTAATTATGTCAGGTGAAGAATACAATGCATGCAGTTCTGTGTTGTGTAACTTTCTCCATTCTCCTGTAACTTCATCCCTCTTAGCCCCAAATATTATTTATATTAATACTGATATTAATTATTTATTGGTATGTTCAGATTTCACTAGCTTCTAGTAATCAGCTCAGAAATCTAAAGCAATTTGAATTTTCAGAATTTGCACTACCAACAACTGCTGCCAACATAACAGAAAATCATTACCAGTTGTAGTATTTCTCAGTACTGAAAAATTCAACCTTCAAACTAGAAAATCACCATAATCCACTAGCATATGTAGTAATGGGGGAAAAATGGTTAGCTTTCACCCTTAGAGTATTAAGCAAGCTGATCCGGACTGTAATTGCCAGTTGCTTAGGATAAACTTACTGGCTACCAACATGTTGATTGTTTCAGGTTTTATTTGTCAAAGAAGAGGATGAAGCAAATGAAGCGATCTACACTTCTGTTCCTTCGGAAGACCAGGCAGAAAATGCACTTCAAGAAGCGGAGGATGTGAGTGATATTATCATCTTTATGGCATTAATGCCTCACATTGTATGCCCTTAGCACATAGAGAAAGTTGTCCCTAAGCCTAGCAGGACACTGTCTCGAACTGTTCGATGTGATGGTGATTGCATGCATTCGTCCAATGCAGTATGCTGTAGCTTTGTAACGATGCATGTATAGCCACGCAACATTCAAAACATAGCACTTCCATTGTCGACTCGCGCATGACGTCACTGTTCTACATGACTTAATCCCCTCTTCAGTCTGATCAGTAGGAGCATTTGGTTTCTGCGCACTTTGAAGTGTATGTTACTGAGCTATAATCATAATAATATAATATATTATTTGCAGATGACACAAGTATAGTAATTACAGCCAATAACTCCAACACATTCCAATCTTCAACAGAGGAAATTCTCTTCAAAATATGTTACTGGTTCTCAGTCAATAAATTAGTATTAAATTGTAACAAAACTAACATAATTCAATTTAAATCCTGTCCAGATTCAACCTCGCAAATTTCCAGCGCAATAATTAACAATAGATCCCTATTAGAAACAACAACAACCAAATTTCTTGGCTTAAAAATCGATAATGTGTTAAATTGGAAAAATCATATTAAAGAAATTATCCCCAAACTAAATTCAGCTTGTTTTGCTATTAGAGCTATGCAAAAGATAGTAAATATCAATACCTTAAAAACAATATACTTTGCATACTTCCACTCAGTAATGAGTTTTGGAATAATATTCTGGGCAAATTCCACAGATAGTAACAGTATATTCCTATTACAAAAAAGAGTAATTAGAATAATAGTAGGTGCCAAATCTAGGGAATATTGTAGGACTATTTAAAAAAAACTACAAATAATGCCCATGGCTTGTCAGTATATATTTTCATTAATAATCTTCCTCGTATGTAATCGTGAAAACTTTGTAACTAATTCAACAGTTCATAGCATAAATACACGTCAAAAAAATTACTTTCATACTCCATCGGCAAGTCTATCGTGCTATCAAAAAGGAGTGCGTTATATGGCAGTAAAAATTTTTAATAACCTCCCTGTCGATATAAAAAATGAAACTCAAAACATAAGATTATTTAGAGCCAAATTGAAGAAGTACCTAATTTCCCACGCCTTCTATTCTGTAGATGAATTCATGACATTCAGTAACACTTCATGAAATTGATACTAAAACTTTGTGTTGTACTAGTAGACTATATTGTAAATCTCGTCTGTATATATTTCATCTAGACTGTGACTATAAATTAAGACTTTATAATAGTATTAAGTTTTTTCACTTGTTCCATATTCTAGCTGTAAGCAATGTATGAATACCATGGAATGTTAATAAATACAATACGTCACATCGGACAGTCTGAGACAAAATGTCTAAAGCATTATGCTGCTGGCCTAACTGATTGGAAACTAATAACTTATCTGAAATTTCCTGTCTGTGTTGAAGTTCGTTTCTGCTTGCTACCCTCCCTGTAATTGGAGTTTGAATTTCATCTTGTAGGCACTTCTAGCTTTTAGAAATAGAGTATAAATTATCATGACTAGTGGAATGGTGCATGTTGGTATAGTAGAATCCCTCTTAACTAGTACCAAAGGGACCAGGCTAGTTCCGGATACGAGATTTTGTCGGATAATTAAATAAATACCGTCATATACAAAAAAAAAAGTTTATTTCATGGTGCCAAATGTTGTAACTGCAGCCATGTGAAACTTATTTCTCTATCACTTGCTCATAACTGAATAAACATAAAAACTGTGTGGATTTTCCTTATTAAAACACATCACACAACACAAATAATACACTAATTCTAGGTTAGAATATTCACTGAAAATTAAAGTTCCTGCGAATTTCCTAATGTGGCAACACTGACGGATCCACCGGTGTAGCTCAGTCGGCTAAGGCGCTTGCCTGCTGATCCAGAGTTGCGCTCAAGCGCGGGTTCAATTCCCGCTTGGGCTGATTATCTGGTTGGGTTTTTTTCCGTGATTTTCTCCAACCATAAGACAAATGTCAGGTAATCTATGACGAATCCTCTGCCTCATCTCGCCAAATTTCATTTTGCTATCACCAATTCCATCGACGCTAAATAACCTCGTAGTTGATACAGCGTCGTTAACTAACCTAGTAAAGAAAAAACTGATGGCCTGAACGTAACTAAATAAACATAAAAACTGTGTGCATTTTCCTTATTAAAGCACATCACACAACACAAATAATACACTAGTTTTAGGTTCGAATATTCAATGCAAATGAAAGTACATGTGAACTTCCTAATGTGGCAACACTGACAGTCCGAACATAACTAAATAAACATAAAAACTGTGTGGATTTTCTTTATTAAAATAGCCTACATCACACAACACAAATAATACACTAATTTTAGTTTCGAATATTCACTAAAAACGAAAGTATGTGCGAACTTCCTAATGTGGCAACACTGACAGCCCGAACATAACTAAATAAACATAAAAACTGTGTGGAGTTTCTTTATTAAAACACATCACACAACACAAATAATACACTAGTTTTAGATTCGAATATTCAATGCAAATGAAAGTACGTGTGAACTTCCTAATGTGGCAACACTGACAGTCCGAACATAACTAAATAAACATAAAAACTGTGTGGATTTTCTTTATTAAAATAGCCTACATCACACAACACAAATAATACACTAATTTTAGGTGCGAATATTCACTAAAAACGAAAGTATGTGCGAACTTCCTAATGTGGCAACACTGACAGTCCGAACATAACTAAATAAACATAAAAACTGTGTGGATTTTTTTATTAAAGCACATCACACAACACAAATAATACACTAGTTTTAGGTTCGAATATTCAATGCAAATGAAATTACGTGTGAACTTCATAATGTGGCAGCACTGACAGTCCGAACATAACTAAATAAACATAAAAACTGTGTGGATTTTATTTATTAAAATAGCCTACATCACACAACACAAATAATACACTAATTTTAGGTTCGAATATTCACTAAAAAAGAAAGTATGTGCGAACTTCCTAATGTGGTAAAACTGACAGCCCAGATTGTATTAATGTAGCAGATTTAAACTTTTTTTTTGGCCCAGCCAAAAGTGCCGTTTTGGTATTGCTAGTTATTTGGATGCCAGTTACAAGGGATTTTACTGTATTTCCTATCATTAGTGTTTGCATTTGTGTGTTTAGAAAAGTATAAATATGCGTGCATGTACAGCCTAAAAATTCCTGGAATTTATCTTTTATAGGCTTCTAGTACTTTTTCTTTATACAGTAACACCTCATTCAACTGAACTTCGCATAACTGAAACCTGGCTTAACCGAAAGGACAGAGTAAAAAGACATCTATCCTTTTTTGATACATGTTCTTTAAAAAATAATACTGTCTAAAATATAACTACATCTTATATTCCGAAGGTCTGTCAATGCATGTCAGTAACGCAGCTACTGTTTTGTTTTTACCCCACATAAATGCTACAAATAAAGATGAATACCCTTTTAGGTAGACAAATCTGCTTTATCCCATCCTCGGTTTACTTGTTTTGTGCTCAGTAGCAGCTAGCAGGTGTATGTTGGTCCCATCAAGTGAAAGTTATTATTTTTGTACGTAGGATCTTTTGTTTCATGCATCCCCTACCCAAAGAATTTTGGAACCATTTACTTCTGAATGAAGAAATGGATTCAGAACACCTCAAAATCTGTGCTTCAGTGGCTGACCATGATAATATCTTTGAAAAATATTGGAGTGCAAGAGGTCAAAGGACTTTATTGTCAAACGCCTGGCATTAGAAAACAACAACAACTTCTGAATGAGAGGTGACAACTCATTCCGCATGTATTAATTTCTGTGATGCTGCAGTTGTTAGTGCACTACCTACCGAAAATAGTACCCCTGGATTATCCGAAAAAAGTGTTATCTGAAACAGATTCGTTCCTTCAGTTTGGGTAATCGGAGTTCTACCGTAGTTCTTCTCTTCACAAAGAAATCAATCAATCTTCTTAATGTTTCCAGCTGTTTGCTGACAACATAGCCCACTGTAATCTTTTCAGTTTTTGTTTTTCATGTGAAATGAGGGGTATTTTGATCAGTGTTCATTATAGATGCCTGTTGCTAGTAGCCAGAGTTCACAAAGAAAACATTAATAAAATACGTCGAGAATGAAATATATTATTATCTAATTACTTTCGCATTACATGCAGGATAAAAAATGTTCTACTTGTAGTATTGCAAAACATCAGTTCTGATATTTCCAGAGAAATGCATGTTCTCAGCATCTCTGAACCGAAAAAGTTGTTTTTGGCACTTCCTGTATGATTTCTTCTTTCAGACTGATTTTGTTCATTTTCATTATTGTAAGCCACTTCATCTAGGAATGATGCATATGGAATATATCGAAAATGGAAACAACTCAAATCTTAAAATTTTGTGAAACTTGCATTTTAAAACTTCGTGTTACTGTGAAAAATCAAAGATTTATTGAAATTACTCCAAATTCTGTTAATGATGTTTTATATATATATTACAAGTTTCAGATTAGAGTATGTTAATTGGATTTTTCACAGCAACATGAAGTTTTAAAATTCAGGCGTCCACACCTGTGGAGCGCATCTGGCCGCAAAACCAGGTGGCCCGGGTTCGATTCCTGGTTGGGGCAAGTTACTTGGTTGAAGTTTTTTCCGGGGTTTTCCCTTAACCCAATATGAACAAATGCTGGGTAACTATCGGTGCTGGACCCTGGACTCATTTCACGGCATTATCACCTTCATCTCATTCAGATGCTAAATAACCCAAGATATTGATAAAGCAATCTAAAATAACCTACTAAAAAAAATTCGGCTTCTCAAAACTCGAAATTTTTAGTTGTTTCCCCTTTTGAGTTGGGCTGTCGATATTAGGTAGGGATGGACACTGGGAATTCACCTGCGTCATTTTTGCTCTGAGAGATTTCCGTAGTTAATAAACAAAGGCATGTTTGCCACAAGATTCTCTTGATGCCACAATGTATCTAGTTATCTTGTCAAACTGGATAGTGTATATAACCAAGGTGAACCCAACCAGTTTCTTGATTAGCATTTCACTAAAGCTTTCAAGAGAGAGGATATTATGTTAGATTGTCTTTGGAGGTTTATTGTAATTAAGATATATTTAAATACATAATCATTGTTAACAAAGAGACATTTTCAACAATTTTACAATAAACTATTGACAGTTAATATAGGCATTAACTTCAAAATGTTAATATTGTTATGTAAAATATGAACTATGCTTCTGCGTAAAATTGTCCCATAAAGGCAGTGTTAAGTATCCTTTATAAAATAAACCACCTAAATTCAATTGGTGTACAAGAAGTAGTAATTACTCACCACTTAAATTAGACGAATGCTTCTTGCGGTATCTTTTCTAAACTTTTTGAAGGGCACTAATGTGAATACACAACCTTTTTTTTTTAAGAGCTTCGTGGTCATTTTTAAATGCATTTAACACAGTTTATAAAATGCACCACCCCGAATATGATCAAATTTCTACCACACATACTTAGTTTCGCATTTTTTTTTATGTTTGATTTTGCGTCCAGTAGATTGTGCACTAATATCCCTGGGTCAAATTTCAACTCTCTATACAGTGCATATCGATCCTCCAGTTCAAAAGTGCGACAACTCAAATATTGCCATTTTTTAGTTCTTTATACTACTGAAAGCCCCTTTCGGAGCTCTTTCAGATTCAGTATTGAGATAAGTCATATTTACAACCAAAAAGAAAAAAACTAAATAAACTGCTTTAGAAGTAATTAAAACTATGGACTTTACTAATTGACTATTAGTATATTTCAGAATGTATTAATAAACTGGAAGATTGTGATATACTCGTCCTGAATACTGACTCATTTGTAATTCTCGTGGTTATGAACCAGAACTCTGCTCCTTTTTAAGTGATTTATTTGAAACTTTCAACTGAAGATATCTCAAAACTTGTTTTTATGAGTTGTCGCACTTTTGAACTAGACGATCGATATGAAGACAAGGCATTAATCTCTGTTGATAGTGTTTCGTCTGAAGATGTTAATCCTGGCAGCTATTCAATAGGGGTAGGTTACATGCCAGCATCATTATCCTCACCCATTCCCTACACTACACTTACACATTCACTCACCGTAGTACACAACATAACTCTCCACAGATACACATCATGCATAGCGTGGCCTGCCCAAGTGATGTTAAACTTGAAAATGGGTCACAATCCTACCATCTATCCGCAATATGCAGAACCCGAATCATGCAAGTGAAGTGGGTAGACATTGGATACACACACACACCATTTTATTCATTGACTCACCACTAACAGCACTAAATGAAGGTAACACAGAGGGATTACTGGTTATTTACAGATTTCATTTTCACTTAAAACCAATTGAGAATTTTCTTCATTAAATGCAACACATACACTTTTCATTGACTTCTCAATATGTCTTTTCTTTTTAATAAAATAAATAGTGTCTCTTGTTTTGCTATCATACTCTGAAATATTTATATTTACTGTATAACAAAATTATTATATTTGCTAAACAAAACTAACCCTGAAAACTATGCTGATAAAAACACAACTGTAACTTCGGAATATGTATGATAAGAACTTTCTTGTGTTAAATATTATTAACGCACCTTGTTAACATGTTTCGACTTATTTTCGGTCATCTTCGGAACTGGTCGTTGTTGGTCTTGGCGCCTCTTGTTTCCTGTGTGGGTGCGTTCGTAGTGTAGAGTCAAAGAGTGTATGTGTTTTGAAATTGAGTTGTGTGTTGAGAATATCGTTGGGGTGTGTTTTCGTGTGTCTGTATATTTCATATTGTTCTAGTGTGTTGAGTTTCTGGCTTTTTTAGAACAATATGAAATATACAGACACATGAAAACACACCCCAACGATATTCTCAACACACAACTCAATTTCAAAACACATACACTCTTTGGCTCTACACTACGAACGCACCCACACAGGAAACAAGAGGCGCCAAGACCAACAACGACCAGTTCCGAAGATGACCGAAAATAGGTCGAAACATGTTAACAAGGTACGTTAATAATATTTAACACAAGAAAGTTCTTATCATACATATTCCGAAGTGATACAGTGTTAAAAGTTGTGTAATCAAGATGTACAACTGTAATAATCAAGACTTCAAATTTAGATTGTTCAAATTCCAACCAATCAAGATCATCCCGCAGACCACCAAACCTTCATGGAAACAGCTACCAACAATCTAGATGACAATTTATCTTAGTTGCTGAAAAGTCATATCAAATTGAAATATAATATTATATAAACTATATTTTTGAGTTTTAAGGAGTCTGAAATCTTCAGGGGGACATTCTGGAGCCTGGGAGGTAGGAATTCCTCACGGGCCACCCCTTGAATTCATCACTGTCTAGAACACCGTCAAATACTTAGTTCCTAATTTGCTTTGTTCACTAGTTCAATTTGTTCATAGATTTCGCACTGCTTTCGAGAGTTATAATAGTCTGAAATTATTGAGAAATGAGAGCTGATGTATGCCTGATCATTCTGATCACTTGAGTCGTTTACAATTTTCTTACCTTCTGTTTTACATAACACATCATCTTCTAAAGTGGCCAGGAATTCTTTGACTTCCAGGAAATGTTCACTGTACTAGTCAACAGCTCTCAGCTATGTGTCCCAGCGAATGAACACAAGTTCTGGGGGAAGAAGAATGCCTGGAAGGTTTTACCGAAAACGAAAACTCTTGATGAAGTTTTTATGGTACTGTCTTGACGGAAGAAATAAGGTTTTTTACCTTCGGAAATTCCACTCTGATCTGCTCCACTCACCACTCGTTATGCCATGGGGCAAGCATGTTTTATGGACAAGAAAAAGGGTAAAATATTGTAAGTATATTCTTGGCAGGGGCCATATATGAAGCACCATCTGTTACATCTATTAGAAATTTTTTTTTATTGGGATTGATTCAGTCCACAACAAATTTAATCATTTTTTTCTCTCCTTCAAATGAAACTATGTAATCTTAACTATATGAAAGGTGCTGAGTTCATTTCTGACATACAAAATGTTCTAACACATCATTTTTATTGTACACGCACTTCACTTCTTTATATAATTGTGTTACACTAGCATATAAAGCAACCTTTGATATGCTAAAATATATTTTTTAATCTTTTGCGTTTGTAGACAGCTTCTGGAGTATCTCTGATGATTGACCAGTAATATTCAGCCAGCATGCCTGCTTTCCACCAAAGTGCTTTTCGAAGGTAGATATTTTTTATGAAACATTTCCCTGTGTTCGTCACTTACAGCACCAAGGTTTTTTTTAGGGGGAGGGGTGTCCAGGTGACTGTAAAAAAAAGTGTACTTTCAGTGACATGTTGCATCTCATAAGATGAAAATAGTGCCAATGCTTTTCTGTCTAGTGCCTTGACGAAATTTTTCATCACGTCAAGTTTGATGTACAGTAATGGCAACAAAAAACCAGACCGACCCTTGTAGCTGATTTCAGAGCCTTGTTTATAGTGACAGCACAATAGACTGGTAACTAAGACTTTTGTGGTTCGAATCCTGCCTGGGAAGGAAACTTTTTTTTGTTCCTTATTCAAATTTATTCCCAATACTTTTCGGTTGCAGCGATATTTTACTACTTGATTAACTTATTATTCCCAGAACATGAATTTTACCAGCTTATTTTCTAATGGTTTTCGAATCGGGCTATGTCAGCTGTCGAAACTACAACAATTTCAATAGATTACTCGCTATCTTGTGAATGCACAACTCTGCTGCATCAATGGACTCAAGTCAACTTCTCCTGAACCTTCTTGGCTTTAATTCCATATGTCCATAAACAGCAACACGATCGTCCTATATATTGTAGCATATTTTCATCATTTTGGGAACTACACCTGCAAAAAGTTGAAGATTGTCATGCCTTCTGCCTTCGTTATGTACACTTCCATGTTAATACAGTGTTATCAGCATTTTCCACGACATCTTGGTAACATCATCTTGCTGCACGTGTTTTAATGGCATATTACTCAGACTGCCTTTTATACCAGTTTTTAATTTTTAACGATTGTGTTTAACTGGAATATCTTAAGTGTTCATTTTATGTTAATATGTTTTTAATGTGACCTGAAGATGCCACATTTATTGGTGAAAACGTTTGTCATAATTTGTAAATACTACTTCATGTAATAACATAAAGGTTCAATGCATGTAATATTGTTAAGTAATTGACTGTAAGAACTTACACTATTTGACCTATATAATTAGTTTAAATACATAAAACGGATAAAATCAGTTGTATTACAAATTGAATTAATTCAAATTTGTAGTCACATTAAGGTATGCAGTATCATCATCTGTCCTGGATTCCTGACGAGAGAATCTGGCAACCCTACTCTACGATCAACAAAATGCTTCACTGTCTCCTTATTAGATTCAGTCAGTGATATAGATCATGTGAGCACTGGAATGTGTATCAGGATTAAATTTTCATACAATTAAGTGGCTAACATAGGGCTCATTCAGACTGTATGAAAATTTCTCGAAACGGGCATTTATTCAAATCCATTTTGTGCAGATAGCACTGTACACACTTTTTCCCTATATGTAACTTAAATTTCATTATGTAAGAAAAAAGATCGAACTGTGTGTACACTGCTGTCCACAAGAAATCGATTAGAATAAATGTCTGTTTCAAGAAATTGCCATACAGTGCAGAGTCCTGATGAACAAGGAATTTTCTCAGGAAATTTCGGCCAGTATATGGGACCTGTGCCCACCCAACACCATGATAAATTTGGGGAGCTACAGGAGATAGCAGAATCCAGTTCCAAAAACCAGCTATAATGGCTGAGGTCATCATGCTAGTTACACATTATTTCTGTTTACCTCTGCTGATGCATGTGAACAGGAGAGCAGCTGGTTGACCTTGGTTCTTCAAGGACTATCATGCCACAGATAAATTTTTTTAAGTTTCATAATTGTACTGGTAAAATTATTATTATCCCAATTGGTAAACGAATTAATTGTGCTCAAGTAGCCACCATTTATATGAGGCACGTCGAGAAAGTAAGTTTCCCTGGGGCCATTTAGAGAAAGAAAACACAATTTCATAGAAAGATATATTGCAACAGATACAGCAACTGTTGAGCTATTTTTCAACATATTCCCCACCAGATTTGAGGTATTTGTCATACCGTAGAATCAACTTTTGTATCCCTGTGTTATAGAAGTCTGCCACCTGGGGTCAGAACCAGTGTGTGAAGCCATCTGCACCTCTCTGTCACTGTAAAAATGCTGACCGGACAGGAATTTCTTGAGCTGTAAGAAACAATGGTAATCACTTGGCTACATACAGCTCAGTGGACAACAGATCTTCTACAGGAGTTCTGCTGGGAGGTGCAACATTCACCCTACAGCCCAGATCTCGTTCCCAGCTATTGCCCATCTTTTCTTACACCTCAAGAAATTCATGTCCGGTCAGCTTTTCATAGTGACAGAAAGGTGCAGACGACTGGAAAAAAAAGGATGAAAACAAAACTTTGAGAGATGTAGAACATGTTGCAAAAAACCGTATTGCTCTATGTTATGTGGTTTCTGAGCATTGATTAATTATAATGGTTGTGGAACTTTATGAACATGGTGTATCATGATTTGCAAGGTGAACAGTGAAAACCTAAAGCTGCACTTTATGGTACCACTTTTAGAAATGGGCCCTGCTTTTTGTGTCTGATATAATCTTGTCACTCTGTATACTAGCAATTTCTAATACCCTTATTTCATTTTTAGTACCAGCTTTTTTTTTTTCTTCCAGCCTCTACTCATCAAGCAGGAATGTGACTACATGATTATAGACGTTCCTAATGAAGCTGCCAACAGCTGTGACAGCTCAAATGAAGACGGATTTTCGCATGTCGATTGTAAACCAGAAACACCATCACCTGTTCCTGGCTCTATAGAAATCTGCACGTCACAGCGGAGGTTGTATGAGTGCACAAACTGTACGAAAAAGTTCACAACATTTCAAGGGCTGAGAGTTCATAGAAGGAGCCATGCAGAGAAACATGGCTACGAGTGCATGATCTGCAACAGGAGATTCAATACCTGGCAGAGATTTAGAGGTCATCGCCGTACTCATACCAACGGCCTTGGGTTAGAATGTTCTCATTGCAGTAAAAGATTTAACAGTGAATTGGGATTAAAGATTCATTACGCTAAATACCACACTGAAAGAAAAACTTTTGAATGTGATGTTTGTAAGGAATCCTTTCGTAGTGAACAGAAATTGAAATTTCACAGCAGATATCACACTGATGTGCAGCAACATGTGTGTCTTGTGTGTAAAGAGTCATTTTCAACGAGACTAGCGCTCCGTTTGCATAACAGAACTCACTCTGAAACGCCAGTCAGAACGTCATATACATCACAAGAACCTATTGAATGTATTTATTGCAAGAAAGGTTTTCCCAATCTAAAGGCCATTGCTGGGCATCATAGATATTGCACAAGTCGATCATTTACTGAAATATCAGTTCCATCTTCAAGTCAACCAAACACATCTCCATTGGATGCGAGTCATGAATGTTCAATCTGCAAGAAACGTTTCATAGAATTGAGATCTCTCTCTTTTCATATACGAACACACAAGTTTCTCACTGAAAGGTGTGACGAATGCTTCAGGTCGTTCAGAAGTGTTAAACATTTGAACTACCATCGCAAGCGTATGCATTCAGAAAACAATCAAAGAGGAACTATGATTATAGAGAATGGATTAGTAAGATACGAGTGCAAACTTTGTAGAAAAGTGTTCACAAATGAAAAAGCTTTGGTATGTCACAGTGATAATATTCATAGGCAGCAAGAAAAAACTGATGCAGTAACTACAGGTAATGAAGAAATGAGTGTGAAATGTACCATATGTAATACGATATTAAAAAATGAACAAGGTTTACGATCCCACAAGGGTAAAATGCATAAACAGAATGGCCAGCAGAGTGATGTGAGAACAGCAAGTGAAAACAGTTTGCATAGAGAACCGGGAAATGCTGGTGTGGGTGATCAGACAAATACTACATCTACAGAAAAAGAACACATGACATATGAATGTAAAATTTGTAGTATGGTGTTTAGGAATGCAAGAGCTCTGAGAATTCACAGTGGAAAAGATCATAGACTGGAAAATGACACAGCATTATCATTTGGAAACAGTTTTCTTACACCACAAGAAAGTACTGATACAAACGATCAAATTGATAATCAGCACGTGAGATATGAGTGTACCATATGTAATGTGGTTGTTAACACTGCAAGAGGCTTGGCTTGTCACAGGAGCAGAGTTCATAAACAGCAAAATGACACATTTGAAGAGAGTTTTATTTCAGAGCCGGAAAATACTGCTGTAAATAATCAAATAGAAAGTGCAAACACAAAAAATTACCGAATGACTTACGAGTGTACCCCATGTAACATGACTTTCAGAAATGTAAGAGCTTTACGAAGTCATAGTAGCAGAATGCATAGGGACTTATGGCGTGATATGGGATCAGCATCTGAAGATATTGTTCTTACAGAAGCAGAAAATGCTAATACAAATGATGAAATGGAGATTGCAGCCGCAGATAATGAAGACGTGAAGTACGAGTGTACCCCATGTAACAGAATCTTTAAAAACATAAAAGGTTTACGAAGTCACAATACTACAATTCATAAGTTACGGCATGATATGGGATCAGCATCTGAAGACACTGATCTTATAGAACTAGGAAATACTAATACAAATAATCAACTGGATATTGCAACTCCAGATAATGAACAAGTAAGATCTGAATGTATTCCATGTAACAGAATCTTCAGAAATGAAAGAGCTTTACGAACTCACACCATTAGAATGCATAAAAAGAAAAATTTGTGGCATGACATGAGGTTCACATATGAAAATAATTTTCGTACAGATCCAGGAAGCACTGAAAATGCAACCATAGATAATGGACAAGTGGGTTTTGAATGTACCCCATGTAACAGAATCTTCGAAAGCATAAAAGGTTTACGATGTCACAATTCTACAATCCATAAGGACTTACAGCATGACATGGAATCAGCATCTGCAGATGCTATTCTTACAGATCCAAGAAATACTGATACAAATAACCAAATGGAGATTGCAACCCCAGATAATGAAAGATCTGAATGTACTCCATGTAACAGAATCTTCAGAAATGAAAGAGCATTACGAACTCACACCATTAGAATGCATAAAAAGAACTTGTGGCATGACATGGGGTTGACATATGAAAATAATTTTCGTATAGATCCAGGAAACACTGAAAATGCGATCACAGATAATGGACAACTGGGGTTTGAATGTACCCCATGTAACAGAATCTTCGAAAGCATAAAAGGTTTACGATGTCACAATACTACAGTCCATAAAAACTTGCAGCATGACATGGGATCGGCATCTGAAGACGCTATTCTTACAGAACCAGGAAATACTAATACAAATAACCGAATGGAGATTGCAACCCCAGATAATGAACAAGTGAGGTCTGAATGTACCCCATGTAACAGAATCTTCGAAAGCCTAAAAGGTTTACGATATCACAATACTACAGTTCATAAAAACTTGCAGCATGACATGGGATCGGCATCTGAAGACGCTATTCTTACAGAACCAGGAAATACTAATACAAATAACCAAATGGAGATTGCAACCCCACATAATAAACAAGTAAGGTCTAAATGTACCTCATGCAACAGAATCTTCAGAAATGAAAGAGCTTTACGAACTCACACCATTAAAATGCATAAAAAGAAGAACTTGTGGCGTGACATGGAGTTGACATATGAAGATAATTTTCGTACAGATCCAGGAAACACTGAAAATGCAACTATAAATAACGAACAAATGGGGTTGGAATGTACCCTATGTAACAGAATCTTTCAAAACATGAAAGGTTTACGATGTCACATTACTACAATCCATAAGGACTTACAGCATGACATGGAATCAGCATCTGAAGACGCTATTCCTACAGAACCAGCAAATACTAATACAAATAATCAAATGGAGATTGCAACCCCAGATAATGAAAGGTCTGAATGTACCCCATGTAACAGAATCTTCAAAAATGAAAGAGCATTACGAGCTCACAACAGTAGTGTTCATAAACAGAAAAACTTCTGGCACTTCATGACATATGAAGATCCAGGAAACACTGAAAATGCAGCCATAGATAATGAGCAAGTGGGGTATGAGTGTACAATATGTAACCTGGTTGTTAAGAGTGCAAGGGGCTTGGCAAGTCACAAAACTAGAATCCACAAACAGAAAAACCTGCAGAATGACATGGTCTCTGAAGTGGAAGATGGTTTTGTTACAGAACCAGAAAATACTGGTAAAAATAATGAAACAGGAAGTATAACCACAGATAATGATCAAATGATTTATGAATGTACCCCATGTAACATGACTTTCAGAAACGTAAGAGGTTTACGAAGTCACAGTAGTAGAATGCATAGGGACTTATGGCATGATATGGGATCAGCATCTGACAATGAAGACGTTCTTACAGAACCAGGAAATACTAATATAAATGACCAAATGGGCATAGCAGCTACAGATAATGAACAAGAGAGGAGGTTAGAGTGTACCACGTGTAACTTGGTCTTTGATAATGCAAGGGGCTTGGCATGTCACAATGGTAAAATTCATAAACAGAAAAATCTACATAGTGGAGAAGATTTTGTTACAGAGCCAGATACATGTTCAAATAAAGAAATTAAGGGTGTAGCCACAGATAATGAAGGAGTAAGGAGGTATGAGTGTACTCTTTGTAACATTGCCTTCAAAAATGTAAGAGGTTTACGAAGTCATAGTAGTAAAATTCATAAGCACTTATGGCATGGTAAGGGATCAGCATCTGAAGACACAGGACCAGGGAATGCTACAAATGATCAGATGGAGACTGCAACCACAGTTAAGCGACGAAGGAGGAGATTTGTGTGTGCCATATGTAAGTTGTTCTTTAAAAATAAAAGAGACTTGGCACGGCACAGTGCCAGATTTCACAAACAGAAGAAATCTCAGAATGACAAGATGTCGGTAATTGAAGATAATTTTCTTGCCAAACGAATAAATGCAGATGAAAACGATCAGACTGATAGTACAACCACAGAGAACGAAGAAATGAGATACATGTGTCACCAGTGTGGAATGATCTTCAAGAATAAAAGGGAACTCAGATCTCACAGTCTCAGAGTTCATAATCAGGCGGATTCTCTTTCTATTTCATCTGATGTGTCAGACTCAGAATTAAAGTTTGAATTTTGGAAATATAAGAGTAGGAGTCACATACCTAACTCTACTGATAAAGATAACACCATAATTCATGATCTTTCTGGTTCATCTGATGGGTCAGATTCAAGTTTAAGGTTTGAATATTGGAACTATAAAGACAGGAATCAGTTACATAATTCTACTGATAAAGATAACATCACGTACAATAAAAGTAACAATGAAAGCAATGTAGATGTTACAGAAAATGGCGACGCCAACAAGGAATATGATTGTCCTGATTGTGATAGGACCTTTGATGGAGAAATGGGTTTATTAGTTCATAGAGCAAAATTACATAAGACCCCTAATCCTGTGAAATATGATAGTCGTGGTAAAGCTGTCTTGAATCATCAATGTAGTGTTTGTGATAAAAGCTTTAGAACTTCAATTGGTTGTACGATGCATACATCAAGGGTCCACAGAAGTAGTTTCAGTGGTGAAACTTTAGATGGGTGTGAAACCTCTTCAGAACTCGCACATTATGAATGTTTGGTGTGTAATGAGACGTTTGACCATCTAAAGGGTTTCCGAATTCATTGCACAAAACAGCAACATATGGTGGGAGGAAACATTGATCAACACCCTGATGAAAACACTACCAAGTGTTACGAATGCACTTCGTGTGGGAAACGTTACTTCTCTTTGAAGAACTATAATAGACATATATCACGAACACACGATGTTCGTTCAGCTGCTGCTTTGAGCACTGAAACCATACCAGAAACATCACAAGCTGTTGCCTCTAGTAGCTCTCCCTCTCTAAAAGAAATGTTCTCATGTGTTCTATGTGACAAAAGTTACAGGAATAAAAATGATTTAAAAGTACATTTCTCCTCAGTACACAGTGAATGTAACTCTGAAGTACAGGAACAAATAATTGCAGATGCTCTACAAAACCTTGAACTCACATCCACTGTTAAATGTTGTAATAAACTGTTTACGTCAGATAAAGGGTTAAAGATTCATCAGAAACGGTTACACAGAGATGGTGACTTCTCTCCGAAAATGCCAGATGCAAGTGTTGAAGAGGACAATATCTGCTTAGTGTGTGACAAGGTATTTATGAACAAGAGACGTTTAGCTATCCACGAGGCTAAATATCATTCGGCAACTGAAAGTCCTGAAAAAACGTCTTCAACTGAAGATACAGATGCCGTAAATAGTGCTGAAGAAAGAGAAACTCTGTCATACGAATGCTCCTTGTGTAAGATGTCATTTACAAGTAATAAAAGTTTGAATTTACATCACAGGAAGACACACAACAACGGTGTTGAAACGGCCACTAGTAATGAAAATGCGCCATCAACTGAGGAGAAACGATTTGAGTGTTCGTTTTGCAAAAGTGTCTTCTACAATGAAATGGGCTTGAAAATTCATTGCTCAAGGAATCACAAGTTTGAACTTCGTATGGCATTGTTCAACAACATGGATGCCCCAGCTGAAAATGATGTAGAAAATTCTTCTCCTACAGCCTGTTCAATATGTAACGAGGAACTGTACACTGAAGAGGAACTTACGTTACATTACAACAAAACTCATACAGAGGTCTTTTGTAGTAGAGAAAAATTTCCGCCTGCTTATACTTACAGCCGTCAAAAAGACTACGATTGTAGGGACTGCGAAGAGACATTCTCATCAGAAGATGCTTTTAGAGCTCATGAGAACGATCATCAGTCTGATGAAGGCTCCACGGAGTGTAATTTGTGTCATATAGATTTTATTACTTCGTCAAGTCTTCAGTTACATAACCAACAGGCACATACAAGTGCGCCAGATTGACTTCCGTGAATGTTGAAGAAAAGTGTGATTGTTCCCCCACCCAATAGTTCCTTAACATACCATATTTATCCGAATATAAGACGACCCCCAGTTTTCCAGTGGCTCCTATAGGATTTAATTCTTAAGGAATTTTTTGTTGATTTCACAGACAGTTCATTATTAACTACAGTTCTAGAACATATGAAATTTTTATACATCTTGATTACACAACTTTTAACGCTGTATCACTTTGGAATATGTATGATAAGACTTTCTTGTGTTAAATTTTAACGTACCTTGTTAACATGTTTCGACCTTTTTGGGTCATCTTCAGAACTGGTCGTTGTTGGTCTTGGCGCCTCTTGTTTCCTGTTAGGGTGCGTTTGTAGACTGTATGTGTTTTGAAAATGAGTTGTGTGTTGAGAATATCGTTGGGGTGTGTTTTCGCATGTCTGTATATTTCATATTGTTCTAGTGTGTTGAGTTTCTGGCTTTTTGGTTGGATGTGCAGTATTTCCATGTCTGTGTTGATGTCTCTGTAGGTGTGGTTGGCATTTGTGATGTGTTCTGCATATGTGCAGGTGTTTTGTAATTTTGTTATGGCAACATCGCATACAGAACAAATAACACTCTACAAAAACATCTCAACACACAAACAAACAAATACAACCACACATGCTTATACAAACTCACATGTAACACCTGCAACAACTTCTACATAGGACAGACAGGCAGATCATTTCAAATGCGTTACAAAGAACACATCACAGCCATAACAAAATTACAAAACACCTCCACATATGCAGAACACATCACAAATGCCAACCACACCTACAGAGACATAAACACAGACATGGAAATACTGCACATCCAACCAAAAAGCCAGAAACTCAACACACTACTGGGTGTTCATTTCAAAGTGTGTCATGACGTCATTGTTGTTGGATCACCGATTTGAAGCGAGTTTCAGCTTATATGCCTATTATTTAAGTCGTTCTTCAATCTGAACTTGAGAACGTGTACAGTATAACTTGAACGTCATAGCAACAGATGGCAGTCTGTACGGTCTGTGTGCTACCATAACCTCTTTCGAACTGTGTTTTGCGCCGGCAAGTCGTACGCAGGGTATTTGTTATCATCGGTTGCGTACGGTAACATTCCACAACACAAATCAAATGCTCCGTGTCCATGTTGACCGTCGAAGTTAATGTCAACAAATACGTAAGTAATCGTCTTAACCCTCTCCCCATATCCCGACAGTACATATTTCCAAACAGTTCACATTCCTGCCACTACCGGCATTACCGTACGTATCGGTACGTACTCTTCAGAATGAACGTCGTACTTGCTAGGCAACTTCTCTGCCTCATAGGTTATACACCTCTGCGGAAGTGTAGGAAGATTGAATTCTCTAGGCTCATCGGCTAGCCACATGACGGCATACAGCGAGCCATGACACACTTTGAACTGAACACCCAGTAGAACAATATGAAATATACAGACACACGAAACCACACCCCAACGATATTCTCAACACACAACTCAATTTCAAAACACATACACTCTTTGACTCTACACTACGACTGCACCCTAACAGGAAATAAGAGGCGCCAAGACCAACAACAACCACTTCTGAAGATGACAAAAATAGGTCGAAACATGTTAACAAGGTACGTTAAAATTTAACACAAGACAGTTCTTATCATACATATTCCGAAAATGAAATTTTTAGTTGACTTACTTCTGCAAAATAGATACTGGTAGATCCTCTTGTTGAAATTAAATTTGTATCCCTGTCTAAATATTATATTTACGAAAACTGTGTGTACAAACTAACTACCAGGGATATACATATATATGAGGTCTCACCAGCGAATAGGGATTATAAAGAATGGACACTGAGCGAATTTTCCTGTGTTTTGTTTCTCTGTGCGCCAGCGGCTAGTTCCACTTTCAAGCGCTAGAGGTAGTGTAATCGAGCATACGCGATAATAATAATTGAGAATAGAGTTGAGACACAGGATCCAAACATCGCCTACCTTATTGCATAATCCAGTAACGCTTTGCTTCAAATAAATTCAAGTTAACAGCTTTTCCATATTTATCAGTGACAAACTAGTTGTAATAATAATATTTTATATTTCAGATATAATAAATTATATTATAAAATAATACAATGCATTATAAAATTAAGTATCGAATTCGTTTAATATTTGTATATAATATAATATAGGTATATGGTTTTACTTCTCGTAAGAGTTTTGTTTTTCCATTTTCAGCGCTATCAAATCATTACATATTTTAATTGTTGTAGGGGTCAACGTCTGAACTCTCATTATAAAGGAACTCTAGAGTCTAGACATTACAGTTAATGAAGGATTTATTATTTTATGGATCCAATTTATTTTATTTGAGTACATAATGTACCTATGTGTATGTGTTATATTTCCGCTGTGTCGACTGCTAGCTGGTGTGATGTCAGCGCCAACTCTAGGGAGAAAGCAGAATCTGACGCTCTAGCTGGCTTGAAGGTCATTGAAATCGGTCCGGCTACATCAAAGGTACCGGCGCGAAGTGTTCAATCTTTATAATCCCTATTCGCTGGTCTCACCGTCCTTATTGAATACATTGACTACAAGTGCCATACTATAGATATATCTATTAAATTGAGGAAAATTCGTTCTGGACCCTCTCAGCTCTGTGCGCTGAGTGCTCTTACCAATGAGCTGTGCTGGGACACTAGGGGTTGAAACTGAAGTATGTATAGTAAACATTTGGAACAGTTCGATACCATTGTGAACAAGCGGACTGCAGGAGAAATAATTATGCCTGTGGTGTTATTTAGTGTACTGTACAACAACAAAAGATTTACATAACTTCTGTGTTTTTCTTAATACGCGAATTTAAGACGAACCCCCCATTTTTTAAACACAAAATTTGGAGAAAAACCTTGTCTTATATTCGGGTAAATATGGTACTTTAAATGTCTTTATATGTATATTTATAAATGCTCATATTTTATAGTAATATAGTATTAATGTAAACGTAAGTAAACTCAGTCTTAAATTCGTAATCATGCATTTTAACATTGCCCATAAAAACATTTATTTTTAATTATTTTCTATTGTGCTCTAATGATTAATTAAAAAATATCTGTTCGAAGTTCTCCATGTCATTTTCTTGATCTTATCTTCCCAACTTCGTTATACATACATACATCCTGTTCTGCAAAATGGCAGATCTTTCACTGCAAACCTAGCATTCTCCAACCGTTCCTATTTTCTGCTTTCATTTTAGTCTCCGCACATGATCCATATACCTTAATGTCGCCTTACATCTGATATCTTCTTCTGCCCCGGATTCTTCTCTCATTCACCATAGTGTGAAAAATATTCTGGAAACTTTATATGGTGAAACGATATTTTCAGCATTGAAAATTTGGCATGTACCAAGAAAGTTGGTAAATATGATTCCATTATGATCTCCAATTTGCGTGTTTTCTTAATCAAAATATATTCACGTTCTTAATTAAATTGTCATGTGAGTATTATTTCAGTGCATTTTATCATCTCATTTGGGTAAACCAAACTCATTTTGGGGTTACAATAGCCGAAGATGATCCTAATACAGTATACTATGCAAGTTGGAAAGTTGGGGTAAAGTTACACCATGTCAAGGTAACATTGGCCCAATATCAATATATATTAAAGGTGTTTTTTCTCTCTCTTTCCCCAACCCCCCCTTGTGTGTGTTATTTATCAGTTTGAATTAAGTTAATTACTGTACTGGGTCTTTCCCGGGGGTAAAAGGCGGTCAGAGCGTGGTGCCGACCACACCACCTCATTCTAGTGCCAAGGTCATGGAAAGCATGGGGCTCTACCTCCATGCCTCCCAAGTGCCTTCATGGCATATTATGGAGATACCTTTACCTTTTTACCTTTTACTATATTTAGTAAACTTTGTAAATTTTGTTAGAGCAGCTGGCTACGGACTGGAAGGTCCGGGGTTCGATCCCAGGTGGTCACAGGATTTTTTTCTCGTTGCCAAACTTTCAGAACGGCCCCAAGGTTCACTCAGCCTTCTATAAAATTGAGTACCGGGTCTTTCCCGGGGGGTAAAATGTGGTCAGAGCGTGGTGCCGACCACACCACCTCATTCTAGTGCCGAGGTCATGGAAAGCATGGGGCTCTACCTCCATGCCCCCAAGTGCCTTCATGGCATGTTACAGGGATACCTTTGTAAATTTTATGTTATATTATTGGCTAAGACCACACTGTACACGAGTCTGGCTCTTATGGTAGTGGCTAGAAACATTTTTGTTTTATAAATTTAATTTGTACTTACTTTGCTAGCTAAATAAATAAATGAATATTAAAAAAAGAATTTAGATTGGCAACAGGCCATGACTGGCCAAACACCTGCATAGAATTGGAATATATCAGTCCCCTAACTGCCCATTGTGCAACTCAAACCAAGAAATGGATTCAGAACATCTCAAAATCTGTGCTTCAGTGGCTGATCATGATAATATCTTTGAAAAATATTGGAGTGCAAGAGGTCAAATGACTTTACTGGCAAATGCCTGGCATTAGAAAACAACAACAACATATTAAAAAAAAATTGTTAATTCAGATAAACGTGAAGCAACTTGTTTGCAATGCTTTAGGAGCTGTTATTACTTCATACAGGACTACTAAAATGTTGCATTAAAATAACAAACATCAATTACAAAAGTTTACTTTGAGAATGGTAAACAAATTGGGCCAATGTTACCCAGTTGACACACACACACACACACACACACACACACACACACACACACACACACACACACATGCTTGCTTGCTTAAATAAAGTAGTTTTAATATTTTAATCCATATCTGCCCGGAACTTCTTCCCTAAACTTTCTTTATAAATTTGACTTATCTTCAATGTAAGGACCTAAGAATTGACGAGAAACAAGAACTTTAATTATATTTCAAGCACAAGTGGCATTTTGAGACAGGGTCGTTAATAACCCACGGGGCAGATGTGATATCTCAGGTATTAATGTTCATTACTGAAGTGGGGAATTATTACAAATGAAACTGATTTTGGAATAGGAGCTGTTTGAGACATGATTCATTTAACTAATGTACTGCTATGATGTCTGCCCAGTGGGTCGTTAGTGACCCATCAAAATGTATGCCGCTTTTATGCTAAATCTATGGGTTTGTAATATTGGACAACTATGCATAAGTATTCATTACTCTTTCGTCACAGTGGAAGAAATGCTGCTATTACAGTGATGGTAAATATTTGTTAATTTCTCAGAAGATATTAATTTTAGGCTCCATGTTTCTAGGACTTTTATTTCTTGTTTTGATGCATACTACTTCCTCTCTAAATACTGAACTTTTTTTCAGAACACCCTGTTTTCTAATTGTTACTACCATTAACTAAGATCCGGCAACAAGAAGGCGCTCCAAGTGAGGTGACGAAGGACTAAATGGCAGTTAAAGAGTGGCACGGTTTCGATATCGAAGACTGGATCAATAATAGTGACGCAATAACGAAAGTCTTTTACATGTCGTTTGTCCATAATGAAAACAAGACTACTATATAAAAGCTGGAAGGAACAAAATTGTTAATTCTGTCGTTAATTTTAAGATTCCTTAAACATGATTCCAAAATCTGTAAGAATTTATCTCTATAATTCAGTGCTTCTAGTTTAACATTAATACCTGTATGTAAGTGTTATTTTATATTTAATAATATACACTGTCAAATGCATTGTCACCCTCAGCAAATTACTCGTTCTCATTTTTGGCTCTCTAATTTCAAATAAATACCTATGATAGGCCTATAGAAGGTTGGAAAAAGATTGTTTATATTAAGTGTACCAGCTCAGCATTGAAGGAGTACACTCAGCTGACTCAGGTTCAGTTTTCTAAGTTTTAAACTATGGTACTTGTTTTATTGATCGTATTTTATATGTAACTTTTTGTGCTGTCAGTCTGTCTAGAGTTTACCACTTTGTACACAGTATAAAATGTATATTATTCTCTTCACACGCGTCCAGGGCCCAGATTTAAATCCATTATAAAGAAGTATTGTCACTTTGTATTGAATAATTTAGATGTAGAGGAGACGCGATATTGAGGAAAAACACGTTGATTTAATTTTCAAGCTGGAAGTTCAAAACCACTGCTGATTGAATTTTCTGTTCCATCTCTTCAAACCCTCTCTTCTTCCCATCACCACTTCTGGATTTCAGATTGAAACCCCGCCCTATCTTCAGTCACATCATTTTGAAGGAGATGATAAGCCCTACTCACAAAAAAAATAATTAGGTCCATCCATTTTTGAGTCAGGGTAAGAAACATATAATTTAATGAATTAAAATTGAGTTGACCTATTATGAAGATAGTGTACTATGCCATTATTGTTCGGAATTTAAGGAAATGAGAAGGCAGATCTCTTGGCAAAAAAGAAACCAAACTTATTCAAAACAAAACACTTCCGAATATTGAGTCTAACAAAAAAAATAAATAAGATACAATAGAAAGGAAAAATTTCTTAAAGAAACACTTCTACACTCAAAAAAAAAAAAAAAAAAAAAAAAAAAAAAAAAACAGATATAGAATAACACAAACTACATGGGAAGGGAACAAAAAACCAAGAAGAGAGTCTACAGTTTTTTTGGGTGAACACCGGTCATGATTAGGCATTTATAATTTCCGTAACTGCACCATATGCGCTGAAGAACAAACCATTATTAACAAGAAATGTACAGAACGTCTATCTACAGCCTTCAGGAAATTTTCCATTAAACAACATAGTACAGTATGTAATATTGAGTAGAGAAAAAAACCATGAGTCTAAAGTTATGTCCCACACCTTAAAATATTCCTAAATGTTCCTACTAAACAAAATTCAGGCTTCACAGTGATGCGGTTGAAAGTGACCGGAAAACAGGGGATGTATTATTTTGCAATTCATTGAGTTGGCCAACTGAAGAACATTTTTTGGGTGGAGTTGGTCACTACACACACACACACACACACACATATATATATATATATATATATATATATATATATATATACACAGCCAGAGAAAGAGAAAGACTGGTACACATACAAGGTGTTAGAAAAATAAAGCATTCAATATTTTGAGAGGTGATGGTATTCATCAAAACAAAACAAGAAGTCTAGTAAATATGGGTCGTAAAATTAATATCTTCCGAGATATCATCATAGGAGATGCTCAGTGTGATCTCCATTAAAAAAAAAAAAAAGCAGTCAATATTGTGAGAGGTGATAATATCAAACAAGAAAAGAAAAATCTCTAAAATCTTTCGAAATATGAGTACCGGTACTGTATTAGAAAATATTTTTCTAAAAGGAATGTAGAAATACCTATAGGTACAGACTGCCTACATTTAAAAATTCGTCCATCAATACTTTCCCGGTTTATATTTTGTGGGACTATTTTGAGACTAGAAAAATTTAGTTACTTGATGTAACATTTCTTAGGTAGTGTGTTCGAACAAGATTTAAGTTTTTCGTCAATTTAGTATAATATGGAAATAGCAATAGACATGCTTTAAGCTCAGTCTGACTTCACAGACCCCAAGTTTCCTATCTTAAAATGTTCTGTAGAGCATCTCTTATTTAATGTTTAGTTTTTGGATGCCTTTACTTAATCATTCTTTATATTAAACAAGAGGACTTATTCCTCTTGATATTAAATTTATTCATTAACCGAAACAGTAACGGCTTTCGTATTTCAATTTTCAATAGTTCTGGCCACCTCGGACAGATGGCACCACCTTTGTCCATAGTTGCCAAAGTAGCGAAGACTGTGGTAGCGACACACTCAAGCTACAAAAATAAAACTATATCTACCGAACTTAGCACCGAAGACTAACCAAAACTTATGCACATTTGTGCGACATCGTTCTTGCAGCTCTGAGAGGATCAATATTTATACTCCGCAACCATCTCTACGGTCAACAATGATCTTCAACTAATTAATTAGTAGCTACTTATTTATTCAGTCATTTCTTCTCATTGTTGTAAGACTCCCTTCAACTTAAACATATGTATATTATTTATACTTCCAACTATTGCACAATATGCTCTGTCTTTGTGGCAGCCTGTTAATACAGGGAGCTGTTATCGTTTAGATAAATAAATAAAATAAAATAAGAAATCTAGTGACTTTTGAACTATTGTTTGTCTGTACACTTCGGTTGGCAATACTGCCATCATCACAGCCGAGATTAAAATGGTCTTTTTGGGCGAACCGGCGTGGGAAGTGGTAGCGTTGTAGGAATGTCTGGGAGATGCTTTGAGTTAAATTGTTTCTGCTTTTTGAATGAAATGTAAGTTTGTTGTATGATGTCTAGGTAATCACACATATTTTAGGCTGTTCCAATTTCGAATGCCAAGCTTATTTTACAAATTTTTAATGCTGCGAAATCGGCAAGTGTCGTTGCCGCCATGTGCCTTTATCCGTTTGAGTAGACTACATGGCTTATTACTTCTCGCTGCTAAATTGGGCTTTATAACGTTGCTTTCCGTGATAATATTAATTCCGGATAGAATTTGATTGATATAGTAACCACACTTGCTGACTTGCAGTAGCATAATGAGATCTAATTGGTAATCGGTTTTGGTCAAGATACGCTGTAGGATAGCCTAATTTCTTAGGCCTACTTATGGGTGTTGCTAAATCAGCTAAAGTGATTGCAGTGTATCACATTCAAACATTTTCGCCAAATTTCCGTTAATGTTGGTTACGTACAGTGTTAATGTTAATTCCGGATATTATAATTTTCGGAAGTTTTCTAGTACCCGGTACTCGTTACATAAGCTGTTAAGTCGGCCATTGTTGTATAATCATAAAAGACATGTTTTCCCTGGACCAAAAAGTATTGCAAACTGATTAGAATCACATCTAGTAACAAACTATTAAAATTCTTTTCATAAAGGAGCCACTGTGTAAACATAAAAATAACCTATGTAATGAGTACTGGGTACTAGGAAACTACCTAATTTCTATTCGTCTAGTCATAACCATCTCACAAAGGCTGTCAGGGACGGATCTTTCTTTTTACTGCTTGCATACCACTAGGCTTATTCTGCACCTGTCAGCATAGCAGTAGGATTTGCGTGAGTGTCGAAGGTGACAGCGATCCAGTAGTATCAGCATTTTTAGAGATACGTCTTCCAGGTGACGGCCTGGTACAGTTTTACAGGTTGATGAAAGCCTTATCATTAAATTGAAGGATGGTGTCGGACATGTTCGGCAGCGATGGGTTTTCGGCATGTAAGACTACCAGAGGCGACTTGGTTTTCTGGAATTTGTGTCAACCCAGCATAATTTGCTGCCCATCATTGAAAGATATGTTTTTCCTGGAACAGAAATTTATTCTGTCCACTGGTCAGCTTATCGCACAATACCAATTCTCCAGTAATTTCACCATACAGTCACCTGACTGTGAACCACACAGAAAATTTTGTGGATCCATTGACAGGTACACATACAATGTGGAATGCTACTGGAAGAAGCGAAGCAGGAGTTGTCCGTGTACGGAAGTGCGCCTGTTGATGCATATTCTGGCACCTGAGACGCTCATCTCCCACTCTATGTGCACGAGTCCATGTGACAGCTGAATGGGAAGAAAAACCTGGGTGCATTTGATTACTTGCTGGATCAAATTGCAGTTTTCTACTATGTATCCTGTACAGCAGAAACAATGGCTCTTTTCAGAGCCAACATACTGTCATTGCAAGTTGTCTTGAACCTTACATCCCCTAAGTCTGTCTTTGGAACTGCTCGGTACGGCATGTACTCATCAACCTAACGGCACGGCAAGGATGCCCCTCCCTTGGGTTACGTGACTCTTTTCAAAAAACGTTGGTTCTTTTACCTTACGGCTCTCTACTGTAAAAGAACTTGGTTCATTACAGACATCATCTTCTCTCGATACTCTGGCTTTGAGAGGAGAACATAGTTTCGTAGCAAGCTTTAATTAACCTGTAATGAGTAAGTATTTAAATATAATCGTGTGTACACTCCTCTCTCATCCGGGCTGGGGACCGGCAATGGAGGAATTACTACTGCTACTTCTAGCTATACATTATATAGGCCGGCATGACTTACACCTTCAGCTAATATGTACATATTCTTATAACAATATTTTACAGGCTTATTATTTGAATTTACATTAATTTACAATTATACACAATCCATATCCCTATCATTGCTGCCATCATCGCTTGTTTCAAAATTAATTATTTCGCCAATGGCATCATCCATTCGGAATTATCTTCTTAATCGTAGGTACTACTTTCTGAACAAGATAGAATTCTTCGATTGTATCCCGAATGACATGTTGATCGAAGTCGTCCACTTCAACTTTACACAAGTCTAATTCTGGAATGAAATAATATGTTTAGTAGAACTATAAGAAAATAATAACTTGGAACAGTAATTCATTATGTCGCTCTCAATACACGCACACTATTGTACATAACTATTATAGCAATAATTGCTAAACATTACATACCTATTCTTTCCCGGAGTAGTGTGAGGTTCATTCGGTTGTAATTCAATATTATTTTTAATTCTCTTCACGGAACTAATACTTTTGCCAGAGTATTTAGCCGCTCTCTCATATTCCTTAGCAAGAGGTTCCAGCAAATATTTGTTTAATTTTTCCTCCTCGCAACGCTTAATTATTATATTTGCGATAATTTCTCTTTCTCGGCTATGGATAACAGCGTTACTTTTTCTCCGCGGTGGTGTGATTTCACCACAATTACTACCCTGTGGTTGCTGCTCCATGGTAACACTACTGGTACGCAGTGAAGGAAATAGTTCTATGTTTCTTGACAAGAGTTTATGCTGCGGAGCATGCGCAAACAACTCAGTTGGGTCCACCCGCGTTATGTGCTTCCTTCCCTCTGCCCCTCTGTCCCCGCTCAGAAGGTTCATGATAACTTGCAATAACAGTATATTAAAGAGCAGGGCATGAGAAGTACTGTATGTAGGCTAGTATCATTTCAAAATAGCAATAACCACAAGTGAATTATTAGCAATAATCAGACTATTTTGCAAATACGGAATAGCGAATCCGATAAACCAGTTCACAACACAGTTTTTAAGTTTCTTTTTCTATAGTCACATCTGAATTGTTAGTTATTGAAAGCCTTGGCAGAAAATGCGGTATAGGCCTGCACTTTCTCCTCCCTCCTACTTCATCAGACAAAAATCAGTTTGGTGTTTAAATAACATAGCCAGCAAACTACAAATACAATTTATAACTAGTATAGGCTGTATTATGTTAAGAGAAAATCCACAAACTATTAGGGAAAACACGGAAATTTTACTTGAACCAAGTAAGGAGATCGGTTTGGAAGTAAATCCCGAAAAAACAAAGTGTACAAATTTATGTCTTGTGTTCAGAACATAGTAGGAAATGGAATTAATAAAAATTGGAAACATCCTTTGAAGAGGTGGAAAAATTCAAATATCTTGAAGCAACAGTAACAAATATAAATTACACTCGAGAGAAAATTAAACACAGAATAAATATGGGAAAGGCTTACCGGTACTATTATTCGGCTTTGAAGCTTTTGTCATCTAGACTAGACGTCATTTCGGAAGGCGGTTAGCTTCTATATGCGCCATAGCATTTCTGGTATGTGACGTCACAAGCTTGTGCGGTAGAACCAATCAGAATCAGTCTACAACAAGCACTTCCTGAGTTCGTTTGTTCACGTGCGTGTGTTTCAGTACATTGAATAAGTAAAACTAACCTTTACTATGTGTATGTAAGGTAAATAAATGGAAGAAGAGACTGTAAAAACACTAGTATTACACAAGCAGGCGCGGAAAATAGTGTTTAAGGTTTATAATTATTATAAAAACGTTAACGAGCAGAACGCTGCCGGCCATCTTGATGCTGACAGCAACATTGCCAACGTGCAAGAAACTACTGCAGAAGCATGTGGTGTGGGATTGAGAACCGTGCAAAGAATATTGTTAATGAAGGAAAGAGGGTTTGTTTGGTGTCATGCTTACAGTAATCAACGGCTAAGGTCATTATTGTCTTTTGATAATTTAAATTCTCTCCTGCGCTATTTGTATTGCACCTGCTCGTGAAGTACGATGTGGCAATGTTGTACGCTGCCTTGCTCTCTCTATATGTCTCTCTCGATGCAAACGCTAGCAGACAACCCTCCTTCCGAATTGCCGTGGACTCTAAGTCTTTAAAAAAAAAAAAAAACAAAGTTACAATTTATAAAACAGTTATATTACTGGTTCTGTATGGTTGTGAAACTTGAACTCTTACTTTGAGAGAGTAACAGAGGTTAAGAGTGTTCGAGAATAAGGTGCTTAGGAAAATATTTGGGACTAAGAGAGATGAAATTACAGGAGAATGGAGAAAGTTACACAACATAGAACTGCACGCATTGTATTCTTCACCTGACGTAATTAGGAACATTAAATCCAGATGTATGAGATGGGCAGGGCATGTAGCACATATGGATGAATCCAGAAATGTGTATAGAATGTTAATTGGGAGAGAAAAGTCCTTTTGGGGAGGCCGAGACATAAATGGGAGGATAATATTAAAATGGACAGAGAGAGATGGGATATGATGATAGGAAATGGATTATTCTTGCTCAGGATAGGGACCGATGATTGCTTATGTGAGGACGGCAATGAAACTCCGGATTTTCTGAAAGTAATTTCTTAAGTATAGGCTGTATTATTATCTGGTAATCTGCAAACTTGTAGAATAATGTGAGAACTTCGAAAATTTTTCACCCATCCCATTTAAGCAACAGCTCAGATGTTTACAGTAGGCCTAATCAGTCAGACATTCAGGTGTAAAATTAATTGAAGCGTCGGCTGGAACAACATAAGTTACAAATCTTCATTCGGCATGTTTGCGTGTGTATGTCATGTTACCTTGCTATACTCCTTGGCTTACAACTGTCCATCAGTGCAATACGTGAAATTTGTCCACTCAAAGGTTTGCTACCCTGGAACAACGTTGTACATGTACACATTTTTTCAGCTCCTGTAAATTTTACCAAATGTAACTTATAACGTTGTTCCAGCCGATGCTTCAATTACTCATCCTCCCTACAGTTCAGATCTGTCACCATGCGACTTCTTGTTCCTTTCAATCAAGAAGAAAATGAGCAGATTGTCTTTTAACAGCATTGAACTATAATATTTTCGCTGTAAGAAAAATCTTAATATAAACAACAGCACGTGACTGAAGTGAGGCTTCATTGGCCACTGTTTGGCGCCATAGATTCTCAGTACGTGTTCCCGCCTACTGTTGTACATTCTGTTTCATGTTAAACATTTCCTGTTACTCGTCAAGTAGACCTAACCTCACTACCTTGCATTCCTTTGCTTAGGAAATATTTACTTTATAATTACTCTAATTAAAACTCACAGAACTTATTATATACATTTAAGACTATTTGTTTTTCTCCGCTTTTGAGAGGGTTTCCACTCTTACGATTAATAACCACACACAACGAGGATCCAGAAGCCATATGACAAGCTCAAGGGACGCCAACTTGTTACAAGAACAGACTACCTTGGTATTACTGTTTGTATTCATCCGCGTTCATAGTACATAACAAAATATAAAAGTAGCTTTTCTTTTACATATGAGTGAAGTTATATGTTTCATTGTATTTAATAACTAGAATTCAATTTTTTATTTTCAAATGATACAAGATGATAGTTTCCAAATACAGACTATATTTTCCTGCGTCATGTGTGTGTTTCGACTGTGAGCCAATCACGGGTATGACAGCCACGTGCTTGTGTTTACATTAGGATTTTTCTTACAGCGAAAACAGTATACAATTGAGCTAGTGTCTGAAGTGCCTCTAGAATAGTGGGTGCAGAGGTTTGATAACTGGTTTCATTAATGAGCAAGACCATAAGATTTATGGTAGGATATTTTGGGAAGCAATAAAGCCAAAAGCAGTTGCTATACATACCAGTTTGGAGAAACTCTCAAAATTGATTTTTTCATCACTACAATGTTTCATCTTTATATTTCATATGATGTGGAAGTTAAAACAGGAATTTTAAAATGAATATAGGCCTGCATTTCACCTAAGATTGAGCTGACATTTTGTTGGAATTTCTTCTCCAGGTTGTTTGTCCTGGACCGGGGAAGGACCCAGCTTTTCCAGAGACTGGTGAGCGGGACGGGTATGAAGAAGTGAAGGATTCAACAAGGACATTGTCAGCACAAGAGCATCGTCAACTTGAGGTTGGAATATACTCTAGATTAGAATGAAATGGATTATATTGCAATATATATATTTTTCATCACCACAATGCTTCATCTTTATATTTCATATGATGTGGAAGTTAAAACAGGAATTGGGAAAAACGTAATACGGCGAACGCAAAGCTCCGCCCACATCCCCTTTCCACTTTTCCCCTACAAGCTCACCACACACCCTAGCGGGGGAAAGAGTGGAAATAGGGGTTTAGGGTGGGGTGACATCTAGTGTAGGAAAGTGGAACAAAAAGGGTAACGACATCTACGAATCAAAAGAGGAACTTCGTCCTGTCAGTCTCTCTCTCTCTCTCTCTCTCTCTCTCTCCAGCCTCTCCTTCTCTGTTCCTTGCTTCATGTCTATCTCTCTTTTTTTTTTTTTTCTTATGACTTCGCAGAAGGGGAGATTCGATCCGTGAAAGTTCGTAACTAAATCTAAACGCACGCTTTTTGTTCACGCTTTAGACCTCTCAGCTACCGAGGCGAGTTGGGGGTAGAAGGGAAAATGAATCTATTTATGTTTAAGGGAACTGCCATAACATATTGTAGAAGGGGACAATGACTGAATAGCGTGGGTAGAAACTGGCGGGCTTGTGAATGTCGCTTGGTAGGGGTTGCAAAGTTAACAGGTGAGTGTTGTTTAATGAAAACTACATTACATTGTGTTGTGTTGTGTTGTGTTAGTACATGTTGTGGACAGTTGTCTAATGCGTATTGCATTGTGGTTGTGGACAGTTGTCTAATGCGTATTACAATGTGGTAGGCAGTGATCCATCGAAGCGGGACAGATAGTAGAGAGAGAGAGAGCATGCGAGCGAGGTGCCGAGCGGCGCGGGTGGGGATAACTTCCCCTACTGGCGTTCGCCGTAATACGTTTTTGCCCAGGAATTTTAAGATAAAGAATATAGGCTTACATTTCACCTGAGATTGAGCTGACATTTTGTTGGAATTTCTTCTCCAGGTTGTTTGTCCTCGACCGGGGAAGGACCCAGTTTTTCCAGAGACTGGTCAGCGGGACGGGTATGAAGAAGTGAAGGACTTCAACAAGGATATTGTCAGCACAAGAGCATCGTCAACTTGAGGTTGGAATATACTCTGTTAGAATGAAACATTATATTGCAATATACGAGGCGTGTTTTTAAAGTAAGTTCCAATAGTAAACGGGAAGATATTTACAAACCATTTTTGTTGCATTGTATTCCCCACACTTCAATTACTTCTCAACATAATCTCCACCATTATTGAGGCATTTATCGAGTCGTGGCACAAGTCTTTCTATCCCCTCATTATAGAATTTGCCCGCCTGCGATGTGAACCAATCCCGCACCAATCATTTGTGGAAAATTCAAGGAAAGCGAAGAAATTGTGAACCTCCTGTCCTCATGAATTTTTTCATCGACAGCATGCACCAAATCGTCATTGATCAAAGATGGCCGACCAGTACGCTGCTCGTCATGCACAGAGACGCGGCCCTCGTTGAACTTCCTAACCCATCTCCTGACCATTCCATCACTAATGGCATCATCACCATACACCTCACAAAGTGGACGATGAATGTCAGCTGGTTTGATGTTTTTCGCATTCAAGAAACGGATAACAGACCGCATCTCACAGTCGGCGGGGTGCTCGATCACTTTAAACATTTCAACTGATCACAACTAACCACACACAGGGACTGAAGCTCTGAAACTGCATACACAGCTTGTCTGAGGACTGAAGAAGAAAACACGCGTGCGCAAAATAATGATTGCAGTGATGCGACGGCTATAATTGAAAACGGAACTTACTTTAAGAACACGCCTCGTATTTAAATAGAATATATAAAATTACATGTATTCAGACTACTTAAAAGTAGGGTAGACTAAATAGCCTACAGGTATATCAAATTTATTGAGAGCGTAATACAGTAGATTAGGTATTTTGGGATGAGGGGAGGAAATGATTGCAAACAAGGAAGCAGAATCAAACAGTTTCGTTCATATATTACCTGGCGTTTCAGAGCCCTTTGTCATAGTAGATAATAGAGTGTATGCAAGTCCTAGATACAAAAAAAAATACTGATCTTCTGTAGCGTGTATTTGTCTTCAGTCCACCTTCAGACAGCACTTGGTTCACGTAACTAGGGGGAGGATGTTTATTTTGCACCTAATTTACCTCTTGAATATAGTTGTAATACCTGATCTACAAACAGACAGAAAAATCAACAAACAAACGAAACGAAGGAAAAACTGTAGAGTCATTCAAACTTTTCTGCGTTCTCTTTGATGGAAACTCAGCATTCTCAAATTTTTTCCTATTTTCTGCATTCTCCTTTGTCTCCATATATGATCCATATATCATTTGATATCTTCTTCTGCCCATAACTTTCCTCCCGTTCACCATTCCTTCCAATGCATCCTTCCGTAGGCAGTTTTTTCTCAGCCAGTGACCCAACTTTTTCTCTTCCTGATCAGTTTCAGCATCATTCTTTCTTCACCCACTCTTTCTGGCACAGCTTCATTTGTTATTCTGTCTGTAGAGTAGAATCTTGTATAAGAAATTTGTTCACGTGTAAACCTAAGCTCTCTCAGAATCAACTGAAGTCTTCTGAAGGTAACTTAGCATAAGGCAGCCGGTCATTTTTCTTTTTTTGTCTAAGACAGCATTTCTCAAACTTTTCTGAAGTGGAGACCATTTTTTTTTTAAGTCAGAACAGTTCCGTGGACCACCTTACTCTTGTTCCCTTCGAAAGCATATTTATCATTTATGTAGCATATTTTAATACCAGTATACTTATATTTTAAAATAGAATTAATTAATTAAAATTAATTTTATATTAGTATTAACTAATTAAGTTAATGTTAATAGAAGAAAATTCATTTTCGTTTTTTTAATAATTCAAGACTATTAGAGTTTGGATAATCTTTAACTTATTAATTACCAAAAAAAATAAATAAATGTTGGTAGTCAAATTAATAATTCGACAGGTTTACTTTTTACACTTGCTTCTTTCGTCTCTAAGTGCCGTTTCGATTTTGCGGGTTTCATACACTCGTTTCAAAGTACTTCGTAACAAACAACGCACCAAGGCTTTGGTTCTCTCTCATTGCCACACCAAGTAAATTCAAGTTCCAAATGAAAGGTGATTGCCCTGTGTCATTTCCAAACTCTGAGATTTTCAGCTATAGTGCGATACGCAATTCGTTTGAATTTTATTTTTTTTTTCTGTCTTTTTTGAAGGACCACGAGGACAGACCTCGAGGACCATAGGTGATCTGCGGACCACAGTTTGAGAGACGCTGGTCTAAGATGATACGTGTGTTACCGTCAATATGGTTTCTGTATCTTGCTTTTGCATAGATTTTCGAAAAATTAAGCTGTGTGTAAAGAAACCTGATTGTCATATCTTTTTTTTTTTTTTCCAGGTATTTTGGAATAGTTACAGAATAGGTGTTAAATTCTCTTCAGCACCTCACACAGAAGATATGGTGGCGATTCTTGATTGTAATCAAGTGGTACACTGACAGCAAACACGAGGCAACTCTGGAGCACAGCCATTGACAACAATCGTACATAAGCTGGTAAGCATGGAAACTTGAATTGGTTACTTACATACTGGCTTTTAAGGAACCCGCAGGTTCATTGCTGCCCTCACATAAGCCCGCCATTGTTCCCTATCCTGAGCAAGATTAATCCATTCTCTATCATATCCCACCTCCCTCAAATCCATTTTAATATCTTCCCATCTACGTTTCGGCCTCCCTAAAGGTCTTTTTCCCTCCGGCCTCCCAACTAACACACTATATGCATTTCTGGATTCTCCCATACGTGCTACATGCCCTGCCCGACTCAAACGTCTGGATTTAATGTTCGTAATTATGTCAGGTGAAGAATACAATGCGTGCAGTTCTGTGTTGTGTAACTTTTTATTCCTTTGCTGTGGTCCTGCCAGAGAATCTGTCCCATTCTGAGGCTTATTTGAAGGATTCGTAACAAGCTGTTTTTTACGGTGATGGGTTGGTAGCCCTTCGCCCAACCCCCAAGCTGGAGGACCACCCCTCATTAGCTGTCCGCGACTGCTTATTCAATATATTCACAGCTACCCTCCATATCTGGAGGCTGTCTCCTCGATCCGCAACCTGAGGATGCGCCGTGCCGTGGCTACTGATGTGCATTCCATAACCTCTGCTACCCATTTACCATCCTAACGTGCCCCTTGGTGTGGCCTGTTCTGCTGATGAGTTACAGCAATGTAACTGCACCATCGTGATCTGAGGAAATTGCAATACCTATATCTTGAACTGCTATTTGCGTATAAAATAATGCTAGAAATGGTATTGTGGAAATTGTTGATGGATTGAGTTTTCTTGACTAGAAGGGAAAAAATCATATAGAAATTCCCGATTGAGACAGAATTCTTTTGCGTGCAGAAATTGTAAATTTTTCACACAGAAAAAAAAATTCATATTCATCTCTTGAATATTTTATCCAAAAATTCACAAATTTTGTTAATGAAGGTGAACATGACGGACTTCAAGAGGAATCTGCAGCTTACCAATACAATACTTTCCCATACTAAATCATCTGTAGCTGCATTTAGATTGGCAACAGGCCATGATTGTTTGGCCAAACACCTGCATAGAATTGGAATATATCAGTCCCCTAACTGCCCATTGTGCAACTCAAACCAAGAAATGGATTCGGAACACCTCAATCTGTGCTTCAGTGGCTGACCATGATAATATCTTTGAAAAATATTGGAGTGCAAGAGGTCAAATGACTTTATTGTCAAACGCCTGGCATTAGAAAACAACTAAATTATAAATGAATCTACTGTATAATAGATGCCAGTAGGGCCAAAATTGCAGGTTTCAGAAATGAAAGTGAAAACCTGGAGCAGAGAAGTAGTTTTGGATACGAGATTTTGCCGGATAATTGAATAAATATTGAAAAAAAAAAAAAAAGAAGAAGAAAATACATGTTCGTATTTTATGATGCCAACTGTTGAAACTGCAGCCTTGTGTGGATTTTCTTTATTAAAACACATCACACAACACAAATAATACACTAATTTTAGGTTCAAATATCCACTGAACATGAAAGATCATGTAAACTTCATAATGTAGCAACACTGGTGGGCAACGTGGCAGATTTAAACATCTTTTTTCATGTATATTTTTTTTCTTTCCCATGAAATTGTTTTGATATTGCCGGTTACCAGGGATTTTACAGTATGAAGCATAAAGTAAAGTTGTGTTTCAGTAATAAGCAGTGCTGTCATGGTAATCTTTTTCTTGACCATACGCCCCAACCCTTAATTTCTCTCTCGAAATATATTTTATTCTCTTCTGTCTCTATTCTACCGACCGCCATATTTTAGTAGATTATTTAATGACACTGTATCAATTACTAAATTATTTAGCGTTGATGGAATTGGTGATGGTGGGATGAGGCCAAGAATTCGCTGTAGATTACCTGGTAAAAAACACAACCCGGGAATCGAACCCATGTCTGAGAGTAGCTTCAGATCAGTAGGCAAGCACCTCTGCCGACTGAGCTATGCCGGCGACCCAACTGCCATTAAATGGATGTTTTTATGTTAAGGAGAAAGTAAACAATTGTTTTGATTTAGCCCACCTTTTAATACAATAGTTGTGAAGCAAGCTTAATTTAAATAAGTTTTCATCAAGCTTTCATAATGAATCTTGAAGATCATATCTGCAACATTTCAGTGTTTTTCAACCATTCTTTTATATATGATTCTGAAATTCAGTGCTGTAGAGGTGGATCATTTATCTTTATGGATATTAAAGAAGATATATTAAGAACAGCAAGACATGATCTAAGATCAGTTCAGATCTCTGCTGTACAAAATTTAGGCTCCCATACGCTGTATGATTCTGTATGGGCAGAATTTATTCTTCCCCATACGATTCATTAAAAAACTGTGGGTTCCCATACACAGGATGGTTCCATATGGCCTCCATGACAGCACTGGTAATAAGTATGCCTCACAGTGACTCCTCTGAGGAAAAAAATTCTTCTCAGTTGAGAAAAAACTAGACAGAATTCAGGTCTAAATTATACACATCAACACTGAAATCACTTCTGAGCAAGAAAATCAATATGTCCTCACAAAAAGTAGCATGCTTCAAGAAGTTTGTAAAATAACCAATCACTAGATGCAAAACATGCTACAGAACTTACCCTCCCCCCCATAGAAGTGAATTATATATACAGTGAAACCTGTTCAAAACGGAAGTGACATGGTCCTATTTTTTTCCCGCCCCCCCCCCCCCCCATTGTGGACAAGTTTCTGTATTATTCAATGTGAAGTTGAAATATTTTATAATTTGTATAAATAGAAAAACAAAATGGCATGTCGCAAACTGCAAGAAGTACAAAGTATTCTGTTTAACACCACTGACATTAAATCAGCTTCCTGTTGCTTTTTCCATTAGTGAATCATCTTGATGAAAATCTCATTTGCTGTATAAATTTTATTGTAACTAACTCATTAAACATTATTAAAGTTTACTAATCACCAGGGAAAGGATTTATATGTAAATACATATTTACTTATAAAGCTAATATAATTTATATTTTGCATTATCTTTATGTTTCACAATGTGTAGGGTTGAAAAATCCTACTTTTATTTTCCATATTTTTCCATATTTTAGAGTTTAGTACATATTTTCGTTAATTTCCATATATTTTCCATATTTCATATAAAACAGTCCATATTATATTAGGTTTAACAATAAAACAAAACAAAATTCCATTAACTTTTAAAAATACATTTCAACAATAGAGATTTAAACACATGTTCAGTAATCCCTTTAACATCAGAGTTATTTGAAAATTAGCAGTCCTATCAACAATGGGAAAGTAAGTTACAAAACTGTATTAATTTAATTTAAAATTTTTAACAGACTTCAGTTGTGCAGCTCAACAGTTAAATGCCAGTCAGAGTACACATAGGTTCAGTTTTGTAAATCATACTATAAAGACGGTAAATATGCCAAAAGTACGTCATTCAGTCAATTTAAAATCAAAACTAACAAGTTACATTTCAGAATTTAAAGAAGATGGTTTATCAACTGACAATAAAATATTATTTTGTAATTTGTGTCAGTGTGCAGTATCATCTACACAAAAGTTCCTGGTGCAACAACACATTACAACTAGTAAACATCAGGCCAACAAACAACTAAATTCCAAGCAGAGACAATTGTTTTTAACACAACCAACAACATCGAATGTAAGATCTGAGTTTAACATCGACCTGTGCCGTTCTCTCATCTCTGCTGATATTCCTCTCTACAAACTAAAGAATAAGGTCTTCAGGGAATTCCTTGAAAAATATACTCAACATACAATCCCGGATGAGTCAACACTTAGGAAGACGTATGCTCCATCCATCTACGATGAGACAATACAGAAGATAAGAGATGAAATTAAAGATAGTTCAATTTGGGTTTCCATTGATGAGACTCCCGACAAAGAAGGTAGACTTGTTGGTAATGTAGTTATCGGTTTGTTAAGTGAACAATATTCTGAACGAATTCTTTTACATTGTGATGTTCTAGAAAAGTGCAATAACAAAACTATAGTTAAACTGTTCAACGAAGCTATGGGTATCCTGTGGCCAAAGGGTATTATGTACGATAATGTGTTATTCTTTATTAGCGATGCTGCCCCTTATATGGTCAAAGCTGGACAAGCATTATCTGTTGTATATCCTAAATTGACTCATTTTACTTGTGTGGCGCATGCATTTCATCGTGTGGCAGAAGTGGTCAGAGACAATTTCCCTAAAGTAGATTTGTTGATTTCATCAGTGAAAAAAGTATTTCTCAAAGCTCCCAGTAGAGTTAACGTGTTGAAAGAAATGTACCCTGAAATTCCATTGCCACCAAAGCCAATTTTAACTAGATGGGGTACATGGCTAGAAGCAGTTGAATATTATGCCGAACATATAGACTCTATTAACAATGTTCTCCTTGCATTGGACTCTGAAGATGCAGTCTCAATTGATACTGCGAAAACAGTTACCTGTGACATAAGTGTGAAGAATGACTTAGCTCACATTCAGCATACATTTTCATGCATCATAAAAACGCTCAAAAGTCTCCAAAATAGGCACCTTTCACTATCTGAAAGTTTTGAAATTATAAATAGTACTGTGGAACAACTGAATCGTGGTAGAGGTAAAGTTGCAGATGCAGTAAGAGCTAAGGTGGACACTGTACTTTCAAAAAACCCTGGATATGAAGAACTACAAAAGGTTGTTGCTGTGATGAGTGGTGAATCAACAGTGAAGATTAACTTGGACTTATCCCCAGCAGACATTGTGAAATTGAATTATGTACCAGTTACTTCTTGTGACGTCGAACGCTCTTTTAGTCAGTATAAATCTATCCTCAGAGACAATAGAAGAAGATTCACTTTTCAGCACTTGAAAGAAATGTTTGTAACCTATTGTTATGGTAACAGACAATAAAAATTGTGTTTTGTTGAAACTACATTGGAAGATAAGGTACGTCCATTATATTTTTTGTTTAGTTTGATTAAAATGTACCAATATTTAACGTACATAGTCATTTTTTTATAATTTTAAGTCCATATTTAATTCCATATTTTGGTAAAAATCCATATTTAATTCCATATTTTGGTAAAAATAACTACATATATATTTACATATTTCATATATTTTTAGTCCATATAAATCCGTTCCCTGCTAATCACACTACTATAATACTGTACTGTATATAACTGCACGGTATTTAATTGGAGTAGGAGCCATCCATTAGAAGCCTTGAATTCTGATTTACCTAATTTATTTGCCAGTTCAAGGGTATGCTTTGCAGAATAGGTCCAGAAATTGACATAGTCTTTGAAAGGGTATGAAGAACCACTACCACAACAGTTCATTTATTTCATGCCAAAGTGAGAAAACAATATTATTTTGAAATGACCAATCTAGGATCAGGGCAAAGACAACAAGGACTATGGTAAGGACCCTAGATCATATATTTAACAGATAGGTCATCGCTATGTTAAAACCGTTTGCACTTTGAAGAGAACAACCGCCAGGATCGCCACCCGTCCACCGTAAACGAACACGAGATGGCAGTACAGTCGCTAATGCAATTCAAATAGGAATTGTGACATGACTCCTTATGTAACAACTAGATGGCAGCGTAGTAAACCTGACAAAAGTTGTTAACTTCAAAGCTATAAGGCCGACCTATCATATCTATATATGATTTAAATAAGGACTAAACAAGAACCAAGATCATAATAAGGACTATGAGAAAGACGACTAGCCGAGAAATGTTAAGGGCCACAACAAAGACAACGATCACAATAAGGATCACAACAAGGATTGTGACTACAGCAAAGACAATGACCCTTATAAGGATCACACCTTAGACCATGACAAGTGCCATGATGATCACGAAAAGTACCATGACAAACACAACAAGAAGCACGATAAGGACCACGACAAGAAAACAAGGATCACAAATAAGCATCATGACAAAGACCACAAGCGCAATGATAGGACCACAACAAGACAAGAATCACAAATAAGGACCATGACAAAGACCACATGGGCAATGACAAGGACCACAACTATGACAAGGACGAAGACAAGGACCACAGTAAGCATCATGACATGGACCATGATAAGAATCACGATAAGGACCACGACAAAGACAACAAGGACCACCATAATAAGGATCACGATAAGAATCAATAAGGACCACAATGAGGACTATGACAAGGATCATAGCAAGGACCTTGGTGAAGACCACAAGAACTATGACCATGATAAGGATCACGACGAGGACGAAGATAAGGACTACAGCAAGGATCACGATAAGAACCACGATACGAATCACGACAAAGAGAACAAGGATCATGATAAGGACCATGACAAAGACAAGACTATGAAAGGACCACGACAAAGAGAACAAGGATCGTGATAAGGACAATGACAAAGATAAGGACTATGAAAGAACCACAACAAAGAGAACAAGGATCGTGATAAGGACAATGACAAAGGCAAGACTATGAAAGGACCACGACAAAGAGAACAAGGATCGTGATAAGGACAATGACAAAGAGAACAAGGATCGTGATAAGGACAATGACAAAGATAACAAGGACTATGAAAGGACCACGACAAAGAGAACAAGGATCGTGATAAGGACAATGACAAAGACAAGACTATGAAAGGACCACGACAAAGAGAACAAGGATCGTGATAAGGACAATGACAAAGATAACAAGGACTATGAAAGAACCACGACAAAGAGAACAAGGATCGTGATAAGGACAATGACAAAGACAAGACTATGAAAGGACCACGACAAAGAGAACAAGGATCGTGATAAGGACAATGACAAAGATAACAAGGACTATGAAAGAACCACGACAAAGAGAACAAGGATTGTGATAAGGACAATGACAAAGATAACAAGGACTATGAAAGAACCACGACAAAGAGAACAAGGATCGTGATAAGGACAATGACAAAGATAACAAGGACTATGAAAGAACCACGACAAAGAGAACAAGGATCGTGATAAGGACAATGACAAAGACAAGACTATGAAAGGACCACGACAAAGAGAACAAGGATCGTGATAAGGACAATGACAAAGATAAGAACTATGAAAGAACCACAACAAAGAGAACAAGGATCGTGATAAGGACAATGACAAAGACAAGACTATGAAAGGACCACGACAAAGAGAACAAGGATCGTGATAAGGACCATGACAAAGACAAGACTATGAAAGGACCACGACAAAGAGAACGAGGATCGTGATAAGGACCATGACAAAGACAAGACTATGAAAGGACCACGACAAAGAGAACAAGGATCGTGATAAGGACAGTGACAAAGATAACAAGGATTATGAAAGAACCACGACAAAGAGAACAAGGATCGTGATAAGGACAATGACAAAGATAACAAGGACTATGAAAGAACCACGACAAAGAGAACAAGGATTGTGATAAGGACAATGACAAAGATAACAAGGACTATGAAAGAACCACGACAAAGAGAACAAGAATCGTGATAAGGACAATGACAAAGATAACAAGGACTATGAAAGAACCACGACAAAGAGAACAAGGATCGTGATAAGGACAATGACAAAGACAAGACTATGAAAGGACCACGACAAAGAGAACAAGGGTCGTGATAAGGACAATGACAAAGATAACAAGGACTATGAAAGAACCACAACAAAGAGAACAGGGATCATGATAAGGACAGTGACAAAGAAAAGCATGATAACGACTATGGCAAAGAGAACAAGGATCATGATAAGACAGTGACAAAGAAAAGCATGATAACGACTATGGCAAAGAGAACAAGGATCGTGACTTGAAATAATGAGGATGTGGGAAAATAAATTCTAAAACAGAGAATGTACAACCCAGAAACAAAATTTGGGCCACATATATTTTCCGAGTTTCAGTTATAACATACTGCACATAGTTACTTAGCAAGTGCTTACTGATAGTTGGGACTTGGAAAATTCAGGTGGCCCAAATTTTGTTTCTGGGTCTGAACACTAATTCATGTAACATCGAACTGATACTGTTTTGTATTCTCTTCCAGATCATTTCTGCATGAGCTGGGGAGCTGACAAGTTCTCCGACACCAACATGCAGAACTGGTATGAAGAAGTGAAGGACTTGACGGGGATGTCGTCAGCTTAAGGTTGGAATTTGATTGGATGAATTGGAATGCAAAGTATGTTGGAATGGTATAATAAGATCATGTGATTGAAATATGTATACTGTATGTACAGATTGATATGGTTATGTAGAAGAGACAAATATTCAGATAAATTTCTGAAAATTCTTGATTCATGTAATAATGGCCAGTTTCAACAGTGTCTGTTAGTAACATTGCAACCTATTAAAAATATTGCGTTTCTCCATTAGCTGTTAGTATTATTTGTTAACTGACAGATTGTTAGTGATGTTGATTATGGTGGGTTGTATTCTAGAAAGCCTTGACAATATATTACCACTACTCTGAACATTGCTTATGCGTTGCTTTGCATTATATCTCGGGAAATTCTGTCACAAATTCTTTAAGTTTCAGTTAACATTTTATTGCAGAAATTCTTAAAGAATGTCCTATCATTACACACCCAAAATACTGCGTGACAATAACCTTCATTAATAGATTTGCATTTCATATTGAAAATTTTGCTTTTTGGTGATTGTAAGTGCTGTCTATTGCAACATTGAAATTATTACATGTAGATTTTTTCAGTCTTCAGGTGCATTTTAATCGAGTAAAAAGATAACCCATTGAAACTATGAATTTCGTTGTCCCCTTTCCTTCAGGAAGTGTAAAATTTGATAGGATATTTTAATCTGCAACATTTTCAGTATCGATGAAGAAGTTAAAAAAAGGTATTGTAATATATTGCAAGCTTTTTCAGGCTGTACAAATAGTGTGGCATCCACACCAGAAAGTGTCAAATGATTAATTAAAATAGACTGTACACTATACATTGTTCTAAAAGATAGTGATATGTTACAACTTTCCTTTCTGTGTTGTTCTTTGCTAAAACATTATAAAATTCAAATTAACATTTTAGAAATCAGACTAAACATTTTAAAAAGGTCTAATCTGAGTTACCGGTATTTCTGTCCTAAAAATACGGGTTTGTGGAACATTCTCTGTTTCGATTTCTTCCAGCATCTTTGCTAAGATAATTTTTGACAGCCGAATGTATCAATACATTTTTTCAGATAAACTAACATAGTCCACACCTGTGGAGTAACGGTCAGTGCGTCTGGCCGTGAAACCAGGTGGCCCGGGTTCGAATCCCGGTCGGGGCAAGTTACCGGGTTGAGGTTTTTTCCGGGGTTTTCCCTCAACCCAATACGAGCAATGCTGGGTAACTTTCGGTGCTGGACCCCGGACTCATTTCACCGGCATTATCACCTTCATTTCATTCAGATGCTAAATAACCTAGATGTTGATACAGCATCGTAAAATAACCCAATAAAATAAAATAAAAACTAACATAATTTGTTCAGAGCTCAATTCTTTTATATAATGCAGGAAAATGTTGTCTTGCCTACAACTTAAAAATTTTAGTAACCGATTATATTTAATAAGAGCACAAAAATGGAATGTTAAATTAACATGAGGTTTAATAGTTGTTAATTTCAACAGAGATTGATGAAACTGGCCAGGAGTCTTAAGTAAAGCTTTAGTTGCATATCCACTTTGTGAGGCAAGCGAGCCGTTCCTCATGAGACAGCATAGATTGTGGAGTGTGGACAGGTTTGCCACGTCAGGCAGGATACTCACGTGACAGTTTCAGAGCGATTCATTGTCTGATAGTTTTGTTGTTGTACTGAAAGGCAGATCTATACGAGTTGTTTGTTCTGTATGAACGGTATGTGCATTTCTTTGCGTGCTTAAATAATGGACAGTAATAAACACTGAGAATTGATTAAGTATTATGAGGATAAGTCTTGCGGGATTGATTACCACAACAAAATTTGGAGGGAAGATTCATACAGAGATATTGGCATTATAGATTAATTTCCCCTGTTCCCAAAATAAAATAAAAAAATTGACTGCTGCTTTGTTGAAGTATTATAAAAGTTAAAACATTCTTTGACAGCTTCTCACGTGTACAATATCAGAGAAAAGTAATGAACTGACTCTTGGAGGTGGTTTCATAGCACAATTCACATAGCAATGTTCGTAAAGTGATCAATATTCTATGTTTTTTTTAAACGAATATCTATACTGTCTATTGTAATTGGGGCTTTGCCCTGTTATAGGCATAAATAAATAAATAAAACATACCCGTCAAAAGCAAGATCTTCCTTCTCATCTCAGTAGCTCAGACAGCTAGGGCATCTGTGTGTCATGCAGAAGGGAGTAGGTTCGAGTCCTATACTCGTGAGTTTTTATTTTCTGAAAAATGTTAAAATGGTGTTTTGCAGAGTCCTGGGACTGATGTTTCAGTTGGTGTAACAAAAAGTGACATAATTACTACCCAACTGCTACAAGTTATTATTAGACTCAGGGTATCTCTTACCATAGCAAAGAGGTGGATGTTACCATTAAATGAAAGGGAGGTTAGATGATGCCCTATGCACAATTTACATTAAAAACAAGTAATATGCTGGAATAATATTCTTCTCTTTTTAATTTTAAACAGAATGAAAGTTTTCATTGTTGGTAACATTAAGGAGTGCGCCTAATGTAGATTACAATTACTGTAACAGAATTGCTTGACTGTGAAGTGGTGAGGAAAAGAAAGGAACATGCCGTGAGCAATCTATCTGAAAATGTCTCTGAGATATAAAATTTATATCTACTTACGCCTAAAAAGACGAAGCCGACGAAATACAGTTCTTAAAAAGGACCAGCAGCCAATCTTCGTTATTCTTTCCTCATCTTCTTCTTCTGGTAGGTGTTCCAATGATTGTGCTGGCATGGGATCAGGCATAGGATCTGGCATGTCATCTAACATTGGATCTTCCCTGCGAATTAGACGGATTTCTGGGATGAAATCTGAGGTAAGATCTAGTACCGGTATGGAAGCTGCCATGGGTAGTATGGCGTGATTATCAGAGACATCTGTGGCTTTCGAGGAGTGCCTAAAAAGACGACACCCACGAAATACTTTTCTTAAAAAAGGACCAACAGCCAATCTTCGTTATTCTTTCCTCATCTTCTTCTGCTGGTAGGTGTTCCAATGATGATGCTGGCATGAGAACTGGTAATGGGAGCTGGTATGAAATTTAAAATTGGGCCTGGCATGGGATCAGGCATAGGATCTGTCATGTCATCTAACATTGGATCTTCCCTGCGAATTAGACGGATTTCTGGGATGAAATCTGAGGTAAGATCTAGTACCTGTATGGAAGGTGCCGTGGGTAGTATGGCGTGATTATCAGAGACATCTGTGGCTTTCGAGGAGTGCCTAAAAAGACGACACCCACGAAATGCTTTTCTTAAAAAGGACCAGCAGCCAATCTTCGTTATTCTTTCCTCATCTTCTTCTTCTGGTAGGTGTTCCAATGATGGTGCTGGCATGAGAACTGGCAATGGGAGCTGGTATGAAATTTAAAATTGGACCAGGCATAGGACCTGGCATGTCATCTAACATTGGATCTTCCCTGCGAATTAGACGGATTTCTGGGATGAAATCTGAGGTACAATCTAGTACCGGTATGGAAGCTGCCATGGGTAGAATGGCGTGATTATCAGAGACGTCTGTGGCTTTCGAGGAGTGTCTAAAAAGACGACACCCACGAAATACATTTCTTAAAAAGAACCAGCAGCCAATCTTCGTTATACTTTCCTCATCTTCTTCTTCTGCTGGTAGGTCTCCAGTGATGGTGCTGGCATGAGAACTGCAATGGGAGCTGGTATGACATTTAAAATTGGACCTGGCATAGGATCTGGCATGTCATCTAACATTGGATCTTTCCTGCGAATTAGACGGATTTCTGGGATGAAATCTGAGGTAAGATCTAGTACCTGTATGGAAGGTGCCATGGGTAGTATGGTGTGATTATCAGAGACATCTGTGGCTTTCGAGGAGTGCTTAAAAAGACGACACCCACGAAATACTTTTCTTAAAAAGGACCAGCAGCCAATCTTCGTTTTTCTTTCCTCGTCTTCTTCTTCTGCTGGTCAATGATGGTGCTGGCATGGGAGCTCGGATGGGAACTGGCATGTCTGATGGATAATCTAGCATGGGGTAATTTTTCAAGCCATCTGTGGTTTCCAACATCTCTTTCCAGGTATAGTATTGGAAGAGATAAAGATTATTTTCCACCATCGCCAGACTCTGCCACCCCTCTATCCAAGCATTCAACTCCCACTCAGTGTACTGGCTGCTGGGTTCAAACAAGTAGTTGCTGCTCGAGGTCCAGGTGGCACCGTGTACCATCATCGGCTTTGGCAGCTTGCCAGTTGTATCATGTCGAGCTGGTAGAAGTGGAGTCTTCATATACCATGTTGCAGTCAATCTTCTTTTCTTCTCTCCGTTGAGTTTTGTCATGATATGCCCTTCCTCAGTATCCCCCTACCAGCTATCCGAATGGGGAGATAGTTTACGTCCGGAATTTTTTACCAGGGAAAGACTCATGCATATCTACTTTCTTTATCTTCTTGGGATAAATAAATGCGGGAGCTTCACTGAAATTCAACACGGGTTAAATATCAGTTCCATCAGGGTTTTTGACCCGATCAGAGACCTGGAAATTCCCAATTAGCCTTTATGCCCCTTTACTGTATTATAGAAAGGCGATTTGAACAGTAGACGATGCTGTGTAAAGATTGAGGCTTGTAATGAACACTCTAGCAAAAACATAATATTATGTAGAACCTACTGTAATGATGTACCAAACAGTACTTCATATAAGTTATTTATTTCTGAAGCAAAAAAAAAAGAGCGAGAAATAGTCGGATAATCTGCCAATTGGTTAATAGGGTGACAGATAATTGGGGTTCTACTGTAGTTCACTAAAGCAGACAGACCTGAGTTCGTTGACTTACATCTGTATTACGAGAAAAAAGAGCAGTGTGTTAGCAGCAATGTTGCCAGGCTGCTGAAACTTTCAACTCAATTTTCTGAGTAGCTGTGCATTTAATCATAAAATGTAATATACATTTTTCTATTAATTTAAGTGTACCTTATCGTACCTTTCAATCTGCAGGATTATGTCACCTCCACCCTGTATATATTTATCTATTATACAGGAAATTAATTTTCCTCGCGTCTTTTCAAGTGTGTGTTGTAACGGGTTATGACAGCACCCAAAATAAAACTAATTTCAGTAACTCCTTTAGCATTTGCTTGTGTATCTATGCTCTAGGTCTTTGAGCATGTGCAGTGTCTTGTATCTGTGACTGAACATTCAAGTAGGCCCTTACTTTTTTCTGATAATGTACATATCCACGTTTGTTATTGATTAATGAGTGAACCAGTAAAATTCATGTAATGCCATGTGTGTACAATTGTGGAAAGTTTCATCAGCACCTTCAAACGAATCCTTCATCACTCTACTTTTATATGATTGCCATTTGCTGTACAATTTCTTCACCTGTCAATGTCGTTTTTGCTTCTTTTTCAAAATGTGATGATGTATTATAAACACAGAACCACTGGTACACTTTTTACATACATTTAAAGTTGTGGTTGCCTCAACGAATTGAGAGTGTGGATAAAATTGGATCACTTGTTTGGTGCATGGGGAATTAGGTGCACACAAAAGAAAACCTTGCAAGACTCTTACAAAGTGGATATGCATTTTTTTTTGTATTTGTGATTTAACAGTGTAGAAAGTTATGAAATAGGCTGCATTCAGTAGAAAACATCAGGGGTAATTGCTAGGTCATTAGTCATATGTAGAATAACTGTAATTTTATCGAAATTGTATGTAATTTTGTGTCTAGAATATCATCCTTTTGTTTTTCAGTTAGAGTACTTTCTAAGACTAGAGAGATCATGCATATGTATAAAAAATTGAATAAGATGCCAAATTTACAAGCTTTCTTTTTCTTGTCGTGTAAAATGTAGAAATAACGGTTAGTACCTAAATAATTATTAGCCCTTCGATTATTTTACTTGCCATTTCAAGATTTGTGACAATTTTTGGCTTCCAATTATGTTATGTACTGTTTGATCATATTAATTTTCAGTTAAACTAAACATCGAACTTGAAAAAAGTGGTGGAAAACATGGTGTCAGATTCCTCTTTAAAATGTTGGCTATTACATGTTGAACAGATGCTAAGTAATTGATGTGTTCTGCTGAATGTGGCCTATACAATTTATGAGAATGTTAAAATGTGCATTTTTTCCAAGGAACCAATGAGATTACAGTTGTATACCTTTGTAACATGACTTGCTACTTAATTAAATGTTTTAATTGAAGAGTATATGTCTTATGCTTTGTTGCTTCTCCTGGCAATTCCACCTTTCCTAGAGGGACCCCTTTTCGTTTGAAAAAATTTTCCCGCCAAAAAAGATAGTATATATCAGCTATACCCCCCTTTTATAGTACCTCTGGATGTGCTCGAGGCAGAGTTGTGGTTATAAATGAAGTCATTTGTTTTTAAAGTCCTCAATTTATAGGCTACACTAGAGAACTCTAGTGTACAAATTGTATACTATATTATGCTGAGTGTATGGTATTTTGTACTAAGTTCTTGATTGTAAATTGTTAGATTTCATTACAACTGCTACACTAGAGAGCTCTGGTGTAGCAGTTGTAATGAACTCTAACAATTTACAATCAAGAACTTAGTACAAAATACCACTCAGCATAATATAGTATACAATTTGTACACTAGAGTTCTCTAGTGTAGCCTATAAATTGAGGACTTTAAAAACAAATGACTTCATTTAAAACCACAACTCTGCCTCAAGCACATCCAGTATAAAAGGCGGGGATAGCTGATATATACTATCTTTTTTGGCGGGAAAATTAAAAAATTTTTAGAGGGGGTGTTCTAGGGTCTTACATTCTAGTCCACAAATAAATGCACTCTTTACAATAATCACAATTTATTCATTAAACATATACAACTTACAGAGATAGAATACTTTCACTATAACTTTTTCTCATTCTTGTTTATATCTACTGTTCATACATTGCACTCAGAGAAAAGTTAAAAACATCTTTGATGAACTGAAGTAGTCTTCAGTGGAGAGACAGCATTGTCAACACTTCAAGCTGAATTCTGCTTACAGAACTGCAGTCTTCCAAGTTTGGTTCCAGTGGTGGCAGCAGCAAATCTGCAATGAGTACAGAAACTGGTCAGAAATTCTCCATTCATTTCATACAGTGCAAAAATAGATACAGCAAAATCACAGAATTGATCACTTGAGGATGAATTTTACAGAGAAAATGGAATTTACTTCACTACCATCTTTGTACAACAAATTTCACTTCTGCTCCCAGAACTTAAACTGTATTTCCAGGACACATACATATTACTGCCCTTCAAGTGGTTATGTTGCAGGTCATCAAAGGAAATCGACAAACATTTTCAGGCCAGTTTTGTCACACTTAATTTCTAACCTACACGACATATTTCATTGAGGTAAATGTTAATTGACAAAGGCTGAATGTATCCAACATGACGAGTTTGAGCAGTGATATCTAGCAATACACAGGAGGGAGAATTTGAGGCAGAAATTGACATCACACACAGTCAAGGCAATGTAACTCAAGAATGCAAAGTGATAGAATGTTTGCAGTGGTATCAAATGATTTGTAACAAACCAGGCTACAATCTCAATTAGCAACAATCAGCAGTCAAGTTAAATTGGAAAAATTCGTGAGTGAAGAGGAAATTCAAAATGTCGAGACTTATGCAGCATAAATGAGAGCAGGTATATAAACAAGTTACATTACATTCAAAATCCCATCCCAAGAGACATTCACACATAAATCTTGCAACTGTCTCTCCAATATAGCCTACCCTGATTTTTTACGTTAGTGACTTATTCCATTCATTGTTGCTGCCTTGATATGTTCATTTAGCCATAATGGTACACAAGGAGATTTTACTGATCACCATAAAAACTTGGCAAGTTCCTGCAGTATTTTGCAGGAAAGATCATTTGGATAAATATGTTGGTTAAATTACAAAGCTTTCTTATCAGGAGTATTCAGTCCCAGAAACACTGTACAGGCTATTCCATATGAAATCAATCTGTAAAAAACCTCGCATTTTTTATACTCTAATTTTTTCCCTATTTATAGAAGGTGCTGAGGGGAGTGCATTTGCAAAAATATACTATCGAAAGTCAAACGGTTTTCATATTGAGCAACAAATTTAGCATATTTTAGGAAAACAAGCCTCTTTCAGCGCTCAGAACTCTGGAACCATTTACTGCAGAACATTGAACAAGAGCTCATTTTGAAGCTGACATTTGGTAGGTTATGATAAGAAGTAATCCTTAATTTTATTGTGTACAGAGAGACAGATAATCTGATTTTACTTACTTTTAGGCTTTTTGCCCATTTGTAAAAATGTAAAAAAATATTGAGAAAAAAACCTTGCATTATTAAGAGGGATTCGGAATTGTTTGCTTAGTGGCTCGGCAATACATTTCGAGGGTATTAAATAGATTATTTTCACACACCTGGACTTGAACGCGCAGTACCGCACACACTGGCCAAGAGCTGAAGATAAGCGAGCGTTGGGCATCATTTTACTCCTGTGTTTATGAAAACTTGTGATAAAGCTAGCACAGCTATGTGCTTCTAGATAAAACATCACGTGTTTGTCACCTGGGCTATCTCCCACCTCACAGTCAGCTGGTTAGTTCACATGCTTACTATTTATTTTCTTTATTTGATATTTTCAATACTTTCTTATCAACATACCATCAGTAAAAAAATATGTGTTTATTTGTACTTTCAATGCTGAATCTAACCATATATTTTAAAAATATTTTTTTCGTTGCCAAAGGCATCTTAATGAAGAAAAATCTAAATTTCTCCATTTCCATAAAAAGTAAGAAAAACTGTTTACATGTCAATATAAACTTTAACTTCTCAGCATCTAAATAAACCATGATTTTGATCATTGGGTGAAAGGGTTTCGGAGCCACAACAGTTTAAAGTTGCTAATTTTATGAAAATACGATAAATTTAAATATTATTAATTTAAACACTATTAAGTTCTGATGCCTCAAACTTTGCACAAAGCATTGTATCACAGTTGTCAACAGACAGAAAAAGTTTCATTGTATTTAAAAATTGCAAGGTCAATTTTCTCTATATTTCGGTCGATTTGAGATGGAATAGCCCATACGGTACATTATACACATATTCAATGTGAAATAAATTCTCAATTATTTTTTAATACAAAACACAATTTAGCAAGACTGTATCAGTATCAGCTATGTTCAGCTTGCAGGCATGTTATACGTTCTGGTTAACTTAAAGTTTGTCAAACATGCTAAGATAAAAAAATTAGAGGTTGACTAGATGCCTGTAATGCTGATGTTGTAGAACCTTCCTAACCAACAATCAAAGCAGAAATGAATCTGTTTATTGCAGTATTGTAGGATGGTCTCTCTTGCTGAAATGTCTACACAACCTCTCAGATAATGCAGGAGAGAGAAGAGACCAGAAGTTGGCATATTTTACAGGATTTTTACTTCAAATTGTCAGGCTATAGTGATGATTTTTCAACGATTACATATGGCTAGAATGGTACTTTTTTTTTTGCAATCATTGCTTCAAGTCACATAGGTGGAATGTTTGTTGAAATAAGATTTCTAGTCAATATACACTAGTAACAGACTTCAGTTTTCCCTCTCAGTGGAACACTGTGCATTTCTGATGTCATGTATTTTATTATCTCATACAAAGTATGAAGAGTAAATATTGTGACACTGGGAAAAAACATTTCAGATGCATAGTATTACATAGAACTATGAGGGGATGTGATCACCTGTCAACAAGCACTAGGTCATTAAAAAGTACACATGGGATTTCAGACCAGAAGAATATGTATATTTATATTACATACTTATGGCTTTTAAGAAACCCGCAGGTTCATTGCCACCCTCACATAAGCCCGTCATCAGTCACTATCCTGAGCAAAATTAATCCAGTCTCTATCATCATATCCCAGCTCCCTCAAATCCATTTTAATATTATCCTCCCATCTACATCTGGCCTCCCCAAAGGTCTATTTCCCTCCGGTCTCCCAACTAACACGCTATATGAATTTCTGGATTCGCCCATACATGCTACATGCCCTGCCCACCTCAAACATCTGGATTTAATGTTCCTAATTATGTCAGCTGAAGAATACAATGCGTGCAGTTCTGCATTGTGTAACTTTCTCCATTCTCCTGTAACTTCATCCCTCTTAGCCCCAAATATTTTCCTAAGAACCTTATTCTCAAACACCCTTAATCTGTTCCTCTCTCAAAGTGAAAGTCCAAGTTTCACAACCATACAGAACAACCGGTAATATGACTGTTTTATAAATTCTAACTTTCAGATTTTTTGATAGCAGACTGGATGACAAAAGCTTCTATTGAAATAAAAGAACAGTCTTTCAATTTCGGTGTTTTTATAGTCTAATACCAACCTTAACATTAATGAATCATGTATTTTACTCTTAATGTTTGGAAATTATTTTCAATATCCAGGCAGCAACACAGAAAATACTGACCACTGCCTTCTTGAATGTTAATGTCTTTAGTATGAACAGAAATCCCATGTGTATTTTTAACGATCTTTTGTGTACATGACTTGTTCTTCTCGTCTTTCCCTTGTCCTCCTCGTCTTAACTTCATCTTCCTTGCCTTCCTCTCGTCCTTGTATTCCCTTTGCCCTCCTTGTCTTCCCCTCGTTCATGCCTTCCCTTTGTCCTCTTTGTCTTTCTCTGTTCTCCTCGCCTTTCCTTTGTCTTCGTTTTTCCCCTCATCTTCCCCTTGTGTTGTCCTAGTTCTCCTGTCTTCTTCTTGTGCTTCTCGTCTTTCCCTCATTATCATTGTCCCCTTGTCCTCATTGTTTTCCCCTCGTTATCTTTGTCTCCCTGCTCTCAAATTCTTCCCCTCGTTATCCTTGTCTTCCCCACATCTTTGTCCCCTTGTTCTCATTGTCTTCCCCCCGTTATCTTTGTCTCCTTGCTCTCAAATTCTTCCCCTCGTTATCCTTGTCTTCCCCTCATCTTTGTCCCCTTGTTCTCATTGTCTTCCCCCTGTTATCTTTGTCTCCTTGCTCTCAAATTCTTCCCCTGGTTATCTTTGTCTCCCCCTCATCTTTGTCCCCTTGTTCTCATTGTCTTCCCCTCGTTATCTTTGTCTTCCCCTCATCTTTGTCCCCTTGTTCTCATTGTCTTCCCCTCGTTATCTTTGTCTTCCCCTCATCTTTGTCCCCTTGTTCTCATTGTCTTCCCCTCGTTATCTTTGTCTTCCCCTCATCTTTGTCCCCTTGTTCTCATTGTCTTCCCCTCGTTATCTTTGTCTTCCCCTCATCTTTGTCCCCTTGTTCTCATTGTCTTCCCCTCATCTTTGTCCCCTTGTTCTCATTGTCTTCCCTCGTTATCTTTGTCGCCTTGCTCTCAAATTCTTCCCCTCGTTATCTTTGTCTTCCCCTCATCTTTGTCCCCTTGTTCTCATTGTCTTCCCCTCGTTATCTTTGTCTCCTTGCTCTCAAATTCTTCCCCTCGTTATCTTTGTCTTCCCCTCATCTTTGTCCCCTTGTTCTCATTGTCTTCCCCTCGTTATCTTTGTCTTCCCTCATCTTTGTCCCCTTGTTCTCATTGTCTTCCTCTCGTTATCTTTGTCTCCTTGCTCTCAAATTCTTCCCCTCGTTATCTTTGTCTTCCCCTCATCTTTGTCCCCTTGTTCTCATTGTCTTCCCCTCATCTTTGTCCCCTTGTTCTCATTGTCTTCCCCTCGTTATCTTTGTCTCCTTGCTCTCAAATTCTTCCCCTCATCTTTGTCCCCTTGTTCTCATTGTCTTCCCCTCGTTATCTTTGTCTCCTTGCTCTCAAATTCTTCCCCTCATCTTTGTCCCCTTGTTCTCATTGTCTTCCCCTCGTTATCTTTGTCTCCTTGCTCTCAAATTCTTCCCCTCGTTATCCTTGTCTTCCCCTCATCTTTGTCCTCGTTCTCATTGTCTTCCCCTCGTTATCTTTGTCTTCCCCTCATCTTTGTCCCCTTCTCATTGTCTTCCCCTCGTTATCTTTGTCTTCCCCTCATCTTTGTCCCCTTCTCATTGTCTTCCCCTCGTTATCTTTGTCTCCTTGTTCTCAAATTCTTCCCCTCATCATCCTTGCCTTCCCCTTGTCCTCATCGTCTTCACCTTGTCCTCATTGTCTTCCCCTCGTTCTCTCGTCTTTCCCTTGTCTTCCTCTTGTGTTGTCCTAATTCTCCTGTCTTCTCCTTGTGCTCCTTGTCTTCCCCTCATTATCATTGCCTCCCTTGTCCTCATTGTCTTCCTCTCGTTATCCTTGCCTTTCCCTTGTGCTCCTCATCTTCCCTTTGCCCTCATTAGAAAGGAGTTGCATTTTCTCATGACTGTCATACTCATCATTCCCAGATAAATTGCCTCAGATACTGGACATGACCAAAATCCGAACAAGTTAGTGATAACTCACTGCTGCTCACAAGCAGCTGGCATCAGGGATGCTTAAAAGTATGTTTTGTGAAAGCCTCTAAATGCAGACTTCTTGCAGCATTATAATATTTTCTCTCTATTCTTTGTATTGGAAAACTAAAAGAAGTTTACTTTTGAATACCTGTCATGTGATCTTAATATTGCAAACAAAAATACTTGCCTCTGTTTCTGTAATTTGTGAAGACCATTCCAAGTCCAATCTAAATGACACCAGCTTCACACCAGTTTTCTTCTAGGCGTTATCAATGACCCATTCACCTTCTTCAGGCTACAAAAAATAAACATTTTCCATTACACCAGAGTCAAAACAATGTACCATCACTAACACTAAAAATCATAGACATGTTAGGAAGGGAAATTAGAAGAGTAGAAGAGAAAGGTGGAATATGGGACAAGATGATATGGACTTTGGTCACTGGTATGGATGAGCCATATTGTGCGAGAAATGGCCAGTAAATTTCGGAGTCCACTCAGTCACATGATTCTTAAACACACGAAGTCTACAGCATGGAATCCCCAACAGATTCACTCCTTTCTTGATTTATCAGATAGACTGCCGACTTTCCTACCTTCCATCTTTAACTGATCTACTAAGATAAACCCATTTGGTTGAATGAACCCCCAACAAACTGTATTTTCAGACACTAACAAGATCTTCATAACAAGTCTATTTCCCTGATTTCATACTAGCGCAGATGCATCACACACAGCAGTAGGCGTTATCTTGTCATAAAAAAATTTAAAATTCGACAAGTCCATAGCTTTGCTATGCTGCATATCAGGGTTGCCAGATTCTCTCATCAGGAATCCAGGACATGATACAGCATTCCTACCTTAACGTGACTACACTTTTAAATTAATTCAGTTTGCAATACAACTGATTTGATTCGTTTTATGTACTCCAACTAATTATATAGGGCCAGATATATTTATTTGCTAGATTATGAAATTTCCTTTGAACTATTGATAAATTATGGAAAAATAATGTCATATTACAGCTTGATCTATAATGCAACGGTAATAAAATACAAATGGCTTTTAAGGAACCCAGAGGTTCATTGCCGCCCTCACATAAGCCCGCCATCAGTCCCTATCCTGTGCAAGATATCCCACCTCCCTCAAATCCATTTTAATATTATCCTCCCATCTACGTCTCGGCCTCCCCAAGGTATTTTTCCCTCCAGGCTCCCAACTAACACACTATATGCATTTCTGGATTCGCCCATACGTGCTACATGCCCTGCCCATCTCAAACGTCTGGATTTAATGTTCCTAATTATGTCAGGTGAAGAATACAATGCGTGCAGTTCTGTATTGTGTAACTTTCTCCATTCTCCTGTAACTTCATTCCTCTCTCAAAGTGAGACTCCAAATTTCACAACCATACAGAACAACAGGTAATATAACTGTTTTATAAATTCTAACTTTCAGCTTTTTTGACAGCAGACTAGATGACAAAAGCTTCTCAACCAAATAATAACAGACATTTCCCATATTTATTCTAATACAGCCTGATCTATACAGGAAAAATGTATGATACACTCTTTAAGTCCTATCAATAATAAATCAACTTCGAAAGAGAGTAAAGAATAAGGATATAATACTTAATACATACTATAGGAATTTTAAAAATGATTTTATAGTATTGAGCAAAAAATTGTATTTTTTCAATTTGACACTCCGGGACAAATAACTCGATCTAGGACACAGGACACACTATTAAAATCCAGAACAATTCTGAGGAATCCAGAATGTCTGGCAATTCTACTGCATATCTTTATGTAGCAAGGCATGAATGCCAAGGGAAAGACAAGAGAAACAAGGGGAATACCAAGAAAAGGTGAGAACAAGTGAAATACAAGGAGAATAATGGGAAAGCGATGAGAAGGGGAACAAGAACAAAGGAAATATAAGGAGGACAAAGGGAAAACAAGGGGAATACAAAGGGAACTGTGAAAATACAAGGAAAACAGGGGAACACAAGTATAAGAAAGGGAACAAAAGAAGAATAAGGGGAATACTAGGATAACTAAGGGAACACATGAACAAAGTGAATATAAATAGGCAAGGAAAATAAAGGGCAATAGCAGGTGAGAGAAAGAGTTGTATTTGTATATGACAGTTAATTTCTGACCCTCCTTTACTTAGTCAGGAGAAAGACAGCTCCACATCAAAATAGGCCATGAACATTCGATGTCGTATGCATCCAGAATTCCTACTAGGCACAAAAGAACTACTTCACCACAGAAGGAGAATTATTGTTTTTGATATGGGCTGTGAAACATTTGAGTTAATTTTAGTCATAAATTCATAGTTGTAATGGATCACACAGCATTATGGTAGTTAACAAGTCTCAAAGAACCCAGTTCGACATTTCTCAGTGGGCTCGAGAATGTCCCAAGTTAATATTTCCAAGTTCAATCTTAATCTGGAAGCATCAAAATGCACGTATAATCGGAATGCAATTCTTAAGATACAATTTGTGTATCAAAATGGTGAATACTGAGTGCCTAATGTGATTATCCTAATTAAATTCACAGAAAAACTCTGCAAGCTGTAATGATTGATAAAAAAATGTAATATACTCTTAACAATTTGACTTAAGTAGTTCAGATTTGAGTTAGGTAAGTTGTTTCACTTTGAGTACTGCTATGTCTATGTGGTCTGGAGGAAGGCCACGATGCCTTAGAGGATGGTCGAGAAAACCAAGAACTGTCATAAGGCATGTGAGGTAAATGACATGAGGATAGCAAACAGAAATATTCTCGAGAGTAGGTTAGGGGCCAACAGTATGAGAGGAAGGTTTAGCATGATCTATCGTAGTTTTACGCAATATAGGGTAAAGTTGCCTAATGCCATGATACTTTTTTTCACTATCACAGGATTGGGTGTCTTGCTTGAAAGTTCACCAATGTCTCAAAAGTAGCTGGAAGATGCTCTCTTATCGAGAAAGATGTCCGGCACTATGATCGAAAGGCAAAGCTTTGACTGACATTGTTTAAAAAAAGTATCACAGGATTAGGCAACTTTACCCTACTGGTATCCCAGATTTTCGCTTAAAATATGGCACCCTATAAAATAAAGAAGTAAAATAGGGCGCGCTTCCGAACAGGGGCAGCAGCATTTCCTCTAACGTTAGAGCCCAGTTTAGGTGTGTGTATATTAATCGAAAATTAGGGGCTAGAAAATATTGAGAATAGGACGCATGTTTATATGACATTCTTTCTGATTAACACACACACACACACACCTAACCTGGGCTCTAACCTTAGAGGAAATGCCGCTGCCCCTGTTTGGAAGCGCGCCCATAAAATATTATAATGTATGAAGAGCCATCCTCCCCAAGTCTCACCTGTGCATCCTTCAGAGAATGGGCTGCACCCTCACACGTTCTAGTCCTCCAGGCACAGCACCACCCATGTGCTGGTCACCAACACCAGCAGTACTTGGGATACACCCAGGTGGCACCACATACACCCAGTGGATGGCAGATGTTATCATGCCAGCTGTGTCAGAAGTCGCTTCCTCAGGCAGCAATAGCAAAGCATGGGTCCTGGTTGAGTTGTGGTGGGGGGGATCGCCTACCCCTACGAAGTCCATGGATGCTGGAGTCGCTCCTGTTGTCCTGTAGAAATTTAGACAATATTGTTCTTTTCCTTATTTTATTTTTTATTATATATTTTATTTATCTTTTAATCTATTTCTTCAATTGTCACATACTTTACATATTTTAAATTTTACATTTTGTATATATTTTTATGACTACAGATAGCCACCACCTCCCTCCCATCCTCCCAAATCTCACCTGTGCATCCTTCAGAGAATGGGCTGCACCAACTGCACCCTCACACATTCTAGTCGTCCAGGCACAGCACCATCCATGTACTGGTCACCAACACCAGAGGTACCAGCAGTACATGAGATACACCCAGAAGGTTAGGTGGCACCACATACACCCAGTGGATGGCAGATGTCATGCCAGCTGTGTCAGAAGTTGCTTCCTCAGGCACCAATAGCAAAGCATGGATCCTGGTTGAGGTGTGATGGAGGGATCTCTGGTGCAAGCCTAAGTCCGTGGATGCTGGAGTCGCTCCTGTTGTCCTGTAGAGATTTAGACAATTGTTCATTTCCTTATTTTATTTTTTGTTATATATCTTAATTTTATATATATTTTATTATATCTTTTAATCTATTTCTTCAATTATCACATACTTTGCATAGCCTATTTTAAATTTTACATTTTATATATATTTTTATGACTACAGATTAGCCACCCTCCCCAAGTCTCACCTGTGTATCCTGCAGAGAATGGGCTGTACCCTCACACGTTCTAGTCGTCCAGGCACAGCACCACCTGTGCGCTGGTCATCAACACCAGCAGTACTTAGGACACACCCAGGAGGTTAGGTGGCACTGCATACACCCAGTGGATGGCAGATGTCATGTCAGCTATGTCAGAAGTCGTTTCCTCAGACAGCCAGCAATAGCAAAGCATGGATCCTGGTTGAGTTGTGATGGGGGGGATCTCTGGTGCAAGCCTGCCCCTACTAAGTCCGTGGATGCTGGAGTCGCTCCTGTTGTCCTGTAGAAATTTAGACAATTGTTCTTTTCCTTATTTTATTTTTTGTTATATATTTTAATTTATATTTATTTTATTTTATTTTTTAATCTATTTCCTCAATTGTCACATACTTTACAAATTTTAAATTGAGGACCATTTTTGAAAAACTTGCTAACTGCAAAATTTGCAAAATTGAAATTCATTAACATAAGACACGCCTCTACACGATGTTAAAGGCATCTTAGTAAAATTGAATTACTCCTCTTCATTGTAGTGTGTCAAAGTGTGATCGTAGTACCTATAACCTACTTGTCTCCATTCAGTTTTTTGTCTCTCCTGTAAAATTTACTTCTTTCAGTTAGCAAGTTTTGCAAAAACGGTCCTCAATTTTACATTTTATATATATTTTTATGACTACAGATAGCCACCCTCCCCAAGTCTCACCTGTGCATCCTTCAGAGAATGGGCTGCACCCTCACACGTTCTAGTCATCCAGGCACAGCACCACCCTTGTGCTGGTCATCGACACCAGCAGTACTTGGGACACACCCAGGTGGCACCACATACACCCAGATGTCATCATGTCAGCTGTGTCAGAAGTCGCTTCCTCAGGCAGCAATAGCAAAGCATGGATCCTGGTTGAGTTGTGATGGGGGGATCTCTGGTCAAACCTGCCCCTACTAAGTCCGTGGATGCTGGAGTCGCTCCTGTTGTCCTGTAGAAATTTAGACAATTGTTCTTTTCCTTATTTTATTTTTTGTTACATATTTTAATTTGTATATATTTTATTATATCTTTCAATCTATTTCTTCAATTGTCACATTCTTTACATATTTTAAATTGAGGACCATTTTTGCAAAACTTGCTAACTGCAAAATTTGCAAAATTGAGATTTTGGTGGATTCGTTAACATAAGACAGGCCTCTAAACGATGTTAAAGGCATCTTAGTAAAATTGAATTATTTCTCTTCATTGTAGTGTGTCAAAGTGTGATCGTTGCACCTATAACCTACTTGTCTCCATTCAGTTTTTTGTCTCTCCTGTAAAATTTACGGTCAATGTAGAATATCCACCGCCCACTGAACGAATATTGGTTAAACGAGCGTTGAGCGACTTCCGCCGATTTTGGAATAGACACTGACACACGTTAAGTTAGTTTAGGCTTTTATTATCCCGTCAAAATGAAGGTGAAAGCGATTGAGTGTGATTTTTTGTTTTGTATGTTGGCAGTTCAAGTGCGTCGGTGTCTATTCCAAAATCAGCGGAAGTCGCTCAACGCTCGTTTCACCCGAATATTTCACACTTTTATCACTGCCAATGTTGCGCTATAAACCCATTTTCGCATATCTAATGTAAAAGACTGCCTACACAAGCAACAAGTTATACTAAATGTTTAGGATTAGTGTAAAACTGGCCTATGTCTCCTATAGTGGGCGGGACATAAGTAACATTCACCAAATTTACTTCTTTCAGTTAGCAAGTTTTGCAAAAACAGTCCTCAATTTTACATTTTATATATATTTTTATGACTACAGATAGCCACCCTCCCCAAGTCTCACCTGTGCATCCTTCAGAGAATGGGTTGTACCCTCACATGTTCTAGTCTAGGCACAGCACCACCCATATGCTGGTCATCAACACCAGCAGTACTTGGGACACACCCAGGTGGCACCACATACACCCAGATGTCATCATGTCAGAAGTCGCCTCCTCAGGCACCAATAGCAAAGCATTGATCCCGGTTGAATTGTGATGGGGAGATCTCTGGTCAAGCCTGCCCCTACTAAGTCCGTGGATGCTGGAGTCACTTCTGTTGTCCTGTAGAGGTTTAGACAATTGTTATAATTTTGTAATCATTTTTTAAAATAAATTAAATAAAAATATATTGAAATATAATCAATTAAATGGTATCTTGAGAAGGAACTTTGAAAAACAAACGCGAAAAGAGGTCCAAATCCGATTTCACAACGTAATATCAAAACCAGCTCTCTTATATGGCAGTGAATGTTGGACATTGCGGCAAAAGGAAATAAATAGAATCAATGCATCACAAATGAGATTTCTACAATCACTGACAGGAGTTACCTTGCGGGACCACATTAGGAGCGAAGATATAAGAAATCAGTGGGAAGTTGAGGTGATGACTGCAGACATCCAACATTATCAACGTAAATGGAGAAACCACCTTCTTAGGATGCTTGAAAATCGTTTACCAAAGAGACTATTGTATCACCATCCACGAGGATGGAGAGATTTAGGCAGACCTCACCGACATTGGACAGACCAATTCCATTTGTAGTTCATAGACGGGAAACAACCCAAAACTGTGTATTGCAGAAGAAGAATTTTTTTAATTGTTCATTTCCTTATTTGATTTTTTATTATAGCCTATATCTTAATTTTATGTAGCCTATGTAAATTTTACATTTTATATATTTTTTATTTTATTTTTTATTACTACAGAAAGCATTTCTCCCATAATTCCATAGGTTTTCAAATTGGTGTGAGAGACAGCATAGGTAGGGTCCCTGATCACATAAATTGATCAGCCTAATGGACTTTCAAGACAACAACTTTTATCAATTTCACTATGCTGCCATCTAGTGACTGCAAAAGCAGTCACGATATAACCCTGATGGAATTGCATGGAGTAATAGACTGCAGCAGTACTTCCATCTAGCATTTGTTACAAAAAAAAAGTCATTTTCGACAGTACAGATCCTGGTGGTTTTTCTCTTTTACATGTTGCTATTTCATAACATGGGAATGGCCAATCAGGGGGAATTACTGAAGAATACAATACAACCATATTACATCCCACTGATGAAACAAAGATGGCGACGATGATGTAATATTATAATAATTATATGAAGGAGTTATTTTAATAATGGTACAACTCCATTTACATTGATTGAGATATGGAGTCAAAGTTAAATGTGTACAGAAAATTCAGAGTGTCAAATAGTTTAAAAATAATAGTTCATGCTTTCTTGGCAAAGATTAAGCTTTCTTCCTACACTTGGGGTTTACGAATAGTGTGGGGCATGTCTAACAAAAGAGGAATGTCTCTATTCAAATAAAGAAATGTCAATGTACGATTGATAAATCCAAGGCAAGTCTTTGGAGGGGTACCAGAATAATGATTTTATTGAAAAGAAGTTGGATTTCAGTACAAAAATGGATATTTTATAATTTGGATCGAGATCTTGATCATCAATATCATCAGAGTCAGAATCATACATTTTGGCTTAACATGGAACATAGTTGAGTTATACCATTATTAAAATAATTTTCTTGTAAAAAAAAATGTTATGTTTTATTTAACGACGCTCTCAACTGCAGAGGTTATATCACCGTCACCGATGTGCCGCAATTTTGTCCCTCAGGAGTTCTCTTACATGCCAATAAATCTACTGACATAAGCCTATCATTTTTAAGCACACTTAAATACCATCGACCTGGCCCGGGATCTATCCCACAACCTCAGACATAGAAGACCAGCACTATACCAACTGCGCCAACCAGGCCGACTAATTTTCTTGTAGGATTATCTAAGACGCCTGCATTATGGTGCACTCTTTTAGCAGTTGAAGGAAGTTGGAGTTGTACCACTTTCATAATAAAAAAGTAAGTAAGGGTCGATGAGACCTGGTACTTTTAATACAGCATCTTAAAAAAAAAGGACATTTGTGGAACTTAAAGTGTAGTTAAATCCAATTTGACAAAAAGTGGAGTTGTACCACTATTAAAATAACCCCTCCATATATGCAAGGCATACCAAAAGCGCCAAGAAACCTAACCTGTCACTAATTCTCGGCCTTACAAAAATTCTCATAAAATTCCGTATTGTATTCTCCAGTAGACCCAACTGGGATAGGGTTCAGATGTTGAGGACCTAAAGTAAAATAGGTTCTGGGTAAGTCTACTATTTAATTAATTGCTACTACGATGTTCAGGGTGAGACAAGTAGCGAACATACATGATCTCCTGCTTGAGGCAAGCGTTCACTGATCAGCACCGCACAAATCGCAATATTTATGTGAATTCCGTTCAATTATCAGCATCACGTGCATATACATAGGCTACATTACATTATAAAAATTTTGAAGAAAATGTGAACACACGAATCTTGCGGTATTGTTCAATAACCAGAGTTCGGCTACAACATTATCAGCATATGCCGAGAGAGTTGCTCTGCCGAGGAAACAATCCACATTTTCCAAGAGACAATTGAAGCGTCGGCTGGAACAACGTTATAAGTTACATTTGGTAAAATTTACAGGAGCTGCAAAAATGTGTAAGCGTACAACGTTATTCTTATGAGAGTAGCAAACTTTTGTGTGGACAAATTTCACGTACTGCATTGATGGACAGTTGCAAGCCAAGGAGTATAGCAAAGTAACATGACATACAACATTATTACACGGAAACACGCCGAATAAAAATGTTGTAACTTACAGCGTTCCAGCCAACACTTCAATTCTTGTGGTGTGGGCCAGTGAACGCATATCTATTTAAAATAATGTAAAGACTATGAAAATGCGATTCGTGCTGTTCTTCCGGTGCAGATTTCAGTGAATGCTTACCTTTGGACACCAGACCAACAAAATATTGTCAATTATAAAAGAGGTTGAAAGGGGTTCTACAGGCCTGCCATATAAATGTATTCAATTTAGGAACACTTTAATTGGTTTATTTCACGATGGTTTATCAACTGCTATGGTTATCTAGCATACAAGTAAGATGAAGGTGATAATGCCAGCGAAACGAGTCCAGGGTCCTGCACCGAAATTTACCCAGTAAGCTATTTGCTCTTAATGGGTTGAGGGAAAACCCCAGAAGAAACTTGAACCAGGTAACTTGGACCGACCAGGATTGAACCCGGAACTGCTCATTTCATGTTCAGATAAACCGTTACTCCACAACAGTGAACTGGGGAATCCTCCTCTTAAAAATTTCGAGCATAGAATCTCGATATCTCCCCACAATACACACAGGAGAGAAAACTTACCTGTACCGGTACTTAAATCATTGAAACTTTTTCAAATTCCTCGGCCTCGCGTCACTTAGCTCAACTAAAACACTAATCTTGTCGCATACCTGGATCTCATGTCCTCTCATTTAACCCATCTAACTCATAATGAAACAAAAATAGTCAGTTCCGTGTGTGGTGTGGGGAGATATCTAAGACTGGCCAGGTGCACTTCCGAACAGGGGCAGCGGCATATCCCCTAACGTTAGAACCCAGTTTAGGTGTGTGTGTATTAATCGAAAAAAATGTCCTATTAACATTGGTTCTATTCTCAATACTTTCTAGCCCCTAATTTTCGATTAATACACATACACCTAAACTGAACTCTAACCTTAGAGGAAATGCCGCTGCCCCTGTTCGGAAGCGTGCCAGATTGGCCTTCGAAACTAGAGATTTATCAGGTTTCTTCTTGAATTTAAGTAGTCTATTCTAAGCACAATATAAATGAAGAGCAGAAGATCTTGCCAACACTGCGTTGACGGAAATGAATTTTTCAATAAGCTGTGTTAATTTTTCAACAGCAAAAAATCTTAAATTCTTCTCAGAAGTCATAGGTACTTGTACTAATTTTACAGCTGGTAAATCTGAATTATTGTATTCTGAACAATGAAATATCGGTACCGGTACCTCCTGATGATTCATTGGAATGAGCTCGTTCTTTTTTCTGTACGCGTGTTACTGAAATTTTATCGTCGGAGAAAACAAAATGGTGGCCATTCAGAAGCTCCTAGTAATGGTTTTTAAGAGTTTCATTTACAAGAACAAATGATACGCAATTGTACCGGTAGATACAATTAAATCACTCAAGGACAAAATCTCGTGAATCTTTGTGTTAATTTACAGCTCTACAGTCCTAGATATTAACTATTATATATTTACGATGCCACGAATAGTTGCATTAGATTAGATCTTTATTAGCCGATAGAATTACAAGCATTCATGGCGCCGTCAGTACACAAGAAAAATGACAAACATACAATATAATACAAATAACTTGATTCTAAATAAGCTTAACAAATTAACACTAAATGACACGCAAAAAAAATTCTTAAATATAGGCTATAGGCTCTCCATCTTCAATCTAATATAATCCATGAAGCAATAGGTACACTAAAAATATTTAGCTGATCAGCCATATTAGCATATAATAGGCTATTCTTTTAATTTACACTATTAGAAAACATATTTAGCCAACAATAATTTTGCTTTCGAGGTCACGGTAACGAGATTTACAGCAAGGGTTTAATGAAAAGGAACTCACCAGATTATAACATAGCCTACCTACGTATAAAAAAATCTGAACGATACATCAAGATTCTTCAGATATCGTAATAAAATAAATTACATTTTCAAAAGAGACCAACGTATGAACTTCGCTAGTAGAATCCATAAGGAAGCAAATATTAAGAATCGTGAAATATGAAAGGGGGGGGGGGGGAAGCTGCACTCATATTAAATTTCAGCGACAATTTATTTCCTTACAATTTTACTCTTTAGATTTTTAAGTTATCTCCTGTAATTCGTATAAATTACCTATGTCAAGAATGTAAATTTACTGAACAATTAACTACAAGAGCTTGCTTAACGAAATTCTTTAATTTGAAAATTAACCGAACTTTAAAACATAAAATACGGTATTAAGACTACCGGTAATACTTATTATATATTAATTTTGTTAAAATATAAATTAGGAACTTCAATTTAAAACTTTGTAGCCTATCACATTTCCTTCCTATCATATAACATAATTCCGCCTAAACGAATTATTATAAATCATTTCCAATTATATAAAACGAGATTTCGGCAAACATAAAAATTCACTTACCTCCACAAAATCGAGGAGAACTCCGACCTCGTCTGCGGTGAACGCAGAACTAAGCAGAGGCTTGATAGCCATACTCCAATCACCAGGGAGGGTCAAGCAGAAAGAACGTAATAAATTGAGGGTGTCTTAATTCAGCCAATGACGTTGCAGGATATATTGTCTTGTTTTGAAATTGAAGTACAGTACAACACAAAAGAAAACGCACAATTATCATTAATATAGAATAATAAGAGGATTTTAATTGAGTACGTCCAGTGTTGAAATTAATTTTAAATGCGTCAGTATGAATTGTTTGCATGGCTTCTGAATTCAGCGATAAATTGCAAGAGAGAGGCCAGTTGGAAAAATCAAAGAAATTACCCCTTTAGAATGATGACTCTCTCCCCCATTTACTATGTTCTCTATATCAATACTTTACAAATAGTGTATCAACATATGCTACACTACATATATTGCGACTATTTTACTTAGTTTCTTGGCTTTAAAACCTCTAATGAAATGGAATTTCCCTAATGAAGCAATGTTTTCCTATAACACGCATACGGACCTAAAATATGGTGCGGAGAAGTAAAAATTAATAATAATAATAATAATAATAATAATAATAATAATAATAATACTTACTTACTTATTGGCTTTTAAGGAACCCGGAGGTTCATTGCCGCCCTCACATAAGCCCGCCATCAGTCCCTATCCTGTGCAAGATTAATCTAGTCTCTACCATCATATCCCACCTCCCTCAAATCCATTTTAATATTATCTTCCCATCTACGTCTCGGCCTCCCCAAAGGTCTTTTTCCCGCCGGCCTCCCAACTAACACTCTATATGCATTTCTGGATTCGCCCATACGTCCTACATGCCCTGCCCATCTCAAGCGTCTGGATTTAATGTTCCTAATTATGTCAGGTGAAGATAATAATAATAATAATAATAATAATAATAATAATAATAATAATAACAACAACAACAAACTGGAAGTGCAAAGCATTATTATATAAAAAATCTCCAGTGAAACTTTGGTATATTCCCACAGAAGAAAAAACGTACCCTTACTTAAATAATTGAAAATAAAGTCCGACTTGAAACACATCACTCTAGAAACACGATGTGATCGCTGCGAAATTTATATAGGTACCGATAGGCCTACTTAATGAGTAACTCTTCCTCACAGTCCTTCATACAATATATCTGCGATGCTTGGGAAAAGTGACACAAGTCAGTTTCCACAAACCTTTTTTGATAATTTATTGACAACTTACACTGGTTTATGTCGATTTGATTTTTTCTGTATTAATTATTGTAATGGGAGGAATACCTATGTATTTTTTTTCCAAGCGAACAGATGTCCCGTAAGTTGTCAATAAATTATCAAAAAAGGTTTGTGGAAACTGACCTGTGTCACTTTTCCCGAGCACTACAGATATTTTCTCTTCAAATGAAGTAGTCCACACCTGTGGAGTAACGAACAGCGCGTCTGGCCGCGAAACCAGGTGTCCTGCTTTCGAATCCTGGTCGGGGCAAGTTACCTGGTTGAGTTTTTTTCCGGGGTTTTCCGTCAACCCAATACGAGCAAATGCTGGGTAACTTTCGGTGCTGGACCCCGGACTCATTTCACCGGCATTATCACCTTCATTTCATTCAGAAGCTAAATAACCTAGATGTTGATATAGCGTCGTAAAATAACCCAACAAAATAAATAAATTCATATGAAGTAAAGTTTATACCATAATTACTTACGTAATTTTTTGAATAATTTTTACAATATTTTCCCATATATGTTAGAAGTGAACTCGCAGAAAAAACCAGTTTCGTTCAAAGTATGGCTTCCGACTATATAATTCTCACATATATTGTCGGCCTCGGTAGCGTAGTCGGTATATGCTGGCCTTCTGTGCTCAAGGTTACGGGTTCGATCTCGGCCCAGGTCGATGGCATTTAAGTGTGTTTAATTGTGACAGGCTCATGTCAGTATATTTACTGGCATGTAAAAGAAATCCTGCGGGACAAAATTCCGGCACACCAGCGACGCTGTGCCGCTGATATAACCTCTGCAATTGCGAGCAATTAAATAAAACATTATATATATATATATATATATATATATATATATATATATATATATATATATATTCAAGAATGACAAAAATGAAATGAATCCGGGGTCCAGCACCGAAAGTTACCCAGCATTTGCTCATATTGGGTTGAGGGAAAACCCCGGAAAAAACCTCAATCAGGTAACTTGCCCCGACCGGGAATCGAACCTGGGCCACCTGGTTTCGCGGCCAGGCGCGCTGACCGACTTTACTTTAGGAAATATGGTTTTAAATATGGTAATGTTTGCCGATGATCAAGTTCTGTTCACTGATAGCGAGAATACTGTACAAATGGCCACCCAGATGCTTCACAACACAATTTTAAAATAGTGAACTTAGAGCTCTCCATTAGAAAATCTAAAACTATAGCTTTTAAAGCAAAGGTGCCTGTTAGATCAAAGAGATAAAAGAGTTGCATATAGAGTTTACTGCTCTAAAGAGCACTTCATGTTGTTCTCTTCAGCCTAATAATAATTCTCAGTTTTTCCATGAGATTTCAGAACAATTTTCATTTGTGTATCGCATTTCGCGCTTGTTACAGAGAGATAAAGTGGAAATATGATTTTGTGAGTTGAGCCATTTGTACGCTGAACACCTTATATTATATTTGTATTCTCTAATTTCGTATTTTTTTTTTCTGTATAAACCTATATACGTTGGCTAAGGAGTGATACCTCGTATCTGCAAATTTGCAGATGAATAAAAAGACTTTTTAAAAAATCAATTTTTCTCAAAATATACCAACTTTTTATATATGCATTTGTTTTGCAAAATCTTCTACTCAAGGACGAAATGTTAGTTAGCTTAACAATTTTGTGAACATAATAACGTAGTTAATATAAGTAACAATGTAGTTAAACTAAATTACCATTTTTGTAGATACGAAGTATCACTTCTTAGCCATATTTCTCCTCTTTATTCATAAATTGTCCTAGTTGATTGACGTATAAAATTATGTAGATTCTTCTCTTTGCTATTATATTATGAGTTCATGGTAGTTCTTATTTTATTTTATAGTTTCTAGTGATTCCTCTTCTATTAATATCATTTCTGAACTGTGATCAAACACGAGCACTGCTCATTCGATCTTCAAAATTATTAAACATTATTTGATATATATTTTTTTTAGTTATTTACGTATTACTATTTTATTCTATTTGTATTGCTATTTATCTGTATTTTGTATTTATGTGTATTTTTTTGTATATATTTACAAATTGTAGTCCACACCTGTGGAGTAATGGTTAGCATGTCTGGCCGCGAAACCAGGTGGCCCGGGTTCGATTCCCGGTGGGGGCAAGTTACCTGGTTGAGGTTTTTTCCGGGGTTTTCCCTCAACCCATTACGAGCAAATGCTGGGTAACTATCGGTGCTGGACCCCGGATTCATTTCACCGGCATTACCACCTTCATCTCATTCAGACGCTAAATAACCTAAGCTGTTGATAAAGCGTCGTAAAATAACCTTACTTACTTACTTACAAATGGCTTTTAAGGAACCCGAAGGTTCATTGCCGCCCTCACATAAAGCAGGGAGATGCACTATCACCTTTACTTTTTAACTTCGCTCTAGAATATGCCATTAGGAAAGTTCAGGATAACAGGCAGGGTTTGGAATTGAACGGGTTACATCAGCTGCTTGTCTATGTGGATGACGTGAGAAAATCCACAAACGATTAGGGAAAACACGGAAATTTTACTTGAAGCAAGTAAAGCGATCGGTTTGGAAGTATATGATTATGTCTCGTGACCAGAATATTGTACGAAATGGAAATATAAAAATTGGAGATTTATCCTTTGAAGAGGTGGAAAAATTCAAATATCTTGGAGCAACAGTAACAAATATAAATGACACTCGGGAGGAAATTAAACGCAGAATAAATATGGGAAATGCCTGTTATTATTCGGTTGAGAAGCTTTCTATTACCGGTTGTTCTGTATGGTTGTGAAACTTGGACTCTCACTCTGAGAGAGGAACATAGGTTAAGGGTGTTTGAGAATAAGATGCTTAGGAAAATATTTGGGGCTAAGTGGGATGAAGTTACAGGAGAATGGAGAAAGTTACACAACACAGAACTGCAATTATTGTATTCTTCACCTAACATAATTAGGAACTTAAAATCCAGACGTTTGAGATGGGCAGGGCATGTAGCACGTATGGGCGAATCCAGAAATGCATATAGAGTGTTAGTTGGGAGACTGGAGGGAAAAAGACCTCTGGGGAGGCCGAGACGTAGATGGGAGGATAATATTAAAATGGATTTGAGGGAGGTGGGGTATGATGATAGAGACTGGATTAATCTTGCACAGGATAGGGACCGATGGCGGGCTTATGTGAGGGCGGCAATGAACCTTCGGGTTCCTTAAAAGCCATTTGTAAGTAAGTATTACTAGTACATTATCTATGATTCACGTCATAGCTGCGTAGTCTAAGGTGTCGTGCTTTGGACTAGTGATACAAAGTGAGTGCTGGTTCGATTCATGAGAAAGAAACTTTGTCATGAAATTTCGGCCAATGTATGAGACTGGTGTCCACCTAACATCTTGATGAATTTGGGGAGCTGCAGTGAGTATCGAAATCTGGTGTCATAAGCCAGATATAATGGCTGGATGGATCATCATGTTGACCAAACGTTATCCTCATGTTGGCTGAATACTCCTTCACCTCTGCTGAGACATGTGGTCGTGATGCCAGCAGCCAGCTAGTCGGTCCTGATCCTCTAAGGGCTTTCGTATATGGATCTAATTTTATTTTATGTAATTGGTACATTGTATTATAATTGGTTTATGTAGGATATAATAGGGATAACTTTAGGCAATGTGGGATACGGTTTACATCAGTTTATAATCGTTTTGGATATATTTCTTTAGGGCTGTGGCTCTCAAAGAGTGAGTCGCAACCCAACTCTATATTCGATACACAGTGATGTAATTTTCAATTGAGGACCGGTTTTGCAAAACTTGCTAACTGCAAAATTTGCAAAATTGAGATTTTGATGGATTCGTTAACATAAGGCAGGTCTCTACATGATGTTCAAAGCGTCTTAGTAAAACTGAGTTATTTCTCTTCATTGTAGTGTGTCAAAGTGTGATCGTTTTTTCAAAACTTGCTTTCTGCTATAAGTGAGAGATACAGCAAAACTTGCTTACTATAATGTTTTGTAAAATTTAGTTTTTTCAGTTAGCAAGTTTTGCAAAAACGGTCCTCAATTTCAAGGGGACTTCTCGTTTCTGTCCTGATGGTAATCATAAATGAAAAACTTGTGTTGCATAAATTCGGTATAAGTTTGCAAGTGCTATAAACAATTTAAGGGGTTAGGTACAGCTTACAGCAGTAAAACTTTTGGAAATATTTAACATCTTTTTCCTCTATTATTGTATCTTGTACAATAATGAAAATTGAAGTTGTTTTCATCTGGATACCCTCTCATTGTGGCATTGCAGGCAACGATGCAGCTGATAGAGAAGCCAAACAAAGCACCAAAGATTCCACCAACTCCGACTATACCTTCTTACCACATCGAGATTTCATTTCCCTCATAGACAATAAATGTAAAGAATCATGGATTACACTTTGGACTCTCAATCCCTCCAGAAAACTTTTCGAAGTCAAGTCAACATGCTCTCTCAATATACCAATCCACAAGCTTAATAGAAAAGACCAGGTTTTATTATCAAGATTAAGAATCGGACATACAAAATTAACTCATTCCTACCTCATATCAAGAAATGAACCACCAACCTGTGAAACCTGTCATTGCTTACTCACCGTTAAACACGTCACCATAGAATGCCGAAGATACCACACCTCAAGGAAAAAGTACAACATACCAAATGATATATCTACAGCACTCAACAATACAGATGTTCTACAAGTAGTTCAATTCTTTAAAGAAATTTCCTTGTATAATATTATTTGATTGTAAAATTTATACTGTTCACACACTCTGTTTATTAATTTTTTGTTATTTAATTATTATTATTATTATTTTTTTTACCTCTAGATACATTGTAATATATTGTGTACCTTGTTTGTAATCATCACTGCTTGTCTTGCATTGTTCTGTATATGAATATTGTGGTCGCAAAAAGACCATGCAGTTATGCGACCTAAAGTAAATCTTGGGGGGGGGGGGGGGGAAGATGAAAATTGGTATGTGTAAAACACTGTACTTCTGCTATATGAAAAAAATATTTTTATGATTTAAAGAAAATTAATTATATCTGTTTTCAAAATTCAAACTGATGGCAGTTCTCTGTGCAGCGTTTCCCTCATAACTCAGAAACTTGTTAACATTTTATGTTCTCTCTCTTTTATTTTATTGCTGAAACTCATGTTTACAATATCATGCTCTTTCAACTACATTCTTTAATAAATAATATATATATATATATATTTCTTTAAATTTAAATACTATTATAGTCACAATCATGCCATGGTATGATTGTGACTATAATAGTATTTAAATTCATTAATATGTCACATCAACGGACGTTTATACGTCACCAACATCGTAAGATGAATATTTTTTTTTTTATTTTGTGTTAGAAGAAAATGCTGAAGCATTTTTTAAATGAATTTATTTTTTATCAGACAATCTATCAAAGGTAGAGAAATGAGCTTGCATCATATTGTAGACATAACATGCATAAATACACATACAAAATTTCATCACAGAATGTTGGATAGTTTTTGAGTTATGTGGGAAATGCTTCATCACTGCACAGTGAACTTAATTTTGAAAAAAAAAAAAAAAAAAAAATGTAAATAATTTCGTTTAAATCGTAAGAATATTTTTCCATATAGCAGAAGGACAGTGTTTTACACATGCTAATTTTCATTATTATACAAGATACAGTAATGGAGGAAAAAAAATGTATATTTCCAAAATTTTACTGCTGCAAGCTGTACCTAACCTCTTAAAAGCTTCTCTTGTAAACTTGAGATAATTTTGCTTTCTTTTAATCCAAAACTGGTCTACGTTCTGCGAGAGACAGCATAGTTTCAACATTCCATCAGTAGATTTCAATGAGTTTTTCTTTAATATATATATATTAATTTTTAATTTCAGCCAGTTGAAAGCAGCTGTCTAAAAACGGATTCAATGTCCATCTGCACATAAAAAAATTTAAGAAAGCTCTTTACAAAATTTTAATCAAAAACTGCTTTTACAGTATGAACTAATTTATTGAAAATTGCCATAACTGAATAGAAAAAGAACGCCTTACTTAAAAAATTTTACTTCCTCTTTTCCAGATCCTGACTTCGAGAAGGATGTCGAAATTGACTCCAAACTGCTAAACGAAATGTGATTTATCTTGTAAACTGTTACATCTGTTCTTGTGGTTATTTGTTAATGCTGAAATTATTTATAATTAATGTTGAAATTTTGTATGTTGTATTTTAATTCTGTTGTAGCGTAGTAATTATGTGTCACTTTTGACATGTCTCATACCATGTATGTGATCAGTTGGATGCAATAAATGAATATGAATAAGTGACTGTCGTAATTGTTTTGGATTTCTTCCAGAAAATACTCAAAAAGCTGTTTAAAATTGTGCAAACTTAATTGTATGTCTATTTGTTAGAGATATGTGTAAACCATGAACCATATTTTACTACGTACCATTTGAGGTCATGCCTTATTGGTGTTACTTATGAGGTTCCAACCAATCTTCGAACTGCTGACTTGACGTTGACTACTATTTATTTTAAGACTATATTTTTGCAATGCGTTTTCTCATATGTACGAGGAGGATCCAGGAAATAACGACCGTTTTGTTGTAATAATTAAAAAAATATATTTATTTGAAAAAACAAAGTCTGTTACATAACTGAAGCTTCCTTTACTTTTCTACATAATCACCACCTACATTTAAACATTTGTCGTATCTGTTCACTAGCTTTAGAATTCCCGTGTTATACTCCTCTACCGCCAGTTCATTAAGCCAGGTGTTCACTGTCTTCTTCAACTCTTCATCACTTCCAAAACGTGTACCACCCAGAAAGTCTTTCAGGTTAGTGAAAAGGTGAAAATCGCTAGGAGCAAGGTCTGGACTATAGGGCGGATGATCAAAGATTTCCCAACCGAATTGATCCAGCAATTCTCGAGTTGAAGCAGCAGTGTGCGGGCGGGCGTTGTCGTGAAGAAGCACAACTCCTCTTGAAAGCATTCCTCGCCTCTTGTTTTGGATGGCTCGCCGTAGTTTTCGTAAAGTCTCACAATAACGATTTGCATTGATCGTAGTGCCTTTTGGCATGAAATCCAGCACAAGAACACCTTTGCGATCCCAAAAGACAGTAGCCATGACTTTTTGTGTTGAGAGAGTCTGTTAGAATTTTCTCGGTTTCTTGGGTGATGAGGGATGATGCCACTGACGTGATTGGCGCTTGGTCTCTGGGGTGTTGTGAGACACCCAGGTCTCATCACCAGTCACAATTTGATCAAGAAAGGCGTCTCCATCTGTGTGATATCCCATCAAGAAAGTCAGTGCTGAGGCCATTCTCTGAGTTTTGTGTTGGTCACTCAGTTGCCGTGGAACCCATCGTGCACAGATTTTGTGGTAGCCAAGATGTTGCGACACAATTTCACCAAGCAAAGAACGAGAAATGTCAGGAAAGGCAATATGCAATTCGTCGAGTGATGTGCGCCTGTCTTGCAAGATTCTGTTGTTCACTTTAGTCTTCAGGTCTTCTGTGATGAGTGATGGACGTCCGGGTCGAGTTTCATCGTGGACATTTGTTCGCCCATTGTTGAACATTTCGCACCATTTTCTCACATTTCTTTCATTCATTACAATATCACCATACACTTCTTTCAATTGCCGGTAAATTTCTGCAGGTTTCAAATGTCGGGCATTCAAAAATCGAATCACACTCCTCACCTCACAGTCGGCGGGATTATCAATCACGTCGTTCATTTTGAAGTAACACAAAATGCACAATGGCGACTTGTTGCAACCAGTACTTACAACGTTATGAGAACAAATGTTAAGGAAGCCAGTTGACCTTCAAACAAGGAAGGGGAGTCAGCTGCACGGCGGGTATGCGCGAACGGTCGTTATTTCCTGGATCCCCCTCGTACATGAAAGACAAGTTGAGTTAGCTTCTCCTGTTCAAAATTTCATGCTACACCACTGGTAATATGTCACTGACATCTTCAACACATGTTATTTCGTTCAGTTGAGGGAAAAGAGGATTCGCCGCCCATTCTCCTAAGAATATTTCCACAAATAAAATTGACGACATTAAAATATGGATCATATGCGGAGACTAAGGGGAAGGTAGAAAATAGGAAAGATTGGAGAATTCTGAGTTTGCAGTGAAAGACCTGCCATTTGGCAGAACACTATATATGTATGTACGTGTATGTAAAATGTTTGTTTGTGTAAAATGTTAGTAGATGTAAAATTACAAATTCCAGGAGAATATCTCGCGGCCCCATATAATTGATGTCAGGCCAGGTAGTTGGGAAATACTGCTTTAGAATATTAACTCACAATATCCAAAAAATTACTTAGCCTATTCTTTAATAATTCATAAACTTATATACGATATTACGTAAAACCAGTCATCAATATCTAGAATTATAATAGGTGGCATATTTATAATTACAGTACTTCCAAATGGTAATCAGTGGGATGTAAGTTTTTGCTTAATTGCCAAAAAACAAGTCCTTGAATATTGTGAGTTATATGATTCTAGAGGACTCATTTAATAGATTGTAAAAGTTTCAGGTCCTATCTTTAATAGAAGTGAAAATATTAAATTTAAAAGAGATACGTTTTCATCCACAGAGCGGAATCTGGTGCCCTTAAGAACCGGTATGGTAGTGGGGGGTCGCAAATAAATGTTTTACCGAAAAATGGGTCACACCTTGAAAAAGTTTGGGAACCACTGCTTTAGGACAGGTTACACTAGATCAGGCCTGCACAAACAGCGCTCAACGAGCACGCGCACTCCTTTGGAGTGGGAGAGCGTGTTTACCGCTCGCCGAAACGGAGAGGAAGATACGTCAGAATGACACAGACTTGCTATAGGTAGAGGAGAGGGAAACGACCACTCAGTTATCTAGTGGGGTGCAGTGTGTAGGCCTATTCTCAGTAACTGTTTAACGAATTAAATACTATTATAGTCACAATCATGCCATGGTATGAAAGAAAAACTTCACAACCTCGAGCGGGAATCGAACCTGCGACTTCCTGTTCTCCGGTCAGGCGCTCTACCACTGAGCTATCGAGTTCGTCTCATGCCAAAGGCTTGGAATTATCCTTTCATACTGGCGACTCTGTTATAGAGTACTGTCCATAGCGTCTGATCTAGTCAGCACTGCTTATGGGTTGAAAGAAACTTTACAAATGTAATCTTCATCTTACGATGTTTGGTGACGTATATACGTCCGTTGATGTGACATATTAATGAATTAAATACTATTATAGTCACAATCATGCCATGGTATGAAAGAAAAATTTTACAACCTCGAGCAGGAATCGAACCTGCGACTTCCTGTATGAAAGGATAATTCCGAGCCTTTGGCGCGAGACGAACTCGATAGCTCAGTGGTAGAGCGCCTGATCGGAGAACAGGAAGTCGCAGATTCGATTCCCGCTCGAGGTTGTGAAATTTTTCTTTCATACCATGGCAAGATTGTGACTATATAAGTATTTAAATATCCATTAATGTGTCACATCAACGGACGTATATACGTCATCCAAACATCGTAAGATGAAGATTACAACTGTTTCACGTTGCTTACCTACTGCTACAGTACAATATGGTGGAGGAATCTAAAAGACGGAACATAACATTTAACATTTAATGATTTAAGCTCGAACTTATTGATCTTCAATGTGACCTAAGGGCTAAAGATCATTTGAATAATACTACTAGCCTGGTTGAGTTTTACAAGACTAAACATTAGCAATAATATCCACGAATACACAGGCTGGCTGTGAAAATGATTGCTATGTTTGGCTCAACATTTATATTTGTGAGCAACTGTTTTCTATAATCAACTTTAATAAAGGCAGACATCGAACATCTGTAACTGATGTTCCATTACGATCAGTAGGCTACTGTTCCTTTCAGCTGCCAACAGCATAAAACCTCGTTTTGATGTAGTGATAAATAAAAATATAACAAAACGATATTGTACATTTAAGTAGCTATAGAATTTCTATTACTTCTGTAAAATAAATATTTCTTTATTAATTAATAATAGTCCAAGATAGTTTTGCAAACACTGAACGGGAATTCATTTCATAAGCATTCGTAATAGTACTCCCTTTTGTGTATATTTTGTACGAGATCATCCCTTCTTCCAGTCCACCCTTATACAGAGCGCACCTAATATGTGCATTCCGCTCATGAGCTGTGAGCCGGCTTGGAGAGCGCAAACCTTGTGCAGACCTGCACTAGATAGTTTAGGTGAGGTTAGGTTATGTAAATAGCTTACATTTTGTGCTCGATTCCTTACCTCTTCCACCAATCGTATTTTATTTTGCACAATAATGCTATGAATCAACGATGAAAAATGTTTAGATACTGAAGGAGAAGGTAAGAAAGGTTAAGTTATATAGTAGCCTACATGGTAATGATGTCTATTTATATTAAATGCTTATGTTAAATACATGGACACATCAGATGTATTGTCCTTTGGTCTAAAATATATGAATTACTGGTGATCAGGTTAAATGTATGGAACATAACACTGGGAAGAAACATCACTCCATGCACAGAAACTGAAAGGTTTCTCGGTATACGACACGACAATATTCTATTTAAATTGTAGCCTAATTCCATAAAGAAGCATTGATATTCACAGTGTTTCAAATATTGTACAATACCGTACTAAAGAAATATAGCCATACAGAATAAAAGGCAAATTCTCTTCACAAACTTCTAATATATGGTATGATGATTCTAAAAATGCTTTGCACATTTGTGATTCTAATACCAAAAATGTAATAAGTTAATATGTTGACTGTCAGCTACACAACATAGCGACTATTTTTTTCTGTTCAATAGATTATTATAAGTCGATGTAATTTCCAGAGATTTTCCCCCAAGACTGTTCTCATGCTTGCTAAAGAAGTATCGATGTTACTAGCATATATAGTTCACGATTTATTTCTTGATGGTGATGATATCCTGTATTCTTCAAGGAAGACATAGCTTATTGCTAGCAGGAAAGAGTTTTCTTACCTAGCTACAGATTAATTACAGGATATTACAAAAAGATAGGGTAAAACTTCGTGGAGTTGTAGCAGAGGACATTTTAGACAATTTGAGATAAGGAATGTATATCCTCTGGAACTGTTTAAAATATCCTCTCACACAATCCTCCGAAGTTTACCACAATTTTTTTGTAACAGCCTACATATTGTTTTCAGTTACCAAGACTGACGTATTTACATCATGCTTGTCTACTAATTTTTTTTAAACTAATGGTGAGTACTTGACTTTTCGTCATTCATCCATTCTGTAGACAGAATTGCCCAGAGTGTGCTGTAGTAGATTGGTGTACGCTACACTCGCAACGAGATGAGATGATGGTGTTACCTGAGCCACGGACTTGTCCAACACATTGGTGGTGCACCAGGGATTGAACCTGGATCCAGAGGATTATAAGTCTACTAGGCCACCTTGCTGGCTGTCTGATCAAAAATATACTGAACGTTATATTTTTCTTATTTGCAAGTCTTCAGAAATTTGAAAATGGACATTTATATGATCTTCTCATGATTACAAATTATTGCAATCAAAATTCTATTCATATCTCTTAGTGTTACAGATCATCATCATCATCATCCTTGCATGTACTGGGCCTAGTGGCCCGTTACGGTCTCTTGCCAACGCTTGAACGGTCTGCCCAAGGATCTCTTGCCCACAGGATGGTAATTTAAAATTTGGCGTGGAATTCTAGAGCGAGGCATTCTGATGACATGTGATCTCCAGTTTTGTCTGTATTTCTGTAGGTATTCCGTAATCGGTTCAATCTGCAGTCCTTTCATAATGTCAAAATTTCTAATGTGATCCATTCTCGTGTATCCCGCTGTACGACACATAAATCTCATTTCTGCCGCCGTTAATCTTTGTGAATCAATATTACGAATCGTCCAAGCTTCACTACCAAAACAGAGTATAGGTCTGACCAATGTTTTATAAATTCTGGTGCACGTGTGTTTTTGTACTAAGGTTGGTTTGAATATCTGATTAATTATCCCCATTGCTCTGTTGAATTTAATAATTTTCTCATTCAAATCCTTTTCTTCTTCATATGAAATTTGGTAACCGAGATAACTAAAATTTTTGACTTGTTTGATGATCTTATTATTGATGCAAATTTTGCTACGGACTGGTTCGTTTCCTAAAAAAGCCATCACTTTAGATTTGTCAGTTGAAATTTCCATATTGAAACTTTCTGCCATTTGATTAAAGTTGTAAACCAAACGTTGTAAATTATCTTCTGAAGTTGCCATAAACACAATATCATCAGCAAATAATAAGGTATCTATTTGGGACAAACAACTTATCGGTATGGTGTGTGGATAAGCTTCAGGGCTTCTACCACGTTGTCTTGGTGTTATTGGCTGACGTTTCGACCGCTGTGTTGTGGCCATCTTCAGAGCAGTTGTTGGATAAGGAAATAGTCTGCCAGTTCTTATATGTATAGTAGTCTCGATGGGGGGAGTACTTGCTGTGAAAGGTCGTAGGTTCTCCTTCTGGCATCTGATTGGACCATGTAGGACCAATCAGATGCCAGAAGGAGAACCTACGAAACAACTGCTCTGAAGATGGCCACAACACAGCGGTCGAAACGTCAGCCAATAACACCAAGACAACGCGGTAGAAGCCCTGAAGCTTATCCACACACCATGTACACCAGCCGCGGAAGCCTACGCGAACACTTGACTTATCGGTATACTTCCATGTGGTTTCAATCTCCATTAGTGTTACAGATATAAATAAAAATATAACAGGACTAGAACAATACGTTTTTAATAATAAGATGAAACATAAAAATTTTTGTACCTTTCAGTTTCTGCAAACATACTCACAAAAGCATTTACATATAATCACAATCCAGATGAATCCTAAGTATTTTGCAAGTGCCGGGAGTATATTTTGATACAGTAGTAATGACTACAGAACATTTTAATACGTGGATGATTTTTACAATTATCATTTTATTATTATATATGTGGTTCAAGTCCTAATAGTCTCTTTCCTTATAAACAACGTCCTATTTACACAAAATAATCTACTATATGTACACTGAGGTTACAAAAGACAAATTAAATACAGGAAAAAAAAAAAAAGTAGAAAAACTAAGACAAATTAATGTATCTTAGAAGCTATGACAAAGTATTATACTTAATACAATTAAAAGTATTTAAAAAATTCCCCTTTTTACAACACATTATTAATGCGTACATACGATTCATTTATATATTAACAAAATGCACATCTCTTGAATTTTCCACTCAAGAAACACATTGGACTGTGCACGAAATTAAAAAACCGTGTAGCTACAGACATACCTAAACAACGAGAGACAATGACACAACTATAAACAGGAGCCATACGATTTTGAGTGCTTGTTAAACAGAAAGGAACAGTGGAGCTGAAATTGTCCTATCTTTGGCTTCTCAGTATTGTATTATTTCATAACTTAGACTTCCTATCCCCTTAGACAAGCTCATTATGCTTCAGAGAAAGTGTTATTGGTAAGATAAAAAGGCCACAAGACAAACCCAAAAAAATAGATGTACATTTTATTTAATTTGTAATATTTTCTAACTCAAGCTAATCCTATAGATATTCTAGCAATTATGAACGGATAGAGGATAGGTACTGATTGAATTCTGTAACGAGATTTGAAGCTATCCAAAACACTAATGAGGAACATCTATTGTACCCTCTTTGCCAGCAAATTTGACAACGTGCACTTAGAAATGTGAGAAACTCCCTAATACATACAGTCCTAACTTGGCTTGAATACAATTCCACTTGAATTACAAGGAACAAACTGTAAACATTTCTATGATCAATGTTAAATAATCAAACAATTTCTTTGATATATTTCTTTATACCATTTAGGGTACCATAAGACAGTTGAACGGGAATACGAAATATTAAGCCATTGAATATTCATTATTTAATTATAGTACACTTTTAACACTTGTATATCACTAATATTTTGTTAACTTTGCTAAATTAATGATTTTTAACTTCACTGTATTAAATTAATGAAACTATAGGTACTTTACCTAGTGACTAGTTTTATAACATCTTCAGATTTCTAGTGAGGTCTTGTGATTTCTTCCTATTTCTTCCTAGTGGAGTATGTTTATGATTGGTAATGTTCTATCCAAGAGGATGTGTGTTCTGAAATTCAGTTGAGTTCACATCCACAACATTTCGTCGACACTCAACTGAATTTCGGAAAGTATATTCTTTTCGACACAACATTATCATCACAAACACGCCCTCACACCTACCTACACACACCCCACATGACACCAGAAATAAGAAATCGAAAGGAAGTGCAAGATCTAACTAGAAGTCTGAAGATGGCATAAGTTCCTACAGAAACTCATCACTAGATAAAGTACTACAATTATTTTATTAATTTAACACAATGAAGTAAAACTGTTATTAATTTAACAAGTTTAACAGAACAATAGTCATTAAGCCATTGATAATATAGTCTGAGAAAATCAAATTTTGCATTAACTGTATCTTAAAATAGATTTCATTTTGCAGTGAGAATGATTAGGCCTGTACAAAATTTCCATAAATTTATATGAAGTTCGAACTGTGTCTAAATATAAACACACGAGATATTTTATAAGGAAATAACAGCATTCTACTTATGGCATTTGATAATGTCAATCAGAAGTAGGTACAAAAAAAATTAAATTGAAACAATATGAGGTCAGCATGCATTGATACCAACTTGATGCTAATTTCTTTCTTTAAACAGTGTTCATTTACACAAACATAACATATTTAACACATTTTGTTACACCTGCCTGTCTAGATATTGCCGCTATGTTTAGTATACAATAGGCCTATAATGTATTTTCCCTTGAGATTACATTTTGTTGTTTTTAAAGGTATTCTGAAAGACAAGTAATTTAGACAATGTGTTACTACTTTTGATAGTTGTCACCTTTGCTGGAAATGCTGTTAAAGTTAACACTACATTAAACAATTGCTACCAGTACATCACAAAGACATTGGGATGAATATATGTACCCTAGAATATAAATATATCACATACTGTTTTAACAATCATGCTACTCATTCCCACGTATTTGGTCTTCTATTATTTTGGGTTAGTAACACTGATCGGGCGTGGAGATGGGGGCGTAGGAATTGCATACATTGTCGCGTTAGTTGAGTGTCATGATGCACCTGTAATATGACGGCCTTAAGCTGCCTCAAACGTTAGAACTAGAAGCCTTGCATAGAACAAATTCCAGCAGCTGTCACAGGATTAAATGAATTCAGATCTATCATGATTCATTACCTACAAACAAACTGTTTTTATACACCGCATTTGAAAATAGTGGTAACATTCTCATATGATTATCATTTAGTAAGTATTGATGAAAAATCAACATGATACACGTCATTTGATAATCAAACTTTCAAAGTTTCAAGTTCTAAGTTTCAGAAAACATATCATTTTTGTTGCCATGAGAGACATTGCTGAAAAATGGCAACTCCGCAACAAAAATCATTTTGCGTTGCGTTAAAACAAATTTAGTAACAAGAGTACAAAGACTGTTTCGTAGATATTTCCGAATTGACCATTTACCACATTATTGGATTGGACGTGCTACTGGATATGGCCTATTGCCCTTGGCCTCCCCAGTCACCAGACTTGACATCATGTGACTTTTTTTGGGGGGGGGGTTATGTGAAGGATGCAATTTATGTGCCACTTTTACCTCAAAATACTGAAGACATCTGATCACTGCTGCGATTGCATTCATAAATAGAGATAGTTGGAGAGAGTGTGGCAAGAATTTGACTATCGTGTTGATGTATGCAGGGTAACAAGAGGTTCTCACATTGAATGTTTATAATGTATTAATTAAAACTTTGAGAGTTTTTCTTTACACAAATTCACCCAAGTTATTGTTTCATTAATACTTCTTTAATAATAATCGTATGAAAATGTTACCATAATTCTGAAACTCATTGTATATGCACATAATGGTATTATTATATTAAAATCGTTCTGAAACTGTATTGAGATTTGTTATTTGATACAGAAGCTTTAAATAATAAATAAGTATATGTACCAGTACAGGATCTAAGTCATCAATTGGCTTTGTACTTTAAGTAATAACAGCTTAAACATGGAAATAGAAATAAAATAATTCAAAACATGGATGAAACCAAAAAAATACAACACTAGATGATGTGAAGATACAACATTAATACCGGTACTTATTATTTAAGTAATATCAGAAGTAAACAGAACTCTTTTTAAGGAAGGAAAATAGTACTGCAAAAATTAATTAAAAACATTCTAGTTAATGAACTTCTAGAAAGAAAATAATCGAAAGTGGTGAAACTTTTAGTTCTGTTTCCCTTTTCATGTTAAAGTTTGACTTGTAGATAATAAACATGAAGATCTATTTCATACTAGGTTAATTGTAAATGAAGAAGCAAAAAGTATAGCAACAGATGTTACAAAGATATTGATGATCAGGGACCTAATTTCAATATAGATCATTTTCCTCCAGCAGTCAGGAATGTATTGGTACCTCAATATTAAGTATTGGTTCTAATTATTTACATAAGAAAATGTGGTAATCTATTTTTCATCATCTGTACAGATGTTTTACAGGACAAAATATTTTAACATTATTTAATTAATGGTCAATTTTCAATTGTTTTATAGTCATAATTTTTTTCATAAATATATTTTATGCGCTTCATGAATATGTAAGTTAACTTGAAAATAGCAATATCGAGTTAAAAAAAAAGATTAACACATTCTTTAAACGAAGTAAACACTCCAAGGACTGAAGGATATATAATTGTTTATCCACAACGAGTATGGGAATGAATTTCTTCACTTATTTGTCATATTATCTATATTTTGACAGAATTTTTTTAATAAACAGATAGTATTTTTAATTATTAGTGTGTATGGAAAATATAAAATTTTCTACAATTTTTTATTTTTGATATTGTCCAAGATGATAAACAGAATGATGAGGTTTATAGTGTACATGCAAGAAGGCCAGTGACATGGGCTCCAAGCTTGTAGGTCACTTGTCTCACTCTGAGGTTCACTGTCCCAGAGAGACTGAGATAATTTTAAGTGGGTATTTGACTTGCGTCATTCGCCCAACCATCCCCATCTATGAATAATGCAATAAAGCTGTAGTTTTTTTGCTGTCATAGGCATTATCTTCTGTGCATCATGTGAGGCGAAATATACAGCACTGCATGATGATAACGATTAATAGAGCAATGGTGGAATGCTGGTAGGGGAAACGGGAGTTCCTCGCGAAAAACTTACAACTTACAAACCAAACCCCAATTTGTCCACAAAAAATTTTACTTGGATCCACGGGGATTCGAACCCGAGAGGATGAAAAGAAGTAAAAATAGTTAAGAACCTACTAGAACACATATGAAAGGAGAAGTCTATCACTAAGTATTAGTACACCAAGTAAAATTTCTTAGGATGCTGAGCCTCAATGATTGGGAATGTAACAATATGGTTGTAACAACTGTTTCTATCTTCTGCCATTCGTTGGAAATTAGTCATTCTTATTTAGTGAGAATGTTATCCATCGAGTACTCAAAATGTTTAAACACTTTACAGTGAAATGCCGCTATTACAAACGCTGCAATTACGAATTTTTCAGAATAACGAAATAAATTTTTAGTCCCAGCCATTTTACTATTCATTTACATGTTAAAAATGTTCAGTTTAAAGAGCACATAAGTAACGAACTATTCAGTATAATGTTATAATAATTCATCCCGCTACAAAAAAATGTTATTTTAATGAAATTAGGTCTAACAAGCAGTTAAAAATTACTTAAAATAAATTCGAAAGAAAATAAAATAAATGAGTTATCGCTAGGCATCAATCACTCTTGATTTCAGTGAGTTTTCTGAATGCACTTTCGTAGACGCGATTGTTGTGGTTTGAATTTTTATTTAATTGAAACGGTTTAATAAAATCGAACTTTTGAAGGAAGCTTGTTTCTAAACGTTGTTGAGGGGAGAAGTAAAGAAGCAGGTATGGTAGAAAAAAAAGACAAGAAAGCGAGAAAAGAAAAATGATTGAAGAAGTAAACAGAGGAGAGAAGAAAAGCAAAGTAAAGCCCATTGTAAAATATGCAAGAATAATTATTCAGTTGTCGAATATGCATGATTATCATTATGGTACCGATTCTTATTTGAAGTTTCAATATAATATGGATATTACAGTATAACCTAACCCAGGTATAGTATCTTTTATTTCATAATGGGACACAATTTGTTGTTGTTGTCTAGTACCTTGCATCTGGCAATGAAGCCATTAGCAGTCGTGCTTTCCAATACTTTTGAACTGTAGTTTCTTCTGATCTTAATGCTTCACAGGTCTGCAAGTGTCTTCATTCATTTCTGCAGGATCGTTACACAGGACACATATGGGTGAAGCTGAGATACCTATTCTGTAGAGATGACTTGCTAGACAGTCATGATTTGTCAATAGTCTGAAGGCTGCAACTGCTGTTTTCCTTGGTCTCTGGGGGGCTATATCTGGGTTGGAAAGTAGTGTAATCCATTTTTTTGTCTTTAGCATTTGATTCTATTTCTTGTAGGTATGAATGAGAAAATTTTGTAGTGATCAAGCGTTTTATTGAGGAATATGAGAAATTAAATTTAGATTTTTGTTTTATTGTTGTGCCTTTCTTGGCAAGTGTGTCTGCGGTTTCATTCCCCATGACTCCACAGTGTGCTGGAATCCATTGGAGATGGACAATCTTATTAACTTTTTGGAGTTGTGTTTGTGTTTTTGGTTTTGAAGGACCCGTTGACCAACGACAGGTGCGGTCCCCCTTGCATAATGGGGGTTTACGTCGGGTGATGTAACTGCCACATTGTAAAAACTGGTGCCCGTTAAGAAAACAGTTACATGAAAGCCACAATATGCATGAGTACGAGTCCTAAAGATAGATATTCCGGACACAATTTGTAGGCAAATTTAATGAATTTTCGGTTTAACGAAATTTCATTATAACGAAAATAATTACAGTATTCCCTCGAGTTCGTTATATTGGCATTTCACTGTAATTCATTACTTGTTAAATAAAATTTAATACTCAATCACGTGACACTTATAGAAACTATAACAGAAGGGTTAAAGGGAGCTGGGATTGGGGTCCACAAGGTATCAACTGGGTATACCTGGCCCATGCAAGCTCAGGTGCAGACAAAGCGCTAGGAGGGTTGAAAGGTGCACATTATAAGTCACCTTACGAAGCCAAAGCTGTTAAAAGAGATGACACACATGCAGCTTTAAGCTCGAAGTGACAACGAACAGATAGAATTACGAGGAAAAAAAAAAAAGAAAAGAAAAAAGGCAGGGATTATCACATTAATCAGTCTCGAGAGGTTCCTGACAGCTGAAAGAATTTACTCTTCCTTTCGCAGAGGCTTCTCTTTGTACATAATATCATTTGAAGATCCATTTTTTGCTTTTTTTTGTTTTTTACAGGGAACACAGATTTTTCACGACATATTTCTACATCATAACAAAGAAGTATTTTGAGTACAACACAGTACCAAGCTGAGTGAATGCTTACGTTACCAATGTCTGCAGTTACTTAAGCCATAGCTCACTGTCTGTCAACCCACACGCTCTTTCTTTCACACTACTCAGAAACTAACCTTCCTCATTCCCTACACTTTTACCCTGTAACATTCACACATTGTAACCATCTCACAAACAAAACAAAACAAAAAAAGTAATATAATTTGAAGTTTTGGTTTGTGCATAATGTAGTTTCAACGTGGGACAGAAAACTTTATATATTTTTTTTGCGTTTTCTTTGCTACCTGGTACATTAAGAGACATTTCATACAAAGATACTGCAGGTTGGGTCACTAACCATAGTCTTTTTATGACATACACTCTGCAAATGTATCGTATTACATAAGATATGTTGCACTTTAGATTAAGCTGAGATTCTAGTCTGTGCATTACACTAGTTAGCCAGATAGGAATCACATAATTAGAGCTAAGTTTCATATAGAATTTTAATACTCTTGTATACAAAAATGTTGTTCCTGGTATGAAATATCTCTTAATGTTGTCTTGGACAGTCTTACGGGCTGGGTATGTGACCCTGTTGTGTTGTCAAGTTGCAGATGTTGATTTAAAATCTCGATGCGTTGTCTTGTACCGCGATCACAGCTGTTCTTGGAACCAGTCCCTTCTGATCTCCTCTGCAACAAAGTAACCACTTCTCGTCCACGTCCAGCACAAGACGCAAGCGTTCACCTTCGTTGAATGAGAGGTGGCCGCTGTCTGATGGCAGACGGTGACAGAGCGTCTGGACATACCTGCAAGCAAGCCAGCCACCCACAGACAACAGAACTTTGTCATATGTTTCATGTAAAGCTTTTCCCATTACATTATAAAACAGATGTTAGATAGAATTAGTAGTTCTGAAACACAGGCTAAGTCTCAATATAAGTTTGTGTTATCTTTTAGTATGCTTGTGGATATGTAATACATAAATTATTATTTCATATAGACTGTAATATTCTCTTCTCTGTTTTTTTCTGATAATGAAGCCAGCGTAGATGCGTAACTCTGAATGTTTCTGAACCTCAAGGAGTATGGTAAAAAAATAAAAACAAAACAAGGGACTATAAGCACAGAGGAAAGACAAGGCTAACAAGAGGAATACAAGGAGAACAAGGGAATACAAGGAGAACAAGGGGAATACTAGAAGAACGGAAATACATGAAAACAAAGGGAATACAAGGAAAACAAGGGGAATAAGTTATAAGGTGAGCAAGGAGAAAAGAAGAATACAAAGAAAATAAGGGGAATAAAAGGAGAACAAGGGGAATGTAAAGATAACAAGGGAATACAAGGAGAAGAAGGGAAATGTAAAGAAAACAAGAGGAATATAAGGTGAACAAGGGGAAAGGGGAATACAAAGAAAACAAGGGGAATACAAGGAGAACAAGGGGAATGTATAGAAAACATGGGAATACAAGGAGAACAAAGGGAATGTAAAGAGAACAAGAGGAATATAAGATGAACAAGGGGAAAAGGGGAATACAAAGAAAACAAGGGGAATACAAGGAGAACAAGGGGAATGTAAAGATAACAAGGGAATACAAGTAGAACAAGGGAAATATAAAGAAAACAAGAGGAATATAAGATGAACAAGGGGAAAGGTAAATACAAAGAAAACAAGGGGAATACAAGGAGAACAAGGGGAATGTATAGAAAACATGGGAATACAAGGAGAACACAGGGAATGTAAAGAGAACAAGAGGAATATAAGATGAACAAGGGGAAAAGGGGAATACAAAAAAACAAGGGGAATACAAGGTGAATATAGAGAGAACAAAGGGAAAACAAGTGGAATATAAGGAGAACAAAGGGAAGAAAAGGAGAAAAAGGGGAATATGAGGTGAACAAGTGGAATGTAAGGAGAACAAAGGAAATACAAGGATAACAAGGGAATTATAAGGTGAACAAAGGGAAGAATAGGAGAACAAAGGGAATATAAGGAGAACAAAGGGAAGAATAGGAGAAAAAGGGGAATATGAGGTGAACAAGTGGAATGTAAGGAGAACAAAGGAAATACAAGGATAACAAGGACATTATAAGGTGAACAAAGGGAAGAATAGGAGAACAAAGGGAATATAAAGAGAACAAAGGGAAGAATAGGAGAAAAAGGGGAATATGAGATGAACAAGGGGAATGTAAGGAGAACAAAAGGAAGACAAGGAGAACAAAAGGAAGACAAGGAGAACAAAGGAAACACAATGAGAACAAGGGGAATATAAGGTGAACAAAGGGAAAACAAGGAGAACAAGGGGAATATAAGGAGAACAAAGGGAAGAATAGGAGAAGGACGCAGTCAACCAACTTTGAGCGACAGCAACAACCAGTGCTAGTGAAATTGTGGACAAAGAACTAGGAATGTAAACAGACCATCAGGTCGGCTCTTCTGATGGTCAAGACTTGAGCCACCCCTGCCCAAGCAGGAGGCCTTGCCCCACTGGGGATTTACGGCTTTTATTATTATTAATAAATGGAAAATGCAAACAATTCTTTTTATTACAGGCTGAATTTCAAAGGAATCAGGAAGATAAAGACAAAGAATTCTAAAGTAGTACATGTACAAATCAGGAAAGTTTAGGACGAGCCAAGAAATGATGTATTAAGACCACAACAAATCTCTCAGACTGAAATTTAAGGATGATGATGATTATTATGAAAAATGAAGACGAATATAATGATGTTTGTCATGGCTCACCACACCTCCTGCTGAAACAGCACACATTACCTCTGTCCAGCCTGACTGTCGGCATGCCTTTGCCTGTTGAGTGAAGACGATGCCGCTCTCCTCTGCACTTCCGCCTTGCTAGCAGGCTGTCCACCCTTGCTTCCATGCGTCGCGGTGGCAGGCCTGTACGGCAGGCTGCTCGGCCTCGCCGCGTGCCCCCTGGATCCACTGCCCTGCTCCTCGCTGTGCAGCTGATCCACCCTGCTGCAACGCGTCGCTGCTGAGGGCTGCCGCTTCACCACAGGCGTCACATTCGCGCCCGCAAGCTTTCCAGTCTTGGCCGCACTGTCTCTACCGTCACTGTTCTCTTTGGAATTCATTTTAAACTTGGCACTAATATTGCTCGGCCTTCTTAGCTGCGACGAGCTTGTAGGAGTCGGTGGTGTTGTAGCAGTCTTCTTGGTACGATTTGATTGTTGGGGCGACAGCACAGGAATCCCAGAGGCCCTGATAGGCGAGGTCACTAGGCGGGGGATCTTGGATCGACTGCCGCTGTTGACACTTGTGTTGGTACTACCGGCAGCACTGTCACTAGACTGACCCGGAGATGTTGAGCCACCTGGAGAAGTTTTCTCGTTTGTACTAGCTTCTTTACCGCTCAGCATCTCCCACTTCATCTGCAGTCGCCTGAACTTACCTCCCCCTGACATCGGAGCCTGTTTCTTCTCAGCATCGATCTCTGCTGTGTCATTTGATTTTGACGGCTGCGATTCGGTTTCGGTTGCCGGCAGTGTTGATGCCGCTTCGTCTCTCGTGATATTCTCCACGTAGTCATCGCTTGTGGAGTTGTTAGACGAGCTAGACGCCTGTCGCCTCCTTCCCACAGTTCCCTTAGGTTTGTTCTCCAAGCTGTCTGAGTATTCTTCCTCCGTATCCTCGGCTCCAAGCCGATCGAACGCCTGGAAGAGTTTTGAGCCGAGTTGAATCCCACTCCACCGCTTCTTGACAGTGCTGGCGATGTCTGTGACCAGTGAGAACCCACCCGTCCCTGGACCGGCATTGTCGACACAAGATCTTGGCCGCGGCTTGTCTTCGCCCGCCCAAGTCTTGTGTGTACACGAGGAATCCAGCAGGTCTGGCAGAGGGGGACTGTCACTCGATGCAGCTGTGCAGTTGGGGTGGTGAGTTGGCTCTTCAGGCCGTGGCAGCATTTCCGTCGAAGGTGCTCTGCGGTGGTACCAACCTCCTTGGTTCTCCTCGTCTGCCGACTGGCTCAAACTGTTCTGAATGGATCGCACGAGTTTCATCAGGGTCCAGGGTTTGCCGCTTGTAGGGGATGTTGACGGAGGTGGCTACGAAAAAATAAATATAATGTTTAGTATTAAGGAAATGAATTCTATTAAAATAGTATAATAATAATAATAACGGTTTATTTAACCTGGCAGAGTTAAGGCCATACGGCCTTCTCTAACACTCAACCAGGAATAAAACTGCGATAGAAAAAACACTACAAATTTACAAAATATAACATAATAAATAATCAATCGTACAATATAGTTCCATCATTTAAATATTTAGGTGCAGTAGTTACTAATAACAATTACATATTATGGGTTATGCACGAGAAGATTGCAGCTGCCAACAGATGTCTACGAGCACTTAATAGTATTATGAAAGCTAGATACATATCCAAGAAAATTAAGCTAAATCTCTATAACATCATCATCAAGCCAATTGTGATATATGGAAGTGAAACATGGATCCTTCCTGGGAAGGTTAAATCTATGTTGAATGTATGGGAAAGGAAGATTCTCAGGAAAATATATGAGCCAATATTTGAAAATGGTACCAGTACCGGTACTAGGTGTATACGAAATAACTTAGAAATTCAGTCTATGTACAAAGATTTAGATATAATCTATGATATTAAACTCAGAAGATTAGAATGACTGGGCCATGTTACTAGGATGAGCGAAGATAGAATACCGGCACCTAAAATATCTATAGATGCCAAAATAAAGGGTACAAGAAATAAAGTTGGAAGACCTAAGCTACGTTGGCTTGATGATGTCCACAATGATTTAATGGAACTCAAGGTTAAGAGATGGAGAATTAAAGCACGTAATCGGACAGAATGGAAGGCAATCAGAAGGGAGGTCAAGGTTATACTCAAAGGACCATGGTCCCACAGAAGAAGTAGAATGACCTGAATTGCAGATTTTTAATCACAAAATATCACTATTTTTGTAAATGAGTTTATTCTGTAAATTAATTGTTAAATACCAGCAGTAATAATTTATAATTCACCATTGCAGTGTGTGGAGAGTTCTCCTAGTGTAAGGTAAAGCAGTAAAGGTAAAAAATATCACAATAAATATTTGCTCCAAAAATATTATTTTGTTGCAGAGATCCATTTGTGCAAAGTGTAACCACTATGATTTTGGATATGATGTAGGCCTATGTATAATTTCTAATGCTAGTAATTAATTGTTTCTGTATTTGTGTTATTTTTTTTTTAATATTTTCCAAAAGTTGAAGATTACACTACATAGAGTGAAAGGGATATAACTAAATTAATTTTAAGAACAGAATCTTTAGGTTTTAAGTACCAGTAACCAAAAAGTCAAATATCATTTTGGTATATGAATAACGGTTTAGCCAAAAAAAATAATGAATCCCATTTATGGTAAAACTATTGGGTACTGAGACATATAAGTGGTAAGATATCAACTCGAAGAACAAGCCGAAAAAATATTCCTTTGTCATTTCTTAGAAAAACGCTAATTAAAAACGCATTTACAGTGTAACGGAAATTTAATAATTTTTTAAGGTTTCCTTAACTGCTACACATGTAAATCATGTGGGTCTTTAGATGATGGATAAGTGAGTATACCTGTTGACTGGTGATGTCTGGCTGGGGCAGAGACCCCATGCGTCGCAGACTGTGGTGCAGTTGACGCACTTCGAACAGCAGGTCCAGCTTGAACGGCAGCAAGGAGAGTGGCTGCAGGGAGGCCAGCAGCTGGTCTGTGAGGGCCCGCACTGAGGCCCCCGCCGTGTTGGCCAGCAGTAACAAGCCCTCTGCGGAGTAGTGCTTGCGCAGCACGCTCTCCCTCGTGCGCAGGTAGCCGGCCCACGCGTCCAGTGAGCGGACACTGCAAAACAGCCATCAACACTATCACTGCTGTCTAGTGTCCCTGATGGTTACGGAAAGTTAGGGGTGGAGACAGCAGCTCTCCAGAAGCTCACTGGTTCTTCGATATCAAATTCAAATTTATTCACAATTTACATTTGAAATGAACACATATGAATAGTTACCCAAAATGAGCATATGCTCGTACTCGGGTACAGTCCAGTAGTGTACATAAATTTTACAGAGATCAATAATTATGTTGATGATAGAAATAATAGTAACTACAACAACAACAACAACAACAACAACAACAACAACAACAATAATAATAATAATAATAATAATAATAATAATAATAATAATAATAATAGAATAATCGTGACAGATGATCAGGATCTAAGTATTAAATTTTATTTATTTTAAAAAGTTTGAGAATGATTTTACTATTAAAATATATGGTTTCGGCCTAGTGGTTTCTGCCTTAATGAACAGAATCTAAGAAAACACTTTTTTTTGTATCTATAAATGATTTAAATGGCTAGACATGATGAGAGATCTTCGAAATTAAGATTAAAATGTTACTTTGAATTTTTGGGTCAGCCAGAAGTCATAAATGTTAAAAAAAAAGGTACTGACACAAAACGAGTTAACTTCGTCATCCTTTGACTAAAATGCATGTTCAAGGGCTCAAATGAAAGTTCATGAACCGCGTAACAAATGTAAGTGAGGTAATTTTAACACATCCTTGAACTGCGGGTTCCTTAAAAGCCATTTGTAAGTAATAAGTAAACAGAATTTTAATAATACCTACCTACATGACATAGGAGATGATGAAATAGTCTACACAAAAGATATAACTACTTACTTCAGTAATCCAAACACAAATGCGTTGAACTTCATGAGACCCTCTGTAAGAACATCTTCACCATTCAACCTCACAACCAGGTCATTTAGAGCCTTTGTCATCGGTCCTGTGGGATAGGAACACAGATGATAACTATCAATTATGTTAAGACCATGGATCGGTGGGGGGGGGGGGGACATTAAAAAATGGAAATTCTGTTTTTAACTCTAAAAAATAAAATAATGTTTCAGTTTTCTAAATCTGTGCTTATTTTGGCCCTATGAGTTGAGTTGTAAAGTTAATTTTGCTGGCACTGTTTGCCAGAAGTGGGTGGCTGTTTTTTGTGAATGTAGGAACAAAGGATTTTTTTTTTTCCGTTGTTGGTAACTCTACAGCATCTATTAGATGCTTTATGGTTGTGCTAACAGATGGAGTTACTTGTCAACAATGTGACGCTGAAACGTGTGTTCAGGTTACTGCCCAGCGACAGTCCTGATGTATTTTTATATTTGTGATGATTGGTTAATAATAACCCGGAACACTCACATTCATACAAATTTCCAGACTGTAGACACCCAGGGAATTCTTCTTCTTCAAGAAAAATTCACCGAGAGCCGAGCCCGGGAATCGAACCCGGGACCTCCTGATCTGGAAGCCAGCATGCTGACCAACAGACCACGGAGGCAGTCTAACAAAGGAATTGATGTGAGAAATTAAAAAAATGTTCCCTGTTTTGTAATGAGCATTCCAGGAGCCAAAGCCGATACTGATCATGTTGACTCATGTAAGAAACAAACGTTCTGCTGAGCTTATAGGGATATCTTATGAGAAGTTTTACCGTCAGATGGCAGGAACAATCCATGCGGCGCAACATGTTGTAGGGCTATGTTTTGTCATATGCTACAGTTGATTACGTTTTCCCGTTGTTGGTTTTCTATGCGTGTCAAAATTATATTTACAGTTATTTTGTATACCTAGTATAATTTAATATAATTCTATATTTTCTTACCTCATAATTTAATTTAATTTACAATAAATAATAACGTAAACCTGTATAATATTGAGTGATTCCCCGAGATGGGTGGGGAAATCTGCAGTATGCAGAATATAGATACGAGTAAATTGAATGTTCATGAACCTAAACGAGAACTTTGAGAACGAGGTGCACGAATAAAAAAATAGGAACTATGTCGAAAGTGAATATTGCCCTTTTTAATCATTAGTATTTAAGAACCGTACGCTAAAAACAGGATATGCAGCCACCAATGTGTTTTTTTATAGGAAAGGGACTGTCGAGATTGAATTCCTGGTATTTATTTCTGTAGTTGCAGAAAGATAAAATGCAATTTTTAATAGAATGATACGATAATATGATCGTAGTAGTTATCATGATTAGTCTTGCGTTTTGTAGGTAAGGGCATACAGTTTTGAATAGTATGTATGATGATTTTGAAAATTTGAAGTTGAAACATGGTTTTAATAATTACGGTACAGTACATTAAAAACATTATTCACGAAATGGATTTCACTACGGATCGTCCTGGATAATAAACATCCTAGTTTATCGAGAGTTTACTGCAGGCGTAAACTTCTGAGACTCCTACAACTACTGCATATAATCTAAGCTAACATAGCTCGCTGTCGAGGCTGCATATGATTTTATTAATTATTCTTTTTCCTCTTCCAAAATGAAACTATAGTCAACAATTCCTTACTTGAAGTAGTTACTTTTATTTAACACTTTCGAGGCCCAATTTTATTACTTATATTTTTTAAGGTTTAAAGCATATATTCAGAATATTTCGGGACCTAATTGAAGACAAATAGCTTTCCCTGGCTTTTACATATAGGAACACAACAAAAATTTTCCATTTTTAGTTGTTTTTAATAGGAACATTAAATCCAGACGTTTGAGATGGGCAGGGCATGTAGCACGTATGGGCGAATCCAGAAATGCATATAGAGTGTTAGTTGGGAGACCGGAGGGAAAAAGACCTTTAGGGAGGCCGAGACGTAGATGGGAGGATAATATTAAAATGGATTTGAGGGAGGTGGGGTATGATGATAGAGACTGGATTAATCTTGCACAGGATAGGGACCGCTGGCGGGCTTATGTGAGGGCGGCAATGAACCTTCGGGTTCCTTAAAAGCCATTTGTAAGTAAGTAAGTATTTAATATACTAATACACTATGTATATCCTCAATGTTTATATACCGAAAAACAAATGCACGCGCAAAGCGCATCCCGCATAGTACACGTGCGCTATCTGTTGGTGCTAGTTCAGGATATCCCTATTAAGGCTGAATTACAAATTGTTACAAATTTCAACTTGACTTGTAGAGAGTTTTTTAAAACATGTAAAAGATGATGTAAAATGTTTAAATGAATGCAAAGCAAATGGCAAACATTAATAGTGCTATGATACTCGTGTTTTATGCCTCTTACCTTGCTGTGCAGATGCTTCCACGACCTGCCACACTGAGTTTTGGATGGAGCCGAATGCAGTGTCCAGAGTGGGGCGCAGTCCGTCACTCAGAACAGCATACAGAGCGGGGCAGAGCTTGGACAGGGCCAGCTGGGCACACGCCGGTGTGTGACTGGAGTCGCCCAGCATGCTGCAGTGGTTCTGATTTTCAGCCGCTGAGAAGTGGCAGATCATCTGTTCCACGGCATCGCTGACTGCGGTCACCAGTGCTGTAGCAGTTGAGAAAATAAAATGAGACGCACAAGTACGGACATAAAAGTTAAATCAACTCAGACAGTCCAATCATGTGAATTTAAACATTGGTGACGACAGCAAATAGTAGGATAGCTTTTTTATGTAAATATGTCTATGTAAAAGGGTCATTTGATAAAAACTGTGTTATGTTACAAGTGAGTGGAAGATTTAAGTGTAAGACTCAGTGCCAAGATACCTTCAACTGTCAATTACTCAGGAATGGATAGTGTAATGATAATACAATCTTGAACTCCTTCTGTATATAAAGAAAAATCTTTATAACTTCACCAGTAAGATGGATAAACATCAGTGGCGTAGCATGAAATTTTGAGCAGGGGAAGCTAACTCAAGTTGTCTTTCATGCAATATGAGAAAACGTATTAGAAAAATACAGTCTTAAAATAAATAGTAGTCAATTTCAAGTCAGCAGTCGAAGATTGGTTGGAACATCGTAAGTAACACCAATAAGGCACGGCCTCAAATGATACGTAGTAAAATATGATTTCACGGTTTACACATATCTCTAACAAATAGACACGTATACGTATAACATTAGCTCACTCCCTGTTATACTTAGAGAAATCACAATATTAGTATCATTACGTAACTATGCGTCTGTCTTTTGGTTGTGTCCTTCATTGACAGCAAGGGAGTCGGTCATTTGTTTTTTAAATCACACTTTTGTTCGTAAGTCAGTCTTGATAATACAATTGTCCTAAAAATTCAAGTAAATTAGTGTCAGGAACTATTATTTCGCTCATTATTTATTATATCAGGCACAATGCACACTAACACTTCAACTGAACACAACTGACGAAAAGGGATAACTCGGAAACTACTTATTTTAAATGTTAAAGCTAGCTTCTTTTCGAGCCTTGAGACTAGGGTAGTTTAAAAGGGATGGAAAATCTGCGGGGTGGATTACACAGAAGAAACCGGTCTGCTTGGAAGCTGGTGTGTGCAGGCTTCTTGTTTACTGCTGCATCACAAATCATCCTGAGCTGCCGCATCACAATATTTAACGCGTAAATATAAATTCTATTAAAATTAATAAATAATTTTCTCCATAAACTGCAGGTTTATTATGAAATTATTATTAACTGGGGAAGCTAAGCTTTTTAGCTTACATTGACGCTACGCCACTGATAAACATGAGTATAATACTCGCAGTGCCAGTGGCGGCCGAAGGCTATTCTGTCAAGTGGGGCACAACCTTAATGATGAACCCTGAAAATTAAAAACATATAAAACCAATTTATGTGCACTAACCTTTCTAATTTTTGTAGATGAGCTCCATTTTTCGGTTCTTTCTGCGAGCAAAAACCTCTATAACTATTGTTGAAGTTCGGAATAGAATGTACCATCTTTCTCTCAGTTGAGAGCACTGCTACGCCCAAAGGAAAGTTAAATGGAGTTCTAAGTGTAATTCACAGAAATGCGCTGATTCTCACTCGTTCGTACTCACAGATCACGCAACTGCCTGCCTTCTTACTACCGCAGCACTAGAATTGGCGAAACTCAGTCGAAAACTGTAGTGTGCACTGAAGGCGGCGAAACACCTGCCAAGATTCTCTATTGTCAGATTGTCAGTGACAAAGCTTTTTGAGAACTGCGAAGTTCATGTATTGTACTGTAAACTTTCTTTTTTGGATACGATGGAAGCATAAAAGTTTACAGGGAGCATTAACAACATAACTGTGACAAATGAATATATATACTGTATATATATATATATATATATATATATATATATATATATATATATATATATATTCATACATACACACGTGATTTATACAATGAGTCGAGCTTCTAAATTAGTAAACTTACATTTAACGTTTTTCATGTCAAGTTTAGCTGTAAAATGTCGTCTGCTACACGGCAAGTATCAACACCCCTAAAAATGGCACGCAGCTAATTGGACTGTTCCTAAACTGAAGAGGCTTGGTGGGCACGGCAAATACAGTGCCCAAAGCACACGGTCTGAGGCAAAGAGCTCCGCCTTCCTACAACTCACACCCCCATCCCTTCCTCGTCCATCGCTGGGCACGAGAAGAGAGAGCCCATTTTATTACCTGTTCAGAAAACTTGGGTTTCGTAGACTACTACAGATTCTGAAAACATTAGTAGCAATGAAAATGTGAAACTCTTTAAGTTATTATTTCATAATGAAATTAAATTGTATTATAATATAGTCATAATACGATAATAAAAATCACTGGGAGGGCACGTGCCCATGTGCCCCTTAATAAAAGCCGCCCCTGTGCAGTGCTGTCATGGAACCCATACATCGTATGGGAACCTACAATTTTTTAATTAGGCATATGGGTGCCTAAGTTTTGTATGCGGAGATCTGTACAGATCTTAGATCATCTCTTCCTGTTCCTAATGTATTTTGTTTGAAGTTCATAAACAAAAATTGTCCATCTCTGCAGCACTGGAATCCAGAATTACATAAAATAATGGTTGAAAAACAAGAAGTTCTGCAAATACACAGTCCAAGATTCATCGAGACAAGTGTGCATCTATGGTGGTGCTACATGGTGTATTCTTTAAATCAAGCTGGTTGTACAAGTAAAATGTAAAACAAAACAATTTCTTTACTTCTTCTTTAATATTAAAAAAATCATTAAATGACAGTCGGAGAGATAGAGAGAGGAGAGTAAAATATATTTCAAGGGAGAAAACAAGGGGTGGGGCATATGGCCAAGAGAAAAATTACTATGACAGCACTGAATACTCGTAATAAAGTTAAAAGTACTATCTAAAGTTAAAAGTAGTCCTATCTTGAGCTGTAGGATGTTCAACATGTTACCACAAGGAAATGTCCCTAGACAAATTCAAAGTAAAAGTGAAAACGTGGCTTCTTAGAAACCCGTTCTATTCTGTGCCAGAATATTTTGAGTTAGAAAATCAAGCTGTAGAGATTTTTTAGGTTTCTTTCTCTCAGTTTTATTATTATTTTTGTAATATATGAGGAATTTCATATAAATTATTACTAAATTAATTCTTGTCTTACTGTATGTAAACAGAGATTACCAAATATTATTTGGGATCAATGTATTCTAATTTCCATCTAGATAATATATGCCTACTTTTGATTTATCCTGACTCTCGATTGTAAACTCTAAGGAGTATTTGGGATAAGTTTGTTTTATTTTTAGTAGTGTATGTAACAGAAGATTTTATATTTTAGTACGATAATTTTACACTTGTATTTTGACAATGTCAATAGCTTTTGCTATAACGACAGCTAATAAATACTATACTACTGTATATGTAAAAAAAAAAAACAGAAAATAAAGATCTTTAATGATTATTTTATTGTAATTACAATCTTTTCCATTAATTTATTAATTAATAAACAAACATCTGTAATTTAAGTTTTATTTGTATCATTTCCAGTGTCCAGTTTTCCACGTGGTCAGTCCCACTCCATTCTGTATAATAATAAAATGTGTCTCGCTTATTACACAAGAAATGGGATTATTTGTATCACCATGACAACGAATTTGTTTCTTTCTGATTGTTCTGTAGACACTTTACTGTAACTTGGCCTGCAAGATCGCCAGATATTAACCCAGCAGATTATTGGTTGTGTGGCTATCTAAAGGAAATAGTGTTCTTGGGCAAACCTTAATTGAATAGTTGAAGGACTCCATTGCACACGCTGTGGCAGATATTCCAGAACACGAACTCTGAGCTGCTGTATATAGACAGCATTAAAGAGAGGCTGTTACTTGTACAAGAACGAAACATCCACGATGAAGCTAAGACAATGAGTGGAGATGCAAAAAATCTCATTTCTTGTGTAAAATGTCAGTGCCAGAATTTTTAAGGTTGAGTAAAAATGAAGAAAATATAAAAAATTATAATCACATCTTACTTTAGAAAAATCTTATATCGATGGTGTTTGGGTAAAGGGGGTTAAATAATTTTTTTGAATAATTTCGAGGGAAAAATTGTTCCAGGGCTGGGCATCGAACCCGGGACGTTTGGTTAAACGTACCAAAGCTCTACCAACTGAGATACCCGGAAACTCTACCAGACACCGATCCAATTTTTCCCTCTATATCCACAGACCTCAAAGTGGGCTGATAACCGTCAAGCAACCAACATTGAGTGCACACTAACTCTGTGTGACTTAAATTGTGGTTTTCTGTTAACGAACAGTGACGTACATTATGCAAATCAAGCTTTCAGGTATAACTCCCTGTACAGTGGCTTTGAATAATTTCGAGGGAAAAAGTGTTCCTGGGCCGGGCATCGAACCCAGGACCTTTGGTTAAACGTACCAACACTCTACCAACTGAGCTACCTGGGAACTTTACCAGACACTGATCCAATTTTTCCCTCTATATCCACAGACCTCAAAGTGGGCTGACAACAGTCAAGCAACCAACATTGAGTGCACACTAACTCTGTGTGACTTAAATTGTGGTTTTCTGTTAACGAACAGTGACGTACATTATGCAAATCAAGCTTTCAGGTATAACTCCCTGTAAAGTTGATTTTGAATAATTTCGATGCCCGGCCCCGGAACAATTTTTCCCTCGAAATTATTCAAATCAACTTTACAGGGAGTTATACCTGAAAGCTTGATTTGCAAGTAATTTTTTCTATAAATGGAGTTTTCTTCTCCAGTTGAATATACAAGTTAAATTCTACAAGTTGATGTGTAAAAAGCAAAAGAATACTAGTATTTGATATATTTTATTTGTGTAGAAAATTGTTTGCAATAAGGGTTCTAAGGTTAATTTTCATTTATCTTAAAACTCATTTTTATGATTTATCTCCCTTTACTCAAATACCATTGATATATTGCTGTAAACGTAAACTGTCCCTGGGTAATTTGTGGTTGATAACACAGCAATACTATCAGTTGGTAGTTGGAGCTGGTTACCTCTCTTCTGTGCCAAGTCCACAGGGATAGGACGCTGGGCCACACTGACGTTCGGCACCACAGCCACTCTCAAACCTTCAGTCGGCGGGCTGGCGTACCCATCAGGACTCGTTTCGCCTTCTTCTCGGATGGGCATGTCTGCCAAGGGGGGATTGAGCTTGCACTGTTAACATAACATTAAATATTTTTACAAATGCATGTTAATTGACAGTATGTCAGGTACTTATTCTTTCATAAATATTGCATACCCAGACAGAATGATCCAGAGAAAAAAGAATTAAGTTTTAAGTTATGCCTTGTGAAATGTAATCTTAATTAATAAATAATAATAATGATAATAATAATAATAATAATAATAATAATAATAATCATCATCATCATCATCATCATCATCTGTATGCTCTTAAGAGGGTGATGGGTGAAATTTATATTTTATACATTTTTCAAGCTACATCCCTAGTTTTTATTATTTCATCTCAATTCACTCCTCATTCTATGTCAGCTATAATGGCCTGAAGTTTGGTGGCTTGTTATTCAGAAGGGGTTTTCTTCTTTAAGTACTGGAAGTAATAAGAAACGTAAAAAATATACGTTACAGTTATATGAACACTAATTAGTGTTCATATAACTGTAATATATATTTTTTACGTTTCTTATCAAATCTATGAACACTGTATAATTGGCCCAACATGTGTGGTTTATCTTTGAATACTGGAAGTAAAGATTACATTCAATTTATCGTCTTGGTTTATTCCCATATATTTTACTAGAACAAGTTATTATAACACTGACATTAACAAATACATGACCATCTTTAAATTACATATTATTGAGACTATTGATTGATACTGAAATTGCATTGTTAACTCTAGAATCAGGAACTTATTGAAGAAGCTTCAACACAGATTGCAATTGAAGAGTCCACTGCAAGAATGATGGATGTCACTTTTTTGTCGAAAATGAACCAAGACTGTCAATGCATAGCTTAAGACATATAGAATGTACATAGAGAGTTACATGGCATTAACATTGATAGTCATTGTCCAGTAATGGTCGGAAAATCATAGTTAAGCTTTGAGCGCTAAGCATTTCAAACTTTCAATTGCTTCTCCTGAAAAATGTATTCCAAATGACATCATCATTCTTGCAGTGGACTCTTCAATTTACAGTGACTTTTTGTACATATAATCACGGTGTGATAGGTAATGATGTAGTGAAGTTTCATTTCTATGAGTAAATTAGTTTCTGAGTTATTAACAAAATTATTTTGAAAAATTGCATACTTAAAAATGAGTCGCTCAATTTTTCAGTGAAAAGTTTTTTTTTTGCAAGAACAGTGGCATATTTAGAAAATTTCACTCATTATTTTTTCTGTATCTTTACTACAAAAGGGAGGAGAAAATTTTTATAACCTCTGCATACCTAAAAATAGAAATTTTCCATTACCATTATAAATATTTAATTTTTTCCATTTTGAATCTTGCGTACACTACTTTTAACACTTGAATATCATAATCTCAAGGGAAAAAATGGAACTCTCTGCATCATAATCCACAGTTGATTAACGATTTACCACGCAAATCGTCTGTAGCTGCATTTAGATTGGCAACAGGCCATGACTGTTTGGCCAAACACCTGCATAGAATTGGAATATATCAGTCTCCTAACTGTCCATTGTGCAACTCAAATCAAGAAATGGATTCAGAACATCTCAAAATCTGTGCGTCAGTAGCTAATCATGACAATATCTTTGAAAAATATTGGAGTGCAAGAGATCAAATGACTTTATTGTCAAATGCCTGGCATTAGAAAACAACAACAAGACTTGAATATAAGTAATTGATTAACTAGCGGACTTACTCGTGTTAATTATGAAGTCTTATAATTAACATGGGTAAGTCCGCTAGTTAATCAATTACTTTAATTTTTTATTTTAAAAACTATTATTTAATTAGAAAACCCAAGTGCTATTTTGTTAACCATACTGTATAGAACATGCAGTACAAATTTCATGTTCCTAGCATCAAAAATTGTAAGAGCCTTTACACTTCGAACCTGACGAAATGTGCTGAAAAAAAAAAGTGTAATAAAACAGCTTGTAAAATTTTCATGGAATTGAAGTTCAAGGATGCAGCTGTTTATAAATTGCGTAATTTTTATGCTTTCGAGCGCCGCAGAGAATTGAAACTTGCTCAACTTATAAATAAGAGATTGCTGATTCATTTTTACAGGAAAACGAAAATTCTATTTTTGACTGAAAATGACCAAAATTACACCCGTCACCCCCTTAAGGGGATGAAAAGGCACTGTAGTGAGACTTAATATAAGACACTACGAGATAAAGAAGTAAAAGCAAGGGGAGAAGGATGAAGTCGAATACCTGGTATGCTGCCCGGTGAGCAGCTGTGTTGGTAGACACGTTGGGGGAGTTAGGCGGTGTGTACAAGAGCGTCCTGTCAGCGGCTGCCTCAGTCGGTGTGCCGGTCTCCCGCACGTGGACGCACACCTTCTCTGCAAAGCTCACAGTCTTCTTCCCCGCGCTCCTCACCCCCGTGCAGCAATCGCAGGCGCTGTGGTGCTCGGGGGTGTTGTTCGGGGTCTTCCCGGGCTTGCCGTCATACTCCTGGGGCGAAGCCTCCTCCTTCTGCTTGGCTGACAGGAACTTGCTCACCTGCTGGCGCACCTTGAGCATGTCTGCCTCGCTCCACTCCTTGATGCTCTCCCCGGAACACACGACGGACAGGCCGCTCATCTGCAGGAACTCCTCCAACTGCAGCACTTCCTGGTCCACGTACTGCTCGTCTGGTTCCTGCTTGAAGCAGCATCTGTCTTCCACCTCAGGAGTTTTCGGTATTGGAGGTGTGGGAGGCCGTACCTGCAATCCAGTACAGCATTATAGTGTGTATTCTCAGCATACATTACGAGCAAGATGAATGGTGATTACATAATGTGACCAGGGACCTATTTCACGAAAGTACAAATTTACAGGAAATAGTTTCCGTAGCTACAAATTACAATAACGTATAAAATATGTTTCACAAAACATTCGAAAATATTCCTGTAATTGTAACAGTGTCTTATAAAATCAGACCGTGAGTAATTTCTATAATAGGCTTTACTTACATAATGCAGGTCATGCATTTTCTAATAGTACATTATGCAACGAGCCTATAATGGTATTTTATTTTATTTTATTGGGTTATTTTACGACGCTCTATCAACATCTAGGTTATTTAGCGTCTGAATGATATGAAGGTGATAATGCCGGTGTAATTAGTCCGGGGTCCAGCACCGAAAGTTACCCAGGATTTGCTCGTATTGGGTTGAGGGAAAACCCCGGAAAAAACCTCAACCAGGTAACTTGCCCCGACCGGGATTCGAACCTGGGCCACCTAGTTTCGCAGCTAGACGCGCTGACCGTTACTCCACAGGTGTGGATCGCCTATAATGGTAGTAATTAAGACGCAACGAGCGCAAGCGAGTTTCATAATTTTCATACAAGCGTCTTAATTACCATTATAGGCAAGTTTCATACGACTTTTTATGCTCGACCACATTTCTAACTTGAAATTATTCATAAGTACTGGTATTCATATTATTCTTATCTGACTGGAGAGCGGAAGTGACCTTGTGCAATCTCCTAAACTCTGAGATGTGCTCAGACGCAAAAGTATTGATTTTTTCCTAGGAACCAATGTCATTGACCTTGATATACTCTAGAGAGTAAAATGAACATTAATCTTGATATAACATTGAAATTGATTTAGACATTGAAAAACGAGATGACAAATAGAATTTATTTGAATGTTATTTACAATTAATGCTAATTATTATAGTAACAGAACATAACCTTCTGTGACAGTATTGGATTTCCAGCCTCCGTGACGTTTTGTTAGTTGTCTTTCGATTGCATATCCGAGAATAATCGAAAACCTGAACTTTAATGAATAGGTGTACTTTAATAGAGTCCATTAAAGGGCTACTACCAGGTGTATAATTACTACATTTCTGCATGGTCGAGCATAAAAATCATTGTTGAAGTTAATATCAATAATACGATCAATAACTATGAATGTGATACAATAGAATGTCAACTATAACATAATTAAAAATGATTTCTAGAGAATCCGGAGGTTCACTGTCACCCTTACATAAGCCTACCATTGATCCCTATCCTGAACAAGATTAATCCAGTCTCTATCATCATATCCCACTTCTCGCAAGTCCATTTTAATATTATCCTCCCATCTATGTTTCGGCCTTCCCAAAGGTCTTTTCTCTCCCAGCCAACATTCTATATGCATTTCTGGATTCATCCATACGTGCTACATGCCCGCCAATCTCAAACATCTGACTTAATGTTCATAATTATGTTAGGTGAAGAATACAATGCGTGCAGTTCTGCATTGTGTAATTTTCTCCATTCTCCTGTAACTTTATTCCTCTTAGCCCTAAATATTTTCCTAAGAACCTTAGTCTCAAACATCCTTAATCTCTGTTCCGTTCTCAAAGTGAGAGTCCAAGTTTCACAACCATACAGAACAACCGGTAATATAACTGTTTTATAAATTCTAACTTTCAGCTTTTTTGAGAGCAGACTGGATGATAAAAGCTTCTCAACCGAATAATAACAGGCATTTCCCATATTTATTGTGCGTTTAATTTCCTCCCGAGTGTCATTTATATTTGTTACTGTTTATATTTGAATTTTTCCACCTCTTCAAAGGATAAATTTCCAATTTTTATATTTCCATTTCGTACTATGTTCTGGTCACGAGACATAATCATATAATTCGTCTTTTCGGGATTTACTTTCAAACCTATCTCTCTACTTGCTTTAAGTAAAATTCTCGTGTTTTTCCTAATAGTTTGTGGATTTTCTCCTAACATTTTCACGTCATCCGCATAAACAAGCAGCTGATGTAACCCATTCAGTTCCAAACCCTCTGTCAAGTAGAACACTGTAACTAAATATGATGTACCTAGTAATAAGAATAGCTGTAGAATTTTTGTGTCACTTATACATTTCCTATTGTCTTCAAATCTACCAGTACAGTATATTAACATGAAATGTAAATTCATCTATTGTATATGCCTGTATGTTTATTCTTCATACTTAAACAATTATATCTTCCATCAGTATAATAACTGATCCACAGGATGAATAATAATGCAATATCTATATCATTTAGTAGCAGTGCAAGTTTCTCATGACTCATCATGAATCTCTGATTAAACCCCACTAAACTTTTATTTCTCGAAATGTTTTTCTACGACAATTATGTTGATAAATCTCAATTTCTTCATTAACAGAAGAAAAATACATGAATTTCTTTACAAAACACACCTGAACCAATTTTAGGATATAAAATAATATAACTTTCAATACAGTTGTTTACTCACATAAAGAGTAAATTTTGTAACATACTGCAAAATTGAATAATGTCAAGGAAAAAATTGTTCCGAGGCTGGGTATCGATCCCGGTTGAACATACCAGCGCTCTTACCAACTGAGCTACCCGGGACCTCCACCCGACACTGTCTCAACTTTTCCCATTATATCCACACAACTCGCATGGGCTGACAAAACGCCAGAGACCCGCATCGAGTGCACACAATCTCTGTGTGACTTGGAATTGTGGTTTTTTGTTAACGTACACAGTGACGTATATATTATGCAAATCTAGTCTTTCAGGTAAAGCTCCCTGTAAAGCAGATTTGCGAGTTGTGTGGATATAAAGGGAAAAGTTGAAACGGTGTCGGGTGGAGTTCCTGGGTAGCTCATTTGGTAAGAGCGCTGGTACCAGAGGTCCCGGGATCAATACCCGGCCCCGGAACAATTTTTCTCTTGAAATTATTCAAATCTGCTTTAAAGGGAGCTTTACCTGAAAGACTAGATTTGCATACTGCAAAATTGTAAACAAATGACAATTGAATTTGTAGAATCATGGCCTGGAACCTGTTATTTTCTACTTCACTTATAAATTTGCTAGAATATCTTTGAGAAACAGAAACATTTGTAAATATAGTTACCTGGTAACCAAGATGACCTTCCTCCAAGCTGCTGTCAGTCCCTGCATCTACTCCCTCGTCATCATAATCCTCATCTTCCATCTCATCCACGTCTTTCTCCGGCTGGATTCTTCTCCTTACTGCTTCTTCTGCTACTTTACAACTCCCGATGATCTTCCTCTGCGGGACTGTATATTCTGCAAAATCAGCATCCTGCAGAGATCTGCGCTTATTCTGCGCCAACACAGTTTTGCAAGCCTCCGTCCCGTTCCCCAACTCAAACATGCTGTACCGCTTGCTGTTGGCGCTGTTCTTATGAGCCTTGCAGTTGTAGTGCATTGCCGGGTTGTTGTTTTCTAGCGACTTGCGGAGTATTCCACGTGGTAATGGCGGCCTGGGGGGTGTGGGAGGGTTGTGACATGTCTCTCCATGCTTCACAGGAGCTGGTACACCTTTAGTGTCTCCACCAGTTGGAAGAGAGATTGAGCGTTTGGGTAGTGGTGGAGCCGGCACGTGTGGTCCTGCCGGTTTCTGTTGGTTCATCATCAGACTAGACTCAGAACTGACACTGTCATAGCGGTACACAAACAGAGGGTTGTAGTTGCTAGGGTTATGGTTTGACGATGAGTCTGTTAGGATCGTAGATGAGCCACGGTAACCCGAAGATGGCTGCGTTGCAGTGCTAGAGGAAGAAGAGACATTTGTGACGGTGTTTGCAGTTGTTGGAAGGTGCTTCGCTTCTGCAGTCGTTACCACAAGAGAGGCACAATCACAGCTTACAGGCCTCGTCGCCTTGCATTGACGCAGAGGAGGGGAGACACAAAACAAAGGCCGGAGTGAATCTTCGTTCTTTCCCTTCAAGTGATGCACAATTTCTGGAACTTCTGCAAGTATCTGACGATACTCTCGTGGTAAAAGAAATGTCAAAGAATCCCAGTCTCTAATATGAGCAAAACCTTTCTTGCGAAGAGCTTCTACATCGTTACAAGAAAATGGCCGTCTAGTTTTACCAGGATTTTGAGCTTTCTTATTACCAGCTCTGGCATGAGCCTGCTCCTGAGAATGCGGGGGAGAAAATTTTTGTGGCATTAGGAATACTTTAGCAACATCTAAATCTTTTCGTTTATCTTTTAAGAATGCTAGATCAGGCAAAGTGTAATTGGGATAGAATACATATACAGGTTTCTTAGCATCCTCTCCCAGTTTACCGTCTCCCGGCAGACCATGTCCGCTAGGTAGTATGATCTTGACTAGAGAAGTTCCGTTCGGACTTTCCAGAAGTTTGAACGGTGCAGACTTGAGTGTGTTAACATCGGCATACCCAGAAGTCTGTATACTTCGATGCATCAGATGCACCGGAACTTGAGTTGCCGTGTTCTTGGTGGTTGCGATAGACGCCGGACTCACGCACGCCTTTCTTCTTGTCGGCGACAGGTTTTGCAGCCTTGTCGGCTCAGTTTCTTCACTTGAGCTGCAGTTGCTGATGCTCTCGCCAGATACCGAAGGTGTTGAGCCGGCAAAATTGCTGAGCCTCTTAGTCTGAGTCCCTTGGCATTGTCCTTTGTCCTGCCTCAACCTCCCCAGGATCTGGATGTCCTCTCGCTCAATACTGTTATTGTTGTTGACGTTGAACATCGTTATGTTCTTACTGATGCTATTGCTACACTTTGGCTTCAGTAACTTGTACGTATTGTTTTGACTAGAGTTCGAGCACTGATCTTCCTGCTGATCGCTGACGCAGCTGTTAGCTCCGAGATCCAGAGTGGACTCCTCGATCTTTGACACACTTTCGGACAGCTGTTCGACTGATTCTGACCGATCGGATTCCCGTTCATCTTCCTCTTCGATGAGCTCGTGTTCTCTATGGATGTAAGAATCCTCCTTCCTACAAGGCTCAACAAGGCTGTCCTCGAAGCAGCAAGTAGAGTAATCAGTTGGAGCATCATCAGCTCTGATCCAGTTATTAGTTGCTCCATCCAGAGTATCAGCCAGAGTTGTTTTCTGATCGTTTCCATTTTCACTGCCATAATCAGCTCTCATCTTGTTGCCGTTATCACAGGCGTTCCCCGTGTCGTGCAGTTCACAGCGACAGTCATTGAGACACCCACAAGCACCGTTCTCCTGCTCCCTTCCCCCGTGGAAACCCCTGGCACCATTCAGAATACTGGGAGGTGCTGCATTGCTGATAACAGGGCATGTTCTCTGCCTCATTGAATCTTGGTTGTATGAGTCGCTCTCCCCTTCTGACTGGCTGTTGTTAGACGCCGGCCAACACTCGCTAGCTGATGACTGGTCCATCGCATAACACATCCCTTCATTGCTCACGCTCTTCTGCTTCATGAAAAGCTTGACAAGGCTGAAGTTGTGTTGCTTTCTGCCACCTCCACTGCAGCTACTGGTGCCGTCCACTGAGCTGTTGGTCTCCGAGTGAGCGGACAGCAGGCTGCTGCTGTTGTGCTGGACATCGTACAGCTTGACGCAGCCTCTGACGCCAGCCACGTGGTTCCTGGGTTCCGACTCCATCGAGGAGGACATGGCACTGCTGAGCTTGCTGCTCATGGACGCCAGCAGACACCGGCGCCGCTGCCGCGACAGATTAGGCATGCTCTGGCTCTTGAGGGCGGTGGCGTCCACCGGTTGGAAGCTGGCGATCGTGGTTCCCTCAGGACACGTGGTGTTGTTGTTGCCGGATGGGTGACGTGTGAGCTGCACCTCGCTGGAGCGCTTTTTCAGCTTGCTCCAAGTCGTGTACACGGAGTCGGAGCGCGCCATGGAAGTGTCCAGGGGCCGGCTGCCCCCTCCGGCACGACCACCTGCTGGATGGACAAAGCGCGTACTTGACCAGTTGTTGCTTCCTGAAGTTGTCGCCTCACTCTCTCCTGAAGAAACATCACCAGTCCATGCACAATGTGAGTGACAACATTCAGTGGATTCAGCTGCATGCTCTACTGAGGAGGACACAGGTGTTACAATTATTTACGTATTAACATCAATTTTTAATTATTTACTCAGCTTGTTTATTTTGTCCATTCATTCACTCATTCATTTACCTATTCATCCACATATATTTATGAAATATATGTATTTGTTTACTAATTCTTTCATTATCGTTCATTTCATTTTTTATTTTAATGGATTATTTTACAATGCTTTATCAACAGCTTAGGTTATTTAGCATCTGAAGGAAATGAAGGTGATAATACCGGTGAAATGGGTCCGGGGTCCAACACCAAAAGTTACCCAGCATTTGCTTATATTGGGTTGAGGGAAAACCCCGGAAAAAACCTCAACCAGGTAACTTGTCCTGACCGGGAATCGAACCTGGGCCACCTGGTTTCGCGGCCAGACGCGCTAACCGTTACTCCTCAGGTGTGGACCATTTTCGTTCATACATGCATTCATTCAGTATTGTTTATTTATTTGTTTATTCATTTATCCATTCACTTAATTGTCCACAGGAGAGCCAAATCCTAGCAATTCCTGCCCATAGAACATCCCACTATTCATCCTCTTTTACTGTCTCAGTCCCCCGTGAATGGAATTCTCTACCTCAGAAGATTAGGGCCTGCCAGACAATAACCACTTTCAAGAAAAGGCTAAACGATTTCTTACGGGCGCAGTTAAATTGAAGTTATAATTGTGATCGAGTTTAATAATTTAATTTAATTTAGGTACGACTATCATTATTATTATTATTATTACATAATTATTTTATTGGTGTTGTGAAGATAAAAAGAATTGTCATTGTATTATATTAATTATGTATTATATTGTCTTGTATTGTAGTATTGTATTGCTTTGTATTGTATTGTATTAATTATGTTATATTCATAGCATTGTAGTAATTTTCTATCATACTGGTTGAGTGGAAGAGAAGTCCGAATGGCCTTAACTCTGCCAGTTAAAATAAACCATTATTATTATTATTATTATTATTATTATTATTATTATTATTATTATTATTAAATATATTTATCTGTCTATTCATTTTGTATGTTTTTTCGTTTGTTTGTTGGTTCTTTCGTTCGTTCATTCATTCATTTATTTATTTACCCCTTCAATATTATACTGTAATTTTCTAATAATTCAGTTTTATTCATATATTTTCATTTATCCATTAAATTTGCGTTACTTATTAGCTCATTTAGCTGTTTCGTTATTTATTCACTTATTTAGTTTTATTTATTTTTGTGGGGGTATTTTACGGCGCTGTATCAACATCTCAGGTTATTTAGCATCTGAATGAAAAGAAGGTGATAATGCCGTGAAATGAGTCTGGGGTCCAGCACTGATATTGGGTTGAGGGAAAACCCTGAAAAAAACCTCAATCAGGTTACTTGCCCTGACCGGGATTCGAACCCGAGCCACCTGGTTTCGCGGTCAGACGTGCTAAGCGTTACTCCACAGGTGTGGACTTTATTTATTTATTTATTTATCTATCTACATTTTTAGTGGCGATAAGAGGGTAGCTCAGTTGATAGAGCAATTGACTACAGAGACTGGATGATCCCGGGCTCAATGCCAGGTTGCGGAGGGATTTTTCTCGTTGTCAAACTTCCAAAATGGTTCAGGGGTATTCTCAGTCTCTTGTCAAATTGAGTACTGGGTCTTTCGCTTGTGTAAAAGGTGGTAGTAATAAAAGAGAAACAAAAGATTGTGTTTTACACAGACCATGCACAACTGATATTTAAAGTTTACGAGTTATTATTTTTTTTTATATTCCAGCATTCTTCCTCTTTTAACAGACAAAACGCTGAGTCTTGAGTCCTTCGACGAAATGAAGACGGTTGTTTAACTTGCTGTAACTCGGAAACCAGTAAAGATTTTGAGTAGCAATAACTTTTAAAAGTAATTTCAATTATTTTTCAACATTTCTCTCACTTTGACCCTCGTCGAACTTGAAAAACAAAAAAGTTTGCCACTTACCAACTTTTGAAGGTGCAAATGTCTATTTTGAACAAATCACTTTGAAGTTACTATTTTTTCTCTCTGTTCAAAAAAAAAAATTTATTTCGAATTTTTTTCTATACCTTCCTCAGACATTCGCCTATCAATCATAAAAATTACAGTGTGATTGACTGACTATCTTAGGAGCTACAAGGTGATAAATATTTAACGCAGCAGGAAACTGATTTCTCCCTCCCTCTGGCTCCGGTATCACCGTCCCTCCCTCATATGAGACGTTACTTTCTCGCACAAGCCATCTATATTACAATGCCGCAGCGATCTCCGATTGGTTCTCCTCATATGCAGGAAATTTGCCGTGGAGAATAGTAATTAATTAAGGTAAAATACTAAATCAGTTTCATGATTAAGACAGGGAAATTAAAAAAGTTATTTATTTAACAAATAATCATTATTTTAGAATAATTCTGTGACCGGGAGAAAAAAGGTCTTAAGTAAAAATTTTATACTTTTCAGGAGAACAGTAGAAAAATTGAAATTGGTGTCAATTATAGATTTCTTTTAATTATGAGGTTTTCCCCTTGAATGGAATTCTCTACCTCAGAAGATAAGGGGCTGCCAGACAATATCCACTTTCAAGAAAAGGCTAAACGATTTCTTACGGGCGCAGCAAATTGAAGTTATAATTGTGATCGAGTTTAATAATTTAATTTAATTTAGGTACCGGTATGACTATTATTACTATTACTGTTATTATTATTATTATTTTATTTTATTGGTGTTGTGAAGATGAAAAGGATTGTCATTGTATTATATTAAATATGTATTATAGTGTCTTGTATTGTAGTATTGTATTGCTTTGAATTGTATTGTATTAATTATGTTGTATTCATAGCATTGTAGTAATTTTCTATCATACTGGTTGAGTGGAAGAGAAGGCCGAATGGCCTTAACTCTGCCAGTTAAAATAAACCATTATTATTATTACACAATTATTTTATTGGTGTTGTGAAGATGAAAAGGATTGTCATTGTATTATATTAAATATGTATTATAGTGTCTTGTATTGTAGTATTGTATTGCTTTGAATTGTATTGTATTAATTATGTTGTATTCATAGCATTGTAGTAATTTTCTATCATACTGGTTGAGTGGAAGAGAAGGCCAAATGGTCTTAACTCTGCCAGTTAAAATAAACCATTATTATTATTATTATTAAACCATTACTATTATTATATTTCTTCTAAAATAGGTACTGTTGCTCATTTAACAATTTTCTTGATTATTTCCAAAAATTTCCGCACTTAAGCCCTTTTAAGACTACAACCCAAACTGAGAAGAAGGGACCAATTAAACCTTTTCCATGTGAAAATAAATGGTAAATGTAAATTATTAGGAATGCAAAAATGTCTTAAACAATTATAGGACTGTTTACCCTGGTGCTTAAAGTTTTAAAAGGAAAGGGCATCAGTATGTGATAAAATGCCTAAAATACAAGTTAGACCTTTTTAATAAGGAAGCATGGAAAGTAAACATGTGATGTTTGTAAGGAATAAAGTATTAAATATTCTTAAGTCCTTTATTCTGTGTGTGCTCGATTCAAAAAGTACATATGACATTTGGTAACGCTCTATAAATCCAGTCAGGAGTCTTATTTGACTTTAGCCGTTTTACCAGATTGTAGAGAATTGTTTCCGCTTTCAGAACATATAAAAATCCCATTTTCACAAAAAATTGACTTTAGACCTTTTTCTTCCCGGCCACAGAATTGTTCATTCACTTATTATTCATCCATCCATCCATGCAATCTGTAGCGGTGACGGCATCAAACGTCTTACGCATCCCCATAACATTACTGTACCTGCTTCATGGTAGTCTGAGTCCTCCGAGTACAGAGTCATGCTGCCCTCGAAGGCAATGGTGTAGTTGTCCTTGTTGGCCTGGCAGGTGAGCATGATGTCGTGTTCAGTAAGCAGGTCGCAGTCCAGGGAGTCCACACTGAAGTTTGTGGATGGCAGAGGGCACTCCTTGACGGGCGAGAACAGCAGCTCGGACTTGCAGATGGACATGGTGTCTGTGGAGCCAGCGGAGTCACCACCCTGCCGAACAAACACAGTTCATAAAGCATGCGTCACAACATAAGGGAAGATCTGTGCAATATAAGGCCGAAGACCTACAATGCTTGTCACAAGAAATGTAATATATATGAGTTCAGAAATTCTTTCTTCTTGCTAAGTGTTTGCATTTCGAACTATGGTAACAATTTTACGATGTCTTGTGCATACTTTCCTGCTATTATCTAGAGTTTCAGTTAGGTTAGGTTTCCAATGAAGCCAGATTCAACAGGGGTTCTTTTAAGGGGTTAGGTACAGCTTACAGCAGTAAAATTTGGGAAATATTCAACATTTTTTCCTCCATTACTGTATCTTGTACAGTAATGAAAATTGGTATGTGTAAAACACTATCCTTCTGCTATATGAAAAAAATATTTTTACGATTTAAAAAAATTATTCACATTTTGTTTAAATTCAGTTCACTGTGCAGTAATGAAACGTTTCCCACATGGTAACTAAAAAAATATCCAACATTCTGTTATGAAATTTTTTGTTTGTATTTATGCATGTTATATCTACAATATGATGCAAGATCACTTCTCTACCTTTGATAGATTGTCTGATACAAAATAAATTCATTTAAAAAATGGTCAAATATCAGTATTTTCTTTTAACACAAAATAAAAATAATTGATATATATATATATATATATATATATATATATATATATATATATTTTATTAACGAATGTAATTCAAAGAGCAAGATATTGTAAACATGAGTTTCAGCAATTAAATAAAAGAGAGAGAACATGAAAAAGTTAACTTCATGAGTTATGAGGGAAACGTTTCATCATTGCACAGTGAACAACCACCATTATGAATTTTGAAAAAAAAAAAAAAATAATAATAATAATAATATTTTTTTAAATCGTAAAAATATTTTTTTAATATAGCAGAAGGACAATGTTATACACATACCAATTTTCATTATTGTACAAGACACAGTAATGAAGGAAAAAAAATGTTGAATATTTCCAAAAATTTTACTGTTGTAAGCTGTACCTAACCCCTTAAGTTTAACACATTTTTTTTTCAATGAACTGTCTGTTATGTGAAATCTGTTAAGACTTTGTGGACTTAAGGTCAGAAATCTTTCAATGCCTTAAGCAAAACACTATCAAGACCTAAACATTATGACATGAGGTTTGGGAAATAATATACAGCATTATAGTTGCTACAGAGAAATGAAGCTGTGTTGGAAAGAGTGTGTGAAGAAAGAATGATGTTGAAACTGATCAGGAAGAGGAAAAGGAATTGGTTGGGTCACTGGTTGAGAAGAAACTGCCTACTGAAGGATACACTGGAAGGAATGGTGAACGGGAGAAGAGTTCGGAGTAGAAGAAGATATCAGATCATAGACGTCATTAAGATATATGGATCATATGAGGAAACGAAGAGGAATGCAGAAAATAGTTTGCAGTGAAAGACCTGCCCTAGGGCAGAACACTAAATGAATGAGTTGCTACATGAAGTGTTTTCATAATAATGCTTCTAACACGATAGGAGCTAATTTAATTTGAATTAGGTTATTATTATTATTATTATTATTATTATTATTATTATTACCGGTATTATTATTACTATTATTTCATTCATTCATACTTTTTCTGCCCAAGGGCAGGTCTTTCACTGCAAACCCAGCATAGGGTGAACTTTTATATTGCTGTGTCGTAGAAGTCTGCTGCCTGGGATCGGAACCAGTTTGTGATAGCTATCTGCACCCCTCTCTCAATCCCATGGTATGACAAATGTCTCAATTCTGGTGGAGAATATGTTGAAAAATAGCCCAACAATTGCTGTATCTGTTCCAATAAATCTTTATATGAAACTGTGTTTTCTTTTTGTAAACGGCCCTAGGAAAACTTACTTTCTGGACGCGCCTCGTATGTCTAACTTATTATAATTATTTTATAATAGTTGTAATTTAGCAAATTTATGTAAATATTTCAATATTTGTTTTTTAGCATATAAGCTACCTGTACTGTATATCCTTGCTATACAAAATATTTACCCAATTTATGAAGTATCTAATCTAATCTCATCTAATCATCTCCATAAAATAACTTACTTACTTACAAATGGCTTTTAAGGAACCCGAAGGTTCATTGCTGCCCTCACATAAGCCCGCCATCGGTCCCTATCCTGTGCAAGATTAATCCAGTCTCTACCATCATATCCCACCTCCCTCAAATCAATTTTAATATTGTCCTCCCATCTACGTCTCGGCCTCCCCAAAGGTCTTTTTCCCTCCGGTCTCCCAACTAACACTCTATATGCATTTCTGGATTCGCCCATACGTGCTACATATCCTGCCCATCTCAAACGTCTGGATTTAATGTTCCTAATTATGTCAGGTGAAGAATACAATGCGTGCAGTTCTGCGTTGTGTAACTTTCTCCATTCTCCTGTAATTTCATCCCGCTTAGCCCCAAATATTTTCCTAAGCACCTTATTCTCAAACACCCTTAACCTATGTTCCTCTCTCAGAGTGAGAGTCCAAGTTTCACAACCATACAGAACAACCGGTAATATATTTGCTGTGGTTGTGCCAGAGAATCAGTCGTATTCCGAGGCTTAATGTAGTGATTCGTAACAAGCTGTTTTTTTACGATGATGGGTTGTTAGCCCTTCGCCCAAACCCCAAGCTGGAGGACCACCCCTTATCGGCTGTCCACGACTGCTTATTCAATATTCGCAGCTATCTGGAGGCCGTCTCCTGTATCCGCAACCTGAGGACGCACCATGCCGTGGTGATAGGGACACACCATACATGGTACATATTTAAAAAATAATTCTTTATGAGAAAAGAATGGGCTACACAGAGATCATAGCCTACATCACAATGACAACAATGAGGACACCATTTTATAACTCTCCACGCAAAAACATTTTGACAACATGTAATCAAAGTACAGAATTCGGTATTCTTCATTCAAATTTATTCAGTAGTTTTCCTTAGTTCTTTATGTTTACTGCTTTGAAAGGCTGTGAACTCTGCATTTACACAGAGAACCACTCTCCTAAAAAATGGGATAAAAAATAATTGGGAAAGTAATAAACAGTTAAGCTTGGCAGCTGCAAGAAAATCTCACTGACAATGAGCCTATTTTGCTGCACTGACTCACATGTTATAGAATAAGTAGCACATGATGTCACAGCTGATGCTAAGATATGTACTTTAACATATGCTGCGATATGTCTATCCTTCAACAGTATGTACTACGAACCTTGCAGCTAATCTATTAATAAATCATAATGCCAGTCTAATCTTGTGAAATATTTACGTTCGTGTTTATTTCCATTCATTGATAGTTTTCTGCCCAAGGGAAAGTCTTTCACTGCAAACCCAGCATTCTCCAATATTTCATATTTTCCAGCTTCCTCTTAATCTCACCATATGATCCATATATCTTAGTGTCGTCTGTCATTTGATTTCTTCTTAATGTATTTATATAATAATAATACAGAACTTTTCTCCCATTCACCATTCCTTCAGTACATCCTTCAGTAAGCAGTTCTTTTTAGCCAGTGACTCAGCCAATTTCTTTTTCTCTTTTTGATCAGTTTCAGCATTATTTTTTCTTCACCCACTCTTTCCAACACAACTTCGTTTCTTATTCTGTCTGTCCATTTCACACACTTCATCCTTCTCTATATCTACATTTCAGATGTTTCCATTTGTTTATTTATTTAATTTATTTTCATTAATTTATTTGTTTACTTATTTAATTTGTTTCTTTATTAATTAATTTATTTATTTAATTTGTTTTAGTAATTTATTTGTTTATTAATTTAATTTGTTTCTTTATTAATTTAATTATTTATTTAATTTGTTTTTTATTAATTTATTTGTTTACTTATTTAATACGTTTTTATTAATTAATTTATTTCTTTAATTTGTTTTTATTAATTTATTTGTTTACTTATTCAATTTGTTTCTTTATTAATTTACTTACTTATTTAATTTGTTTTTATTAATTTATTTGTTTATTTATTTAATTTGTTTCTTTATTAATTTACTTATTTATTTAATTTGTTTCTTTATTAATTAATTTATTTATTTAATTTGTTTTTATTAATTTATTTGTTTATTTATTTAATTTGTTTCTTTATTAATTTACCTATTTATTTAATTTGTTTCTTTATTAATTTACTTATTTATTTAATTTGTTTTTTATTAATGTATTTGTTTACTTATTTAATATGTTTTTATTAATTTATTCATTTCTTCAATTTGTTTTTATTAATTTATTTGTTTATTTATTTAATTTGTTTCTTTATTAATTTACTTATTTATTTAATTTGTTTTTTATTAATTTATTTGTTTACTTATTTAATGTTTTTTATTAATTAATTAATTTATTTAATCTGTTTTTATTAATTTATTTGTTTACTTATTCAATTTGTTTATTTATTTATTTAATTTGTTTTATTAATTTATTTGTTTATTTATTTAATTTGTTTCTTTATTAATTTACTTATTTATTTAATTTGTTTCTTTATTAATTTACTTATTTATTTAATTTGTTTTTATTAATTTATTTGTTTATTTATTTAATTTGTTTCTTTATTAATTTACTTATTTATTTAATTTGTTTTTTATTAATTTATTTGTTTACTTATTTAATGTTTTTATTAATTAATTTATTTATTTAATCTGTTTTTATTAATTTAATTGTTTACTTATTCAATTTGTTTCTTTATTAATTTATTTATTTAATTTGTTTTATTAATTTATTTGTTTATTTATTTAATTTGTTTCTTTATTAATTTACTTATTTATTTAATTTGCTTTTTATTAATTTATTTACTTATTTATTTAATTTGTTTTTATTAATTTATTTGTTTATTTATTTAATTTGTTTCTTTATTAATTTACCTATTTATTTAATTTGTTTATTTATTAATTTACTTATTTATTTAATTTGTTTTTTATTAATGTATTTGTTTACTTATTTAATATGTTTTTATTAATTTATTTATTTCTTCAATTTGTTTTTATTAATTTATTTGTTTATTTATTTAATTTGTTTCTTTATTAATTTACTTATTTATTTCATTTGTTTTTTATTAATTTATTTGTTTACTTATTTAATGTTTTTTATTAATTAATTTATTTATTTAATCTGTTTTTATTAATTTATTTGTTTACTTATTCAATTTGTTTCTTTATTTATTTATTTATTTAATTTGTTTTATTAATTTATTTGTTTATTTATTTAATTTGTTTCTTTATTAATTTACTTATTTATTTAATTTGTGTCTTTATTAATTTACTTATTTATTTAATTTGTTTTTATTAATTTATTTGTTTATTTATTTAATTTGTTTCTTTATTAATTTACTTATTTATTTAATTTGTTTTTTATTAATTTATTTGTTTACTTATTTAATGTTTTTATTAATTTATTTATTTATTTAATCTGTTTTTATTAATTTATTTGTTTACTTATTCAATTTGTTTCTTTATTAATTAATTTATTTAATTTGTTTTATTAATTTATTTGTTTATTTATTTAATTTGTTTCTTTATTAATTTACTTATTTATTTAATTTGTTTTTTATTAATTTATTTATTTACATATTTAATTTGTTTTTTATTAATTTATTTCTTTAATTTGTTTTTATTAATTTATTTGTTTATTTATTTAATTTGTTTCTTTATTAATTTACTTATTTATTTAATTTGTTTTTTATTAATTTATTTATTTACATATTTAATTTGTTTTTTATTAATTTATTTCTTTAATTTGTTTTTATTAATTTATTTGTTTACGTATTCAATTTGTTTCTTCATTAATTTATTTATTTAATTTGTTTTTTTATTAATTTATTTCTTTATTTATTTAATTTGTTTCTATTAATTTGTTTATTTTACGACACTGTACCAATTACTATGGTTATTCAGCAGCTGAGTAGATGAAGGTGATAATGCCAGTGAAATGAATCTGGGGTTCAGCGCCGAAAATTAGCTAGCATTTGCTCATAATGGGTTGAAGGAAAATTCCGGAAAAAGCTTCAACCAGTATTTGAACCCAGGCCCGCTCGTTTCATGTTCAGGCATGCTGTCACTCCACAGCATGAACAATTTATTTATTTAATGAATTTGTTTGTTCGTTTATTTATTTATTTACTTATTCATTTATATCAAATTAAGACTTCGTTGCAAAATAATTATTTTTAACACATGAATGATTTATTTGATAACGAGTAATATTTTTGTTGTATGTTTTTATATTGACATACATTGAAAGAGGCCTGTGACCTTATCATGTGTTGTGGCTATTTCACTAATGAGTATGGAAGAGGAAGATAGGTTTTAGTTTGAGATGAATTTGGTAGATTCGTATAATATTAACCATCATGAAACAAACTCTCTTTCTGATAGCTCATTCTTTTCCCTCTCGCACAGCTCACATGTCAGGTCTCGCCTCCTCATTTATACTGCATTTTACTTATTGTCTAACCTGGCAATGTCATATTCAGGCTTTGTATAATTTACTGGTTTCTGATAAATAATATTATCATTATATTATTATTATTATTATTATTATTACTTACTTACTGGCTTTTAAGGAACCCGGAGGTTCATTGCCGCCCTCACATAAGCCCGCCATTGGTCTCTATCCTGAGCAAGATTAATCCAGTCTCTATCATCATATCCCACCTCCCTCAAATCCATTTTAATATTATCTTCCTACCTACGTCTCGGCCTCCCCAAAGGTCTTTTGCCCTCCGGCCTCCCAACTAACACTCTATATGCATTTCTGGATTCGCCCATATGTGCTTATTATTATTATTATTATTATTATTATTATTATTATTATTATTACTGGTACTGTACCTTAACAGGGCCTCTTGTACTATTGTACTTTTAGGCAAATAAAGAATATAAATATAAATATTTATTTATTTATTTACTTATTTATTTATTTTTGACCCAGTATAGGGGATACAGTCCAGAAATCTAGATTAATTGCAATAGTTCTGCCAACATACCATCTATCAGTGCATGTAAAATGTTAATGCAACAAAAAGTAAACTTCAGGAGACAAATGTAAACGTTTATTCTCCGGGAACAAAAAATTAGGGACTGCCCCTTCGAAGTTAGGGACGTTAGCTCACTTAGCTACACATTTAAATTGTAAGCAACAAATAAGTACTTTCTTATTAACTAATAATACGAATATAATGTTTGTTTAACTTTGGTAGAGTTCTTAGCTGTTAAAAAGAAATAAAATTACTAGTACAAATACAGTACTAACATCATAATTCTATAAATATGTGTGAGAATTACCTTTACATCAACTAGGTATAACAAAACCACCAAATGTAACAGGTCATGCATACCTGGGAGCTGGTGTGAGGGCTTATGGACGAGTCAAAGTCAAACTTGGCCATCATAGAACCCGAAACACTTGCAAACATCTCTCCTTCGCGTTCAGACTGTCAAATAATAAGTTAAGGTTAACACACAACACAGGATTTTCCATGCAGCCAGTAACAACATTAGTTTATATCTATTTTGCAATGTCATAGGAAAGGAACTTTTCTTATATATTAGGCATGCTTCAGTTCCATGAGTTTCAATTGCCTCAACTTGTAGGAACGAGGAAAAGAGGTTACATTACACAAGACTGGTGACATACAACTACTGATACGGTTATGTACCTGCTGCTGACATTGGAAGTGAAGTATGATTAAAGAGATCAGAACACAAAGTGTTCTATCTAATACAGTAAAACTTCTCTCATACATTTGACACTTACCGGTACATGTTTTTTTAAGTCTCGGAAAAATTTCTTATATTTTCATGTTAATTTATTTTAGTTATACATACGTTTTTTACACTTATACGATGTATTTTAAATTCCAGGAAATACGAAACGTCATTTATACATTCTTAATCAATTATGGAATAATTACCACAATTTGAGGACATGGTTTGTTCCTTAGAAGCCAACAGTCCAAAATAACTGACTTTTTGTACAATAATTAATCATATGTTATTAAACAGAGATCACACAACATAGGTCAATGCTGTAACATTTTCTGGATTGGCGGTTGAAATATAATATACCGGTATCAGTCATCTTTAGCTCTAAGCAGCTAAGATTTCTACAAATAATCTTACATTCTTCAAGAATATGTGTTCTAAATTTGAGTACTGTATTATAGACTCAAAGATGGCTTAATTGTGAAGTTCTAAATTTCTCTTCTGAAAATTTTACTAAATTTACTTAATGGGGCATATACAGGTTTGAGGATGAAAAAAAGTCATTTTTAAATTTAATTTTTTATATAAAATTTGGACATTTATCTTTATGTCAGTGAATTAATTTTTACGACATATACAATATTTTGGTAGATGTGACCATAAACGTGCGAGTGTGCGCTTGTTTACTTCTCCACACATAAGATATATTTAACACTCATTTCCCGTAAATTGTATTTTGCAAAACTGTTTTTGTGATAACTCGGTAAGTTTTTGAGATACAGCAGTAAAAATTTTCATGCAACTGTCTTTCATACTTGTGAACAAGATGAAGTACAATTGTTGCTGCAACATTTATAGTTTATTAAAAAAAATTACTTAAAAACATTAAAAATATAACTTCTCATATGAAATTTAAAAAAAAATTCTATTGTAGATATTTCAAAGGCTGTAGTTCATATTGTTCATTTTTAGTGTCTATATCTTTTTCGTTAATGTTGCCTTTTCGTTTTAATTCTTGGTATTTAAATGTACTACCCAATGAGACATGGGATTTATTCTTTTTAGCCTCATTATTTATATTACAGAGAATGAATTTTGCTTCTGCATTGGACTGACACCATACTTCAATCCTTTTGGTATTATATTTGCCTCTTTGTCTCATTAAAATCATCAGTACCAGTTGCAGAAGACACAGCCCTGCAGTATATATTGACTACACCCCAACTCTGGCTACTAGCAACAGGCATCTATAATGAACACCGATCAAAATACTCCTCACTTCTCGTGAAAAACAACAACTGAATAGACTACAGTGGACTATAGTGGACTTTATGTTGTCAGCAAACAGCTGGATACATTAAGAAGATTGATTGATATTGTTCATTTCACATTCAGGAATAAGTAGAAAAAAGAATGGCTCAGAAATATTCATATTTGTGGACATTATCATAAAAAGGGCACATCAGTGCAAAAAAACGGCCACTTTTTTATTGTGATAATTACTCATAATGGTGAAACTTTTAGTAAATCTGAAAATAATCTATAATTGCAGAAGCAGTGAATATTGAGCATGTCAAATTACAAGGTGAAAGAGTCATTAGCTGCTGAGAAAAAAAATATTGAATTTACTTAATTTTTTAGTGCTCAAACCTATACATGAATCCTATAGATTCAAAATGCCCTATATCCACTTTCACAAATTAAAGGTTTTGGACAGTGAAGTTACATCTTAGAATTTCATTTAATCGATTCTTTTGAAGTTATTAAGAAAACAAAATAGTTGTTAGTGCATTTCGATGTATTTTTAATCTCTTAACATTTTTCCTTAGATACCACACCGTAGTACTATTTACAAATAACTGTCTTGTACTTTGATCTCCACACTGTATGTCTCTATATATTTCTATTCCTTATTATGACCTGAGATATTTCGAATTTTATTTCATCTGATTGAAGCTACACTTAGGAATTCTTCTGTCTAAAATTTATATTGTCCTTGACCTGAATTTTGAATAAATTAAGAAATGTTTTGTTAATATATTTTCCCCAAATACTTTTAGCTGCCAGTATTCAACTTTAAGGGTAGATACAGAAATAACAAGACTAAAACTGAGTTCAAGAGAGGATAGCCAGATGAATGCAGAGCATACGACGTTGCTGACATGATATAAATGAATTGTGGGAAAGAAAATGTGAACGGAGGTTTCTTTCTCTCGACACAAATCTCACAAAAGAGGACGACATTCAAGAACTCCTTTCACAGAAGACCGCCAAGATATACACAGCAGACTGATCTGTACCCGAACAAAGGTCAAAGAACGTGTATATTCATTACAAAAAGGTACACTCATTTTGATGAGCAAGGCAGACAGTATACATTGGTTATCATGAGACGGTGTGGAATTTCACAACAGCATGCTCTCCTATTCTATTTCTCCAAGCAAGTAAACATGAAAGGACCACAAAATCGGGGCACTGAAATGAATATATTTTTCTGAATAATTGTTACACTGGATGAGTGTTTAGAAGTGAAAAAAAAAAAAAAAAAATGTTTTCATAATATTTTATACACTGACTATTATTTCAGACTGTTTTCACCAGCGAAGAGAGATGAAAATACATGGGCAATAAGGTACAGGGTGAGTTAATAATATGATATATAATTTCAAAGACAATGCTTTGCACTTAATTTAAGAGTTACTATTGTTATTAATAATTGATTAAATGGCGATCTTACTCGTGTTAATTATGTAAGCATGTGCGGCTTACAGCTGTTTCGGTGCTATTCGACACCATCCTCAGAGCCTACTAGATCTCGGCACTATCTCAACTTCGCTGCCTGTTGTGTGGGTGCATTCGTGTGATGAAGAGTTGTGTCAAATAGTGTGTGTGTTCTGAAATTGGTCTGTGTGTTGAGAATTTGACTGGGGTGTGTTTTAGTGTGTCTGTATATTTCGTATTGTTCTAGTGTGTTGAGTTTTTAGTTTTTGGGTTGTATGTGTAGGATTTCCATGTCTGTATTTATGTTATTGTATGTGTGGTTAGTATTAGTTATGTGTTCGGCATACATAGATGTATTGTGTCCTCTAGTTATTGCTTTAATGTGTTCTTTGTATCGAGTTTGGAATGATCTGCCTGTCTGTCCAATGTAGAAACTGTCGCAATTATTGCATGTGAGTTTGTACTATTGTTATTATTATTGTTATCAGTAGTAGTAATAATAGTAGCAGTTATAATGGTGGTGGTAATATGTAATAGTAATAATAGTTATATGGAACTGATATTAGTCGTACTGGTGGTGGTTTATTTTTTTTTTTAGTTGGTTATTTAACGACGCTGTATCAATTACTAGGTTTTTTAGCGTCGATGAGATTGGTAATAGCGAGATGAGGCCGAGGATTTGCCATAGATTACCTTGTATTCACATTACGGTTGGGGAAAACCTCGGAAAAAACGCAACCAGGTAATCAGCCCAAGCGGGGATCGAACCCGTGCCCGAACTCAACTTCAGATCGGCAGGCAAGCTCCTTAACCAACTGAGCCACGCTGGTGATGGTGGTGGTGGTTTATTATTTTTATTTTAGTTGGTTATTTAACGACTCTGTATCAACTACAGTAGAACCTCTATTATCCGTGGTAATGAAGGGGATGGACTGAACGGTTAATCGAAAAAATCGTATAACCCGTACTATAAAAGATTTTCATAATTAAATAAAGTGCATAATATTTAGGCCAATAGTTTCGTAATTTCCTCCTTGGTGTTGTGTTTAACATTCTAGTTAGTGGATCAGAAGTTCACTAATTTAAGTCTGGTTATCAGTGATGCGTTTTAAGACCTAAGAGAACTCTCTGTGATGGTTGCCTGCCAAAAGATAGGAGTAGAGGTCTCGTGTTGTAGATTTACACATTCGTACTTTATACAATTTACCTTTTTTTTTTATTAAATCGCGCACAGTTGTGACGCCAACTCGTTTTCTGATTCCATATGAGATAAAGTTTCTACTTTCCCAAATCTCTCAATTATTTGCTCTTTTTTTATACTTAGCACAACACATTTTCTTTCGACATCCAAGGAAGATATTTTACATATGATACACAAAACGTCCACTCCAACAGTAAACAAGGAATGAATTGTACGCGGGTTTTATAATTGTGTGGAAGTTCTTGGGGTCATTACCTTGAAAGCAGGTAGTGACTATTTTACAAGTTAGGAAAACACTCCCTCCAAGAAGTAACTATATAGGACTTCATATTTTAGTCCTGTAAAAAAAAAAAAAAGAGAGAAAGAGAGAGAGAGAGAGACAGTCGGATAAACCGCCAATCGGTTAATAGGGTAACGGATAATCGGGGTTCTACTGTACTAGGTTATTTAGCGTCGATGAGATTGGTGATAGTGAGATGATATTTGGCGAGATGAGGCCGAGGGTTCGCCACAGATTACCTTATATTTACATTACGGTTGGGGAAAACCTCGGAAAAACCCAACAAGGTAATCAGCCCAAGTGGGGATCGAACCCGCGCCCGAACGCAACTTCAGACCGGCAGGCAAGTGCCTTAACCGACTGAGCCACGCTGGTGGTTGGTGGTGGTGGTGGTAGTAGTGGATTTAGTACCCTCTTCAAAGGAAAAGTCCACACCTGGGGAGTAAAGTTCAGCGCGTCTGGCCACGAAACCAGGTGGCTCGGGTTCGATTCCCGGTCGGGACAAGTTACATGGTTGAAGTTTTTTCCAGGGTTTCCCCTCAACCCAAGATGAGCAAATGCTGGGTAACTTTCGGTGCTGGAGCCCGGACTCATTTCACCGGCATTATCACCTTCATCTCATTCAGACGCTAAATAACCTAAGCTGTTGATAAAGCGTCGTAAAATAACCTACTAAAATAAATATAAAAATAAATTCAAAGGAAAGTGCTGTCTTTGACACAGCTGGGCATTAATTGAATGCTGGAACTACACTAAGAGTTTGTTTATTGATTACGTTTACCAGATGCCGCTTCAATCACAGGGAGCTATAACATATATCTATTAATGATGTCGATGGTGTTCAGGTAAAAGAGTTTATCCCAAAAAAAAAAAAAAAAAAAAAAAAAACCGTTTTTCAGAAACATCTATAATTAAATTTTAGCACAGTAGGTCTAAAAAGATTGTTGTGACCTGTGTGAGAGAGTCACTATTGCTTATACTGATCTACATTATGGTGAAAAAAAAAAGAGTTGGTTATTTTTAATGGAGTTTTTTTAAGTAAAACTAATCGAAGATAGTTCAGAATTAGAGTCAGATTGTTTATATGCATATGACATTGTCGAGGGGAGGGGGAAATTTTTATCTATGAAAGAAATTTCTCTCTTTGGCAACTCTCTGAATCCATCACTGTTACGAAAATTCATCTTAAATTCTGTGGCTGGGAGGGAAAATGTCTTAAGTCAATTTTTTGTGAAAATGAGATTTTTATATATTCTGAAAGCGGAAACAATTCTCTACAATCTGGTAAAATGGTTAAAGTCAAATAAGACTCCTGACTGGATTTATAGACCCTTACCAAATGTCCTAAGTACTTCTTGAATCGAGCACACAAGAATAAAGGACTTAAGAATATTTAATACTTTATTGCTTACAAACCATTACATGTTTAATTTCCATGCTTCCCTATTAAAAAGGTCTAACTTGTATTTTAGCTATTTTATCATATACTGATGCCCTTTCCTTTTAAGGGGAGAGGATGGTATTTTTTTGGTGAAAAATGAGTAAATTAAAAAAATTCTTTAAAATACTCTGTGATATGTGTGGAATGCATAGCATAATATTTTGAGGGTATTTGTGCCCTTATCAGATGTTGAGACGCCATTTTTAAATTTCCTGCGTTATGGATGTTAAATCACTCCCCTCCTTTTATTGTTGTTTCCAGTAAATTGAATTTTCAAAAAAGAAATTTTTTTCTTTAAAATACTCCTTGATATGTGTGGAATGCATTGCATAACATTTCGTGGGTATTTGTGCCCTTATCGGAAGTTGAGACGCCATTTTTAAACTTCCTGCTCTATGGATTTTTAAATCACACACCCCCTTTTATCGGTTTCCAGTAACTTCATTTTTTTTGCTGCATTGCCAGACAAAAATGGATATAATTTCTGAACTATTAAAGATACATGCATGAAATTTAGAACACACATTCTTTAGACTATTAGGAAACTTTTCTCTGTAACAGAATTTTGTTAATTGATTTCATTTTAAAACTACGTCCATCTGTTTGCAAGAAAGGAAATCAGAAAATTGTTATTAAATTTTAATTGTTTATTTTACAAACGTAGGGATAAATATCAAAATTCTGTTACAGACAGTTTGTAGAGCATGCTTTTGCAAGTACATTGCAAAAAACTGGATGAATCTACCTTTAAAAATGGTTTAGATATAACGGTTTTAGTGAAATCCTGCATTGGGTATATTTTTGTCAAATCTGAGCTCTCAATTTTTTTTTTTTTCAAAATATTTATTTTTGGTTGAGTTGCTACAGCTATGAGCTCTTTACACAAAATAGGAAAAAAAGTTAAAAAAAATACCATCCTCTCCCCTTAAAAGTTTAAGCAGCAGGGTAAACAGTACTATAATTGTTTAAGACACTTTTGCATTCCTAATAATTTACATATCTCATTAATTTTGACATGAAAAAGGTCTTATGTTTAAATAGTCCCTTCTACTCAGTTTGGGTTCTAGTCTTAAAAGGGCTTAAGTGCGGCTACTTTTGGAAATAATCAAGAAAATTGTTAAATGAGGAACATTACCTATTTTAGAAGAAATGTAAACAAATAATATCCAGGAGAAAGCTCTTAATTAAAAACTCTATAATTGACACCAATTTCAATCTTTCTACTGCTCTCCTGAAAAGTATAAAATTTTTACTTAAGACCTTTTTCCTCTCTGCCACAGAATTATTTTCGCTATTGATTACATAGAGTAAACTTTTCTATAATAGATACTTCCAAATTAAGTCGATAATATTGCAAAGCAGGCAACATATTTGCAACCAAGACCTCTTCAAGTGATATCTCTATCCAATGCTTTTGCTTCAGTAAAGTCTGATTTTACAAACCTATGTATCAACAATTGAAGCGTCGGCTGGAACAACGTTATAAGTTACATTTGGTAAAATTTACAGGAGCTGCAAAAATGTGTATGCATACAGTATTGTTCTTATAGGCTAGCAAACTTTTGAGTGAACAAATTTCACGTACTGCATTGATGGACAGTTGCAAGCCAAGGAGTATAGCAAAGTAACATGACATACAACATTATTACATGGAAACACACCGAATGAAAATTTTGTAACTTACAACGTTGTTCCAGCTGACGCTTCAATTATTGGCTCTCTTTTGACAAAGGAAAAATTTTATAGTCTGTACAAAAGAAACCAAATGACCTGGAAATGTACAAAAACTTGCCCAGACATGTTCAAACATGTTTAACAAGAGCCAGAGCAGGTCACATTGTCACTCAATTGTACCTACACCGATTTCACATTTCTGATAAGTGGTGTAATAATCATGATGAAGATCTGGAACACATTCTTCTATACTGTCCATCCATAAACCACAAAAGAAGTAAATTAAAATCATCAGTACCAGTTGCAAAAGACACAGCCCTGCAGTATATATTGACTACACCCCAACTCTGGCTACTAGCAACAGGCATCTATAATGAACACCGATCAAAATACCCCTCATTTCTCGTGAAAAACAACAACTGAATAGACTACAGTGGACTTTATGTTGTCAGCAAACAGCTCGATACATTAAGAAGATTGATTCAATCAAGATCTTCCTAAATTCTTAATGATGCTAGGTCCTCTGAATATTCATTCCATGGTTTCCTCAGGATGTTTATATTAGCACAAACTGAATTTTAGGACACATTTTCAGGTATAAAGGCAAGTATTAGGGGAGAAATAAAGTCTGGAAACATTTACCAATTCCCGCATGCTACTTGCCTGTAGTTCGCCGCAGCACATGGCTGGGAGTGTAGTGAGGATCGAGTGGATGTCCTCAGTACGGAAGTCCTCCATATCCACCTCAGCCAAGTTGGCGTCCAGATTCCTGGCCATGTCTTCGTAGTAGCTGAGATCGTCGCACGCGTATGACGTCGCTAGAGATGACAGCACGCTGGCAGGGTGATGGGCGGCGGACGATCCGTCCCTATACCTGAAAACATACACGATTTTTTAATCGATAATTTAACAACACTGTATCAACTACACGATTATTTATCATCGATGAAATTGGTGATAATGAGATAATGTTTTGACGAGATGAATCTGAATATCTTCAATTCACCATGTAATTCAGAAAACCTCGGAAAAATACCAAGTAGTAATCGAACCCACAACTAAGCACAGCCTCGGAGTATGGGTCCCACTCATTACCCCATTTAATTTAGTTATCTTCATTGGTTTTTGTAAAAATAGTACATAAATAAATTGAAAATTAATAAAATTCTTTCAGTCACTCTTGCCTAGAAATTCTAGAATACTTGTTCAATTTTCATAAACATTGTCATACATGCTTCACATGTTGCTATAATGCATCATATTCAAATTTCATAATTCTATGGCAGAAACTAAGGGACTTCTGACATTTTTTTAGCAATGTAGGCCTATTCCACTTTCATTGACATCTCCCCTTAAATAAAATAACTAAATTCTTAAGTGATACAAAGTGTTGAAAGTGTGTAATCAAGATGTATCAAATAACTACCACTGAATAAGATGACTTCAGGAAAAATTTACCGGCCAAGATCCAAATTTTGAGGTAGGAGAGTAAACCAATCAGTAACCTCTATCTCGAATAGGGTGGAGTGAATTTATACATGAAATTGTTTTTTATCTGTTTTCTAAATGTAATAGTTGCAAAAATCTGTTTGAATCCATCTTTAAAAACGGTTTAAATATATCGGTTTTAGTACAATCCTGCATTGGGTATATTTTTTTCAAATTTGGGCCCCCCCCTAATAATTTTTTTTTCAAAATATTTTTATTTGGTTGAGTTGCCACAGCTAAGAGATCTCTACATACAAAATATTAATATTTTACACCAAATAGGAAAAAAGTTAAAAAATACCATCCTTCTCCTTAAACCACTGGAGAATGTTTTCTCGCTACAAAATCTAAACCTCCAGATTTCGTGAAAATTTGAAAGTATGGCGCTCTTGGGGCATCTCTAAATATTAAGGTAGAGAAAAAATATTTTGCATTGCTCTTTATGATATCACCCCACATCTTTTCCCTGGTATTACATTTTGATTCCATAAACTTTATATTTTCACTCCACCCTAATCTCCAACCTGTACTACACCCCGTCAATATTAAGAAGGGCAGACTCACCCATAGTCAAGAAACCACTGGTAGTCTGAGTTGTCTTGGATGAAGTCCACGTCCTGGGAAGAGGCATTGCTAATATAGCTGGCCGTAGTCTCGCCATTTTTGTCAGCTGCGACAACGATATTGCTGGTGTGGTTTGAGTTGCAGTCAGATCCAGGGCTGTGGGCTGCAACACTCTTTGTCTTGGTGATCTCCTCAGTCATTCCTCTCTGGTGGCCACTGGATTGGAAACCTGCAACAACCAGATTTATTTATTGCTTAATATGAGGAATTAGTGACTGAAGTGACTGAAGTTGAAAATGTTGCGCATCAATTTAAAAGATGGTGCCATAAAATAATAATAATAATAATAATAATAATAATAATAATAATAATAATAATAATAATAATAATAATACTTCATTGCCAGAACAAAGATACATATTTCTTTTTTATGTAAAACACTCTAGAAAGAGTAAGTTACATACTCGTGCTCAGGGGGCATTCCACATAATGTTAAGACATTTTATTGAATAACAGAGTAAAAAGTAAAAAAAGAAAAAGGAAGAAGCAAAAACACATATCAGAATAATTGAACTTTAAATTTTTTCTCTAATCAGCAATTCTTTAATTGATTTTATGCTCGACCATGCCAAAATGTAGTAATTATACACCTGGTAGCAGAACTTTAATGCATGTCATTAAAGTACACCTACTCATTAAAGGTCAGGTCTTTCAGCCAATGACGACTCAGGTTATAACTGTTCAGCCAATGACAGGTCAGCTTTCTACCGTTATAAAACCACAAGTATCGATTATTCTCGGATATGCAATCGAAAGAGAATTAGCGAAAAGTCACGGAGGCTGGAAATCCAATACTGTCGCAGAAGGTTATGTTCTGTTACTATAATAATTAGCGTTAATTGTAAATAATATTCAAATAAATTCAATTTGTCATCTCGTTTTTCAATGTCTAATTTAATTTCAATGTTATCTCTGTAGGTTCTTATGGCCTAGCAAGGTCAATATGAACATCTGTTCCTCGGAAAAAATCAATACTTTCGCGTCTGCGCATATCTCACAACATACGGGACATTGGCCAAGGTCAGACACAAAGAAAATTAATAATATCAAGTTAGAAATATGGTCGAGCATAAAAAGTCGTATGAAACTCTCCTATAATGGTAATTAAGAAGCTCGTATGAAAATTATGAAACTCGCTTGCGCTCGTTTCATAAATATCCATACTCGCTTCTTAATTACCTTCATTATAGGCTCGTTGCATAATGTACTATTTTGAAATAAGGAGCATTAGAAAATTGTATGTTTGGGAATTTAGCTATTATCATGTTATAAAGCCTTGGACCGAAGTTGCTACTGTGATTATATGCTACAGTTGTGATAGATTTGGGTATTGTCAAACAGACATTGTCTAATCTTTTGGTTTTATATTTATGTGAATATAAAATAAATATATTTCGGTTTTTATGTACGAAATTCAATAATACATTGTTATAAAATTGATGGAAGTCAAATACCGTACTTTAAATTCTCAATACAACAGTTCTGAAGGATAAGCAAGAGGTTTATTAAGGCATATTTTTATTATTCTTTTCTGTAGCAGAGTTATTGGCATGAGGGAGGTACTATAAGCACTACCCCATCCTATAACGCCGTATTGTAATATAGCTTGTACTAATGCGAGGTAATAAAATAAGTGAATAAGAAAGCATGGGTGAACAGGAATGAATTTGTATTGTTTTTTTTATTTCTTGTTAGTGCCGAAGAGTACATAATTATAATAATAAGTACATAATATAATGAAAATATTTATTTATTTATTCACTCATTACGTTTTATTTCTTAGAGCAAGGAGTACATATAATAATAATAATAATAATAATAATAATAATAATAATAATAATAATAATAATAATAATAATAATAGTTCTTTTTAATATGTTGATATGTCACCGGAAATTGTAAACAAAAGTCTGATAACCTTATCTTAAAAACCTCAGTTGTGATGTACGTCGCTCATACAGATTTCGCTGACAATATTTCCTTCTTTACTTGGTTATTTAACGGCGCTGTATTAACTACGAGGTTATTTAGCGTCGATGGTATTGGTAATAGCGAGATGGTATTCGGCGAGATGAGGCCGAAGATTCACCCTAGATTACCTGACATTTGCCTAACAGTTGGGGAAAATCTTGGAAAAAACCCAACCAGGTAATCAGCCCAAGCGGGAATCGAACGCAACTCCGGATCGGCAGGCAAGCTCCTTAGCCGACAGAGCTACGCCGGTGGCTGCTGGCAATATTTTCTTTAGATTCTACATGTACTGTTAAGAGTAGATCAATGCTACGTAAATAATTTTTGTTACTCAGAAGTAGATTTTTGGGTATTCCAACATGTTCCAGAACTTTGTATTTCCAACGTTTCGGAACTATAACGTATTGGTGCCATCATCAGGGCATTTAGAGACGACCGGATTAGTCGTGCACATGAATAAACTACATTCTTTATAAATGAGGGTGTTTTATGTGAGTTTTACTTCATAAATTTTAAGTGAATTAAAAAAAGTCATCATAATCTGTATCTATGTCAATCACCAAATTAGATTTATATGGATTATTTCTGTACACAAATAATTTCGACCACCAGTCTCTTTAGACTCTATTTTTGGTTTATACTGTAGCATTTTATGAGGTTTCCTCACTCATTTATCTCATATTCAGCCATTTTCTATAAAACTGGACTGAACTGAATGAAGCTCTCTATGATGTATTTCATCAATCATTTTACAGTCCAACAAGGCGTAACACGTTCTGTTGCGGAAGAACTTCAACTCCGTTGAGAGTCATTTTTTTTTTTTTTTTTAAGAAAACAATATCCTAGGTAACAGTTCTTTTATTTTATTTTCGAGGTCCCTCCCATATCCGCATACTTTTTTATTATATTGCAAATCTCTCTATACATTTTAGACATGGAATCTACTTCAAACGAGAGCTTTTCCCTGTACCTAATATTGTCATTGTTGACTGGCTCTTTGTTTTTATTTCGAGATGTTCTTGAAAGATTCTATACATGCCATGGGAGAGATTCAGAGATGCGAGTCAGTGTTCTGGTTTATATTATTACATCAGCTTGTGGGAACACAAACAATTAAGTTATAGTCTAGGTTCGAACCAAGAAATGCCAGTGCTGCCCACTGCTCCGTGACGCGGAATTGTTCTATTGTTAAGCTGGCGACACCCTCAGAATGGCGACCTTGGGATGAGGTCTTTACAATATTCTATTAACGATTGGGATCTTTAATTGGAACAGCGCACGTGCGCTCAGCACACAATGAAGTAGTGGCTGCATGCATTTTTCTGGAGACTGGTAACAATGACACAATTGTTACGAAATGGAAATTAGTGTACATTATAATCAAGTAGTTCCGTAATGTTATAGAATACTTACAGATTCGTGTCTGAGATATCTAGGTGACAAATTTCTCATACATACGTTTGTTTTTTATGTTTAGTGTTACATCTCTGCTATGTTCGAAACAGTAGCGCTTCTAGAAGACAATCTGTTATGGAACAATTATTGATGCATAAATGTATAAATGGAAAATTCATAACACATGTAAGTAATATTAGCAATTTGTTTTATGTGCAACTCTAAAACAACAATTAGTTTTTCGCTGTCTTCAAAGCTGTAGCTCTTCTAGAAGTCAATTTTTAATAGGGAAATGGAAATGTATTTTTGTCTCCTGTCTTGCAATGATCCATGTTGTCTAAAATGGCGACTCTTTGCCATATTGATCACATGAATACATAGTTAATTGCTCAGGATCCACATAAGAGTAACGACTAGGGCTAGAATTTCCATGATTTAGCACATTTTTTGTATCAGGTCAATGACCTATACAGAAATCCATTTTATGAAGAAAAAAAATAATTTAGGTACTTTGTTATAGCATATTTGGCAATTTGATCCTAATTGAGCATATTTAATGATCTATGTTCAACATATTTTAATCTTTTGAAGCTTTTTATACACATGTCTATATCCAAGTTGGTTTCCTTCATTCTTTGAATTTCTTAGAATTTTTTTTCCCTCTGGTAAAAGTTTAATATTTCCTTCCTCCCCTATTCTGTTGAATGTGTAAAATGGACTTGACCCTAAATTATCACGAGTCACGATATGGAAGTAGGAAAAACACTTTTTTTTTTTGCCAAATTTTAGAAAGAGGAGAGTGTGTGTGTGAGACAGCGAGAGAATTAGTCAAGTGATGTTGTTAATTTTAAATTTGCTTCCATTTTATCAGTAGAAGTAGGAAAAGCTTTTCTATGTACAGCAGTGGGGGGGGGGGAACCGGACCGACCCTTGTAGCTGATTTCAGAGCCTTGTTCACTCCAGAGCACGATAGACTGGTAACTAAGACTTTCGTCTGCCTGGTAAGGAAACTTTATTTTGTTCCTTATTCAAATTTATTCTCAATACTTTTCGATTGCAGCGATATTTTACTACTTAATTAACTTATTATTCCCGGAACATGAATTTTACCAGCAATAGAAAAGTATTGGGAATAAATTTGAATAAGGAACAGTCCACACCTGTGGAGTAACGGTCAGCGCGTCTGGCAGCGAAACCAGGTGGCCCGGGTTCGAATCCTGGTCGGGGCAAGTAATCTGGTTGAGGTTTTTTCCGGGGTTTTCCCTCAACCCAATACGAGCAAATGCTGGGTAACTTTCGGTGCTGGACCCCGGACTCATTTCACCGGCATTATCACCTTCATTTCATTCAGACGCTAAATAACCTAGATGTTGATAAAGCGTCGTAAAATAACCCAATAAAAAAAATAATAAGGAACAAAAAAAAAGTTTCCTTCCCAGGCAGGATTCGAACCACGAAAGTCTTAGTTACCAGCCCATCGTGCTCTGGAGTGAACAAGGCCCTGAAATCAGCTACAAGAGTTGGTCTGGTTTTTTTTTTTGCCACTACTGTACAAAGGTTTGTTAGCTGACAACAGACAATCATTTTTATTTGAAAATTTGCACAAGGTAGGTACCGTATTCATTGTACGTTGCAACTTAGGTCTTATAATACAGATACAATGAAAGTGTATGAAAATAAGTTCGCATTTTCTGTTTTGAATAAAATGTATACATATGCCTTGAAATCCCATAAATTTCACTTTTTTCTCTTCTGGTTGTCCTTCTAAGTATAGTTTATACGTCCAAAGTAAACTATAAAAATATTTAAATTTGTAATGGCATATTTCTGAAATTTTTAGGTCATAAGTGCATATTTTATACTACATATTCTGACGAATTTTAGGGCACGAAAATTCTAGCCCTAGTAATGACGAAACAAGCTAAGGGCATTAAATGATGGTGCTAAAGGCAAAATTTACCATCCCTCCGTATAAAGTTGCTTGTTTTCAGAGCGATTACTTTGTCGTCCATCTCATATGAGATACAGCTTCTTACTCTAGGACAAATTCTAGTGAGACCACAGAGGCCTCTGACGGACAAAGCAGAGAACAATGTCGCAACATAAATAGGGACATAATAAAACAAATAGGTTACAATTTATTCGGAAGGGGTGGCGTGGATAGCGGGCATGCTCTCGAAATAAAAGGGGCCTGATTTCAATAACCAGTAATTAGATCTGGGCAAAATAAATATTGGCACTTCCGTTTTCCTGTCATCCACATGTCATCGACTCAAACACTTCAAATACCTTTTCATTTGAAACAGTCATTATGTAAAGATCTATGAACACAACAATAATAGAAATGAAATCTCTTAAAGTCAAATGTAAATAACAGGAGACCGGAAGTGAAAGCGTTACATCACAATAAACGTCACAAGTGACGTCACAGCCACAACAGTCACGCCTTGATCGGTTTGTGGAACCATTTTACGCATGAACAATGACATCTGTTCCAAACAATGCAATAGTGACTCGGTCTAGGTTTCTTGAGTTTCGAATTAAACAATCTGAAACTTTCAATCACGGGATGAAGCATCAATATGACTTAAAATAAGTTCACAGAAATGTGAGAGTAATGCGGGAAAAAATTAAATACCAGAGACTCGGGTTTAAATCCTTGTGAGCCTATGGATAATGAATTCTGATTTGTTGAACGAATAACCAATAAACCATTGCTTACTTTAAACATGCCATATTTAATCTTCAAATCTATTTACAGGCGTCGTTTATTTTGTTTTTACTAGTCTTATAGGACAGAAAAAACGCATTGTTGTGTTGTTCTTCAGTTTTATAATAAAAGCATAGTGCAGTAACTTAAAATGCCACCTGTGAATTAATTTAAACGATTAATATGGTATAGTTAAAGTAAGCAATGCCTTTCGCACTCTGTCTAACCAATCAAAACTGATTGAAGCCATGTCTCAATTCCTTCTTAGTATATAGGAATTCAATATGAAATGAGAGTCCTTACATACAGAGTTGAGACACTTATAAAAGGCACGTGATAATCAAGTAAACAATGTCATATTGCTGATAAATTCTGATTAGTTGTTTTTTAATCGGTTATTTTAAGACGCTTTATCAACTGCTACGGTTATCTAGCGTCTGAGTGAGACGAAAGTGATAGCCTAAGTTAATGCTACCGAAATGAGTCCAGGGTCTAGCGCCGAAAGTTATCCAGTATTTTCTCTTATGGGTTGAGGGAAAACCTCACCCAAGTAACTTGTCCCAATTTTGATTGGTTAGACAAAAAATAACTGTTTAACTATTCTGTATATTTTAATCTTCAGATCAATCACAGATGCTTTTAATCTATTATTTTTTGTTACAGGGCAGGAAAAGAAAATGTTACGTTATGTTATTTTTTTTTTGTTTTGTAATAAGATCAGAATGTATAATTTAAAAAGCTACATATGAATTAATTTGATGATTAAACCTGGAATGTTACAAGTTAAAGTACACTGGCAGTTTTTATAGTACAAATTAACATTTTTTTCCCACATTATTGAGGATTCCACGTTAAGAAAAAAGCATTGGTTTTATGGGCCTTGCCTAATACATTGTATATAAGCTATGTGGTAGGTAGGCGTTCCTATGACAACTAGACATTTGATAGAACAGCCCCATATGTCCAATGCTTTTTTCTTAACCTGAAATCCTCTATAAAAATGTGCGATTTCGCTTCATTTATTTTTAGGCCTATTATGTACAGACATTATTTACGTTTCAGAAAAATAAATAAGCTTTCTATTACAACCCTAACTTATATTTCTAGTTTTCTGTTTTGTTCTAAATTTTCAAAACATTCACGTACTGTACCTGCTCTTTGTCGACGAAATAATTTTTTCATTACTTCAGCTCTGGAAGTTCGGTAAGCCATTTCCGTACAAGATCAATTTTAAATGACTTTTCCGCCGGCGATACAAATAATTCTGTCGTGATATTATTACAAAACACGCGTATTCTAAGAACTAAATTTCAAGCAACAATCTGAACAAACAGTTGTACATTGTTCTGGAAAGAAAGACGGTGTCAGTGACGCCAACAGAGAGGAATTACCAACATAATTTATAAATATTTAAAATGGGTCTTAAAATACAAACCAAATAAATAAAGATATTAAACTGAATTAATGTTAACTGTTTTATGAAACGGAAACCATTTCATTATCTTATGTGTATTCATTGCTAGAGGAAAAACAAAGAGGCAGTTGCTCAATTTATTCTTCAGCGCCAAGCCGCGAAAATTATTTCTGTATTCGAAGTTTCATGATATACGTCATAGATACAAATGACAATCACAGATAAAACACTATCATTATTAAATAGTTGTTCTTTTGTCTCCGTTTCGCGCGGTTTACTAAAACGCGAAATTAGTCTGTAATTATACAAATTGTGCTTAATATAAACGCCTATAGAACGAAAAAAGGACAAGAAATGTTATAAACTATTTTTAGTTATAATTCGTAAGAAGTGGTTGTGTCGGTGTATAACTATATAGTGGTTTTGTGTTGTAGAAAGGCTTGCCATTGTCGACCTTGAACTGATAAACTATGAAGATTCTATTAATATACTACCTAAATATATAAATCTTTGTGCCGCGAAAATACGTTATGAATACTAATTTCCTTTGTTGCTGCAACATGACTGTATCTCTAATTCTTGCTCAGGAAACTGTAATGAAATTACTCAGATTCTGTAGCCCCTTGTTAGGTTATAGACTGACTAGGGTCTCGGTGTGGTGTCGGATTGATGCGTGTACAAGCCAAAAAAACATACGGTTGCTATTCTACGGAGCTATCAACATAAACTATAAACGAATGAGGGTTACGTTACTACATAGCATAATAACGTAGCATATGGTTTAGATAGCTGCTTAAGTTAGTAGATTCTGAATTGGTTAGTAGTTTTAGTATGTTTAGCTGTTATTTACTCTAGTATTAGTTTCTTTACGCCAGTTTACATTTAGTTAGGTTGATTTTGGTTTCCTAGGTCAGTTTTAGATTTTTTGTGATTCTGGAGGCTTCATACTTCCTTCCGTTATTTTACTGTATCTTATTTTCCTAGTCCCCAACGCCAATTTTTTATAACCGCTCTCAGTTTTATTCACCAATCACAATTTTCCAGCGCTATGACGTCCACCTATAATCTTACAGCATTTATGTTGTCTGGTTGGTGTAACAACTGCTTAAGTCGTTCGGATCCTATACGTGTGCGTAGTATTCTAGTAATCATTATTCAATATGTCATACCTGACATTAATAGAAAGATATTATGTGGTTTATTAATTGTCCTTGTTTAAGAACTAGTTGTATTTCCCATTTCATGCAGTCATACAAATTCGAGAACGAATTGGATCTGTGCAGTGAAATGACATAATACTACTCGTATAACACGTAATAGCAGTTTTGTGTATTTAACGAAGTTATTTTATGAGACTTTTATGCTAGTGACAGTGATATTGGAGACAGTATTCAGATAAAAGTGAATTGAAAATGATAATGGCCAACTTTACTGGTGACTCTAACTTCTGTTCAATGGGGAACTACACTGCATGGATTATTATCAACAGTCAGCTGTTCTTGCGGAGCAGAAAAGCTGAAAACTACGTAAAGGTCAATAACACTCATTTTGTCTATTGGTAGAAATATTACTGTTGGCTTATTTGAGAGAGTTTAGCATTAATTTTTTTATCTAGAGATTGCATATGTAAATACAGTCCCATTATTGAAAATTTAAAAAAGAGATTAGCATTTTTTATCCAGATTTTGCATATGGAAATAACGCATTATTGAAAATTTTAAGAGAGTTTAGCATTTCTTTTGCTTTGTCCAGATTTAGCACAATATAGAACTATCACAGTATTGCACATTTGGGAGTTTAGCATTTATTTTGCTTTATCCAGATTTAACAAAATATGGAACTATCATATTATTGCACATTTTAAGAGTTTAGAATTTATTTTATTTTATTCAGATTTAGTATAATAAGTCACGTTATTCAACATTTTAAAAGTTTAGCATTTATTTTGCTTTATCCAGATTTAACAAAATATGGAACTATCATATTATTGCACATTTTAAGAGTTTAGAATTTATTTTATTTTATTCAGATTTAGTATAATAAGTCACATTATTCAACATTTAAAAAGTTTAGCATTTATTTTGCTTTATTAAAATTTAGTATAATAAATCACATTATTCAACATTTTAAGAGTTTAGCATTTATTTTGCTTTATTCAGATTTAGCACAATATAGAATTATCACAGTATTGCACATTTAGGAGTTTAACATTTTATTTTTCTTTATCCAGATTTAGCAAAATATGGAACTATCATATTATTGCACACTTTAAGAATTTAGCATTTATTTTGCTTTATTCAGATTTAATATAATAAATCACATTATTCAACATTTTAAAAGTTCAGCATTTATTTTTCTTTATTCAAATTTAATATAATAAATCACATTATTCAACATTTTAAAAGTTCAGCATTTATTTTGCTTTATTCAGATTTAGTATAATAAATCACATTATTCAACATTTTAAAAGTTCAGCATTTATTTTGCTTTATTCAGATTTAGTATAATAAATCACATTATTCAACATTTTAAAAGTTTAGCATTTATTTTGCTTTATTCAAATTTAGTATAATAAATCACATTATTCAACATTTTAAAAGTTTAGCATTTATTTTGCTTTATTCAAATTTAGTATAATAAATCACATTATTCAACATTTTAAACGTTCAGCATTTATTTTGCTTTATTCAGATTTAGTATAATAAATCACATTATTCAACATTTTAAAAGTTTAGCATTTATTTTGCTTTATTCAAATTTAGTATAATAAATCACATTATTCAACATTTTAAAAGTTGAGCATTTATTTTGCTTTATTCAAATTTAATATAATAAATCACATTATTCAACATTTTAAAAGTTCAGCATTTATTTTGCTTTATTCAGATTTTGTATAATAAATCACATTATTCAACATTTTTAAAGTTTAGCATTTATTTTGCTTTATTCAAATTTAATACAATAAATCACATTATTCAACATTTTAAAAGTTCAGCATTTATTTTGCTTTATTCAGATTTAGTATAATAAATCACATTATTCAACATTTTAAAAGTTTAGCATTTATTTTGCTTTATTCAAATTTAGTATAATAAATCACATTATTCAACATTTTAAAAGTTTAGCATTTATTTTGCTTTATTCAAATTTAATATAATAAATCACATTATTCAACATTTTAAAAGTTCAGCATTTATTTTGCTTTATTCAGATTTAGTATAATAAATCACATTATTCAACATTTTAAAAGATTAGCATTTATTTTTCTTTATTCAAATTTAATATAATAAATCACACTATTCAACATTTTAAAAGTTCAGCATTTATTTTGCTTTATTCAGATTTAGTATAATAAATCACATTATTCAACATTTTAAAAGTTTAGCATTTATTTTGGTTTATTCAAATTTAATATAATAAATCACATTATTCAACATTTTAAAAGTTTAGCATTTATTTTGCTTTATTCAAATTTAGTATAATAAATCACATTATTCAACATTTTGAAAGTTTAGCATTTATTTTGCTTTATTCAAATTTAATATAATAAATCACATTATTCAACTTTTTAAAAGTTCAGCATTTATTTTGCTTTATTCAGATTTAGTATAATAAATCATATTATTCAACATTTTAAAAGTTTAGCATTTTTTTTGCTTTATTCAAATTTAATATAATAAATCACATTATTCAACATTTTAAAAGTTTAGCATTTATTTTGCTTTATTCAAATTTAATATAATAAATCACATTATTCAACATTTTAAAAGTTTAGCATTTATTTTGCTTTATTCAGATTTAGCACAATATAGAATTATCACAGTATTGCACATTTAGGAGTTTAGCATTTTATTTTTCTTTATCCAGATTTAGCAAAATATGGAACTATCATATTATTGCACATTTTAAGAGTTTAGCGTTTATTTTTCTTTATCCATATTTAGCATAATATGTAACTAGGCCTATAACATTATTGCACATTTTAAAAGTTTAGTATTTATTTTTCTCTATCCAGATTTTTCATGTGGAAATATAACATTAGCTTATTGCAAATTTTAAAAGAGTTACGCATTTATTTTTCTTTATCCAGATTTTGCATATGAAGAACGCAGAGAAAGAATGTACATTGTCCAGTTTTTTTTTGTCCAAATATGAGTTATGTGTGTAGTAGGATTCCATGCTGTTTAATGCTATGAATCAAACACTGTGATCATATGAACAGTCCAAGCACTATGACAGATTTTAGATTTTGTATACAGGGAAAGAGCGTGCTAAAGTCAAAAGTCAAACCTTAAATAGCTCTCCTGAATAATTTGCTGAAGTGGTCAGAGCACGTTCTTTTCTTGTACTCTTCATATGGAAGAATCACATTATTACAAATTTTAAGAGAGTTTAACATTTATTATTATTTTTTTTTAATTTTGCATAGGTATACTAATATAACATTGTTGACTATTTTAGTGGTCCAAATTAACTTGATTGGCATATCTTTATACATTGAAGAATAAAATTGATAAAATAGCTTAGAATCGTGAATAGTGTCATTTTTAAAGTGTAAGAATTCAATGCATGTCAATAGGTCATCATATTTTATGTTTTTTATGTGCTCCAACTTCAACAATTGAAAGCAGTTAAATTCTTTCATAGGTTTTCACCATTTGTTTAGATGTTCTATGCATAATATCGCATATTATTCAATATTCATATTAATTCTAGTTGAAATGCGAAATGCCGGACATTTTAATTTTTTTAAATGCCTAGCGGACGGGATAAAATTATTAAAAAAGAGGACATGTTCTCCTTTTGATGGACGGATGGTAACCCTATGCTAAAATTATTATTTTTTTTTTAATGTCTGGCCGTAATGAAAAATATGAAGTTCCCCTCCCCCCTCCACGGACTTTCGACACATTATTTTATATTCATAGTGTTGTTCACACATATAGCGGATAAATGGAGTTACCCTCCACATTTTATGAAACCACACAAATCTCTTCATATCTATAATATAGACTGAAAGGAAAATACATCCCCACCTCACAGATTTCTTGCAGATGTCACACGCATCTTCCTAAAGAACGCTGGCTCCATTTCTCGCACTCTTAAAACACAAAACTGCTAATAACCTGCAGATGGCAATTGTGCCGAGACACTTGTGATGATGACGGGTATTCTTGGTCACATGATATGACTCTCCTGTGGTTACGGAACTTTGTAGTGATAACAAAACCAAGAAATGCAAGACTTGTCAAGGAAAGAGGATGTAGGGACATGCGTAACAAGCACCACCTACAAAGAACAGAACTGTGTACTGGGTTCCACTTCATTTAACTAGTTTGACTTTCTCATTTTAATAAATACAGACAAATTAAAGCGTTATAGCCACCGGTGTAGCTCAGTCGGCTAAGGCGCTTGCCTGCCGGTCCAAAATTGCGCTCAGGCGCGGGTTCGATTCCCGCTTGCGCTGATTACCTAGTTAGGTTTTTTCCGAGGTTTTTCTCGACTGTAAGGCAAATGTCAGGTAATCTATGGCGAATCTATGGCCTCATCTCACCAAATATCTCGATATCACCAATTCCATCGACGCTAAATAACCTCGTAATTCATACACGTCGTTAATTAATAACCAAGTAATGCGATATGAGATTACAATTTAAAAGAACTGTTCTCCATCTTTCTCGTACGATTGTACCAGCCTTGAATGTGTAGTAGCCTATAACATTATGATAGAACCTCAGACACTATCTGCTGAATTGGACTTAATTGACAGCGGAACGTATCTAATAATTTCATTCCATAATTTTCATTAACTCCCATCTCTACAGTACACAATCGTAATTGTTTTTAAACGAACACACTTTTTTATTTCAATGGGATTCGGTCCTAAAATATGAAAATCCTACAAATTTTAACCTATATTTCTGAAAATTTTACCAGTCACTTGTAATGGTATTAATATAAAAAGATGAAGTCAACCCCATGACAGGTCAAATCGTTCCATAGGGTGGCGAGAGGTTGAAACTTCCGCCTTTACAGACAATCGGCATTTAATAGCAGTAAGGATGTCAGTCCTACGTGCCCGCCGCCTTTATCCTCAAGGAAATGCTCCTAGTATTAATTTCTGAGTAGATCCCAGGGCCACAGTGCGGCTGGAAGGAATAGATCAATGGAAAAATCCATGACCCCCTCGGGACTCGAATCCGTGACCTTCCGGCTTGCAGCATTAAGCCTTAATCGCGACGCTACTCCCCGCTCCCCAATGGCATTACTGTATTAATTACAAAATTTCAGTTTTCTTTCATAATTATTACCCATCATGTAATGGAGATTTTAGTATTTTTGAACAGTAACTGAATAAGAATACTGTATTCCAGCAGTTAAAAATTTCGTTTTTGAACATGAAATTTATTATAGAAGTTACCTTACTAATATATGTGTAGGTCTTATAAATTATTGTTTTCGTTTTATGAAGAAATCTCAGACAAAAAAATGCTCTACTCATTTTACGTATCAATTTCTTTCCAGACAAAAAAATGCTCTACTCATTTTACGTGTCAATTTCTTTCCAGACAAAAAAATGCTCTACTCATTTTACGTGTCAATTTCTTTTCAGACAAAAAAATGCTCTACTCATTTTACGTGTCAATTTCTTTCCAGACAAAAAAATGCTCTACTCATTTTACGTGTCAATTTCTTTTCAGACAAAAAAATGCTCTACTCATTTTACGTGTCAATTTCTTTTCAGACAAAAAAATGCTCTACTCATTTTACGTATCAATTTCTTTTCAGACAAAAAAATGTTACAACACCCATGCCCGAGGCGGAAATCGAACTCACAGCCCTTTGGGCCAAATGGTAGAGACAGTCCGTGCCTCTACCGCTTGCGTCAGTAAGTTCGGCTCATAAAAAAATAATCTCTTCTGTAGAGATGCAGTGTCCGAATTTCCATTCCATAGACATGCTTTTAGGAAACCAATTTTTTTATAAGCAGATGAAAATCTTCTATAATGTGTATACAGCAGGACTTATTATGTTGCTGAAAATCAGACTAATAAGAAATTCCCAACAAAAATAAAGACAAAACAGACAACTGCATCCGTTGCCTGGAAACCAGCCCACGCTCATCTGTTACTGTCGCTGAAATATCGATACTTGGAACACAGCCCATGGTCCGCATTTTATTTGCAAATTCGCAGTACAAATGTTTCCGCATGCATTTGTCAGCTGAAGGATAAACTTAAGATTGCTTAGAATTAGTATTAAATTAAAATTTAATCTTACTTTCAATATTTATTCATATTGTCACGCCATGGTCTTCTATTTATTATGATTTATTCCCGATATCAATTTTACAAAAGTGAGCACTTCAATAATGTGTTGTGGTTACGACAAATTTAATCCGTAAAACGTTGTCATGACGACTTCATAGGATTTATTGCACTGCAGTGAGTATGAAACTTTACCACATGTGCTTGGGAGTTGCCCACAGGGAGAAGTACTCAGAATAAAACGTCACAACATCATACGTTCTATGATCGCAGATGCACTTCGATCCAAAAATCTAGACGTTCACGAGGAAGTTCATTGTATTGCTGATGGTGGGAGCAATCGTAGGATCTATATCATAGCTATAAATAGGAATAAACAGACAGCCGAAATAATTGATCCTACGATCAGATATGAAATCTCAGTCACTCAACCATATGAAGTGAACGAAGAGAAAAAGAAAATCTACGAGCCCACGATTCAGTACCTATCAGCGAAATACAACATAGAAAAAATCACAGTTACCGCTCTCTTCTTCGGAGCGAGAGGCACCATTCCGAAAACCTTTGTAAAGTGGAGGGAAAAATACAAGCTGACGAGAGATCTTCAAGAAGTCATCGTCACCACCATTATAAAAGTTTCTGTAGCGATATTTCGTCAGCATCTTTATGGTGTACATTCAACTTAAATTATACTTGGTTCTATTTTTTTTCTTTTGTCTGAGACCTGTTTATATGATTTTTCATTTTAAATTATATTGTGAGCTATTCTGTGTCGCAGGGCAAACCCAAAATATTGGGTCAGACCAATAAATATTATAGTTAATTTTACGGACTGTTACCTGTCTCCAAAACAACCACTTTATGGAATGAGTACCAAAATAGGTTTTAAAGTTTAGAAAATACGCTCTAACATTGAAAAATACGCTCTAACATAATTTTTTTTAACTTGTTACAAATTAGGTGAATTGTTTTCGCATTGCTTTCGTTTTTCATTTAACTAAACACAACCTGGATGCGTTCAGCTGTTTTAAACAAGTGAAGATGGATGAAACTACATTTTTAACGTTGATTTATGGAGCGATTCTTTTGTTTTGTTCGCTCTTGGCAACCACACAGCAGCAATCGATAGCTTGCATCAGTTCACAATAAATCACGTTCCCGCGTACGCGTTTAAAACAGATTTGAATCGCAATTTGCTGTTGCAGTCCGACCTCAATTCCTGAAAGCCTTTGCTAGTCGGGACGAGTTCTGCGGAGACATCCTTATTGGACACTGCAATGTCCTCTACTTATGTCACTGTCGCCAGCTTTTTATGGTGGCAAGCTTAGTTCACGAGACGGTCAGCTTGATTGAGACTACTTCCTTCACAATCTGTCCATTGCCTTTCAGCTTCCCTGTAAGATTTACAATGCTTGTTATTTAGAGGTGGGAAGTTCATATATTCTTGAAACTAAGAAAGGGCACGTTTCAAGGCATAATAATGAATTTGAGGTAACGTTAGGTTTACATAACATGAATATTTAGCGTATTTTATGGTTTCTTATCATAATAATCTAATACAATTTGGAATTGAACGGGTTACATTAGCTGCTTGTCTATGCGGATGACGTAAATATGTTAGGAGAAAATCCACAAACGATTAGGGAAAACACGGGAATTTTACTGGAAGCAAGTAAAGAGATAGGTTTGGAAGTAAATCCCGAAAAGACAAAGTATATGATTATGTCTCGTGACGAGAATATTCTACGAAATGGAAATATAAAAATTGGAAATTTATCTTTTGAAGAGGTGGAGAAGTTCAAATATCTTGGAGCAACAGTAACAAATATAAATGATACTCGGGAGGAAATTAAACACAGAATAAATATGCGAAATGCCTGTCATTATTCGGTTGAGAAGCTTTTATCATCGAGTCTGCTGTCAAAAAATCTGAAAGTAGAATTTATATAACAGTTATATTACCGGTTGTTCTGTATGGTTGTAAAACTTGGACTCTCACGTTGAGAGAGGAACATAGATTAAGGGTGTTTGAGAATAAGGTTTTCAGGAAAATATTTGGTGCTAAGAGGGATGAAGTTACAGGAGAATGGAGAAAGTTACACAACACAGAACTGCACGCATTGTATTCTTCACCTGACATAATTAGGAACATTAAATCCAGACGTTTGAGATGGGCAGGGCATGTAGCACGTATGGGCAACAAATATAAATTATATTCGGGAGGAAATTAAACACAGAATAAATATGGGAAATGCCTGTCATTATTCGGTTGAGAAGCTTTTATCATCGAGTCTGCTGTCAAAAAATCTGAAAGTAGAATTTATAAAACAGTTATATTACCGGTTGTTCTGTATGGTTGTAAAACTTGGACTCTCACGTTGAGAGAGGAACATAGATTAAGGGTGTTTGAGAATAAGGTTTTCAGGAAAATATTTGGGGCTAAGAGGGATGAAGTTACAGGAGAATGGAGAAAGTTACACAACACAGAACTGCACGCATTGTATTCTTCACCTGACATAATTAGGAACATTAAATCCAGACGTTTGAGATGGGCAGGGCATGTAGCACGTATGGGCAACAAATATAAATTATATTCGGGAGGAAATTAAACACAGAATAAATATGGGAAATGCCTGTTATTATTCGGTTGAGAAGCTTTTATCATCCAGTCTGCTGTCAAAAAATCTGAAAGTTAAAATTTATAAAACAGTTATATTACCGGTTGTTCTTTATGGTTGTGAAACTTGGACTCTCACTTTGAGAGAGGAACATAGATTAAGGGTGTTTGAGAATAAGGTTTTCAGGAAAATATTTGGGGCTAAGAGGGATGAAGTTACAGGAGAATGGAGAAAGTTACACAACACAGAACTGCACGCATTGTATTCTTCTCCTGACATAATTAGGAACATAAAATCTAGACGTTTGAGATGGGCAGGGCATGTAGCACGTATGGGCAACAAATATAAATTATATTCGGGAGGAAATTAAACACAGAATAAATATGGGAAATGCCTGTTATTATTCGGTTGCGAAGCTTTTATCATCCAGTCTGCTGTCAAAAAATCTGAAAGTTAGAATTTATAAAACAGCTATATTACCGGTTGTTTTTATGGTTGTGAAACTTGGACTCTCACTTTGAGAGAGGAACATAGGTTAAGGGTGTTTGAGAATAAGGTTCTTAGGAAAATATTTGGGGCTAAGAGGGATAAAGTTACAGGAGAATGGAGAAAGTTACACAACTCAGAACTGCACGCATTGTATTCTTCACCTGACATAATTAGGAACATTAAATCCAGACGTTTGAGATGGGCAGGGCATGTAGCACGTATGGGCGAATCCAGAAATGCATATAGAGTGTTAGTTGGGAGGCCGGAGGGAAAAAGACTTTTAGGGAGGCCGAGACGTAGATGGGAAGATAATATTAAAATGGATTTGAGGGAGGTGGGATATGATGATAGAGAATGGATTAATCTTGCTCAGCTATCACATCTAAGGAACTGCATTGAACATTATGGTGATGATTATCTGAAATGTGACTTTTTTTGGTTAAAATTATGTGTTTTTATGTGAAATAAACTTTAAAATATGTGCTCAGGTGGCTTTATCTGAAACTTAACCTGCACGATAATCTATTGATGTTTATAATAGAGAAGCCATTCTCGCGGCCGTCGCACATATTCTGTCTCTGTGATTTATTCTGTGTAAGGAAACTCCCACAAGCCAGCGACACACTTAATCCGAGAGTTGACGCACTTGACGGTGACGCAACCCGCTCCGAATTAGTCATCGCTGAGAATGCAGCAGAACGTCCACAGTCGCAGTGGAAAGAGGGTCAGGTTCGATCCCGGACTCATCTTACGAGTTGAGGCTGTGGCAGGTCTTCTCAGAGTAATTCGGTTTCGTCTGCTGTTCTGATTTCGCTGTTACGCAATAATTATCATTATTTTACTGACGGACGGCTCTGCAATTTCATTGAAGAGTGTGAATCCAAAACTTGCTCAGTCCATTTGGTCATTTGTATGATTTTTAATACGAGACCTCTGTCATACTTTAAGATTATTTTCTTCCAAAACAACGCCAATCCTAGTCAAAAAATTTGTGTTTTTGTGAATGTCACTTGAAAATTCGCTCAGTTTGTAGACCGATGGATAAAAAAACTAGTCCAATCTTTTCATAAAAATGGACTTAAAGCGTTTTGAAATCGCACTCTCCATTTGGAAAGGGACGCTAAATAAATCACACTAATTAGCGCCCAGCCGTAGGATATCAGTCGTCTCTCAGAAAAAATATGAAAATAAAGAATCAGGGAAAAGTGAGAAATTTCTGTAAGTATTATTGAGATGATATATGAATAAAGCAATTGTTGTCCACCGCTGTGGAATAATAGTGAGCAAGTCTGCCCATGAAACTAGATGGCCCGGGTTCAAAACCTGGTTGAGGGTTTGAGTGACTTCCGCCGAATTTGGAATAGACACCGACTGACTTGAACTGCCAACATAGAAAACAAAAAAAAATCACTACCTGTTCAATCGCTTTCACCTTCATCTTGACGATAATAAAAGCCTGAACTAACCTAGCCTACCCTGTCACTAAAATCTTAAACTAACCTAACCTGTCACATACTCGCCTATACAAGGCATAACAAAAGTCTAAACTATCCTAACCCAACCTGTCGTATATGCAAAGCATAATAAAAGCCTAAACTAACCTAACCTACCCTGTCACTAAAATACTAAACTAACCTAACCTGTCACATATTCGCCTCTACAAGGCATAACAAAAGTCTAAACTATCCTAACCCAACCTGTCGTATATGCAAAGCATAATAAAAGCCTAAACTAACCTAACCTACCCTGTCACTAAAATACTAAACTAATCTAACCTGTTACATATTCGCCTCTACAAGGCATAACAAAAGTCTAAACTATCCTAACCCAACCTGTCGTATATGCAAAGCATAATAAAAGCCTAAACTAACCTAACCTACCCTGTCACTAAAATACTAAACTAACCTAACCTGTCACATATTCGCCTCTACAAGGCATAACAAAAGTCTAAACTATCCTAACCCAACCTGTCGTATATGCAAAGCATAATAAAAGCCTAAACTAACCTAACCTACCCTGTCACTAAAATACTAAACTAACCTAACCTGTCACATACTCGCCTCTACAAGGCATAACAAAAGTATAAACTATCCTAACCCAACCTGTCGTATATGCAAAGCATAATAAAAGCCTAAACTAACCTAACCTACCCTGTCACTAAAATACTAAACTAACCTAACCTATCACATATTCGCCTCTACAAGGCATAACAAAAGTCTAAACTATCCTAACCCAACCTGTCGTATATGCAAAGCATAATAAAAGCCTAAACTAACCTAACCTACCCTGTCACTAAAATACTAAACTAATCTAACCTGTTACATATTCGCCTCTACAAGGCATAACAAAAGTCTAAACTATCCTAACCCAACCTGTCGTATATGCAAAGCATAATAAAAGCCTAAACTAACCTAACCTACCCTGTCACTAAAATACTAAACTAACCTAACCTGTCACATATTCGCCTCTACAAGGCATAACAAAAGTCTAAACTATCCTAACCCAACCTGTCGTATATGCAAAGCATAATAAAAGCCTAAACTAACCTAACCTACCCTGTCACTAAAATACTAAACTAACCTAACCTGTCACATATTCGCCTCTACAAGGCATAACAAAAGTCTAAACTATCCTAACCCAACCTGTCGTATATGCAAAGCATAATAAAAGCCTAAACTAACCTAACCTACCCTGTCACTAAAATACTAAACTAATCTAACCTGTTACATATTCGCCTCTACAAGGCATAACAAAAGTCTAAACTATCCTAACCCAACCTGTCGTATATGCAAAGCATAATAAAAGCCTAAACTAACCTAACCTACCCTGTCACTAAAATACTAAACTAACCTAACCTGTCACATATTCGCCTCTACAAGGCATAACAAAAGTCTAAACTATCCTAACCCAACCTGTCGTATATGCAAAGCATTATAAAAGCCTAAACTAACCTAACCTAACCTGTCACTAAAATCCTAACCTAACCTGTCAGATTTGCCTATACAAGGCATAACAAAACCCTAAACTACCGTACCTAACCTGTCACAGATTAAGTATGTAAGACATAATAAAAGCCTAAACTAACCTAACCTGTCATAACAATCCATTTTCTTACCCCTACACACTTCCCTGAGGTATGAAAATGGCCGAATTTCTATCCCGCTGGAACATTGCAAACTAGCGCGAAACGTTCGTAATGTCTCGTAAGTTATGTTGGTACGACATGTAAGACGGCTGAAGATGCATATATCCGCAATTGGAAAAGAAGTCACTCAACGCTCGTTTAACCGGGGGTTTTTCCGAGGTTTTCCCTCAATCGAAGCAGAATTGCTGGGTAATTTTCGGTGTTGGATCTCGGACTCATTTCACCATCATTAATTCACACATCATCATCATCATCATAATCATCATCATCACCACCACCATCCATAAAGTAGCCCGGTGCGACGTGTTGTACTTGTACAAGAGGGAAGCCGTTCGGCTACCCAATCATTCGCAAGAATAGGAGCGGTAAGCACAATAAGCCTGAGGCTGCATATAGATAGACAGGCAGGCAGGCAGGCAGGCAGGCAGGCAGGCAGGCAGACAGACAGACAGACAGACAGACAGATAGATAGATAGATAGATAGATAGATAGATAGATAGATAGATAGATAGATAGATAGATAGAATACACTGATTTATACCACCACCGACAGTGAATAAATTTTATGCTATAAGATGATTTTAATTAAAATTGAAATCAAAATTACCATTCTTATTGAATTTGGTATTCCCAAGAAACTAGTTCGATTAATTAAAATGTGTCTCAGTGAAACTTACAGCAGAGTCCGTATAGGTCAGTTTCTGTCAGATACTTTTCCAGTTCACTACGGGCTAAAGCAAGGAGATGCACTATCACCTTTACTTTTTAACTTTGTTCTAGAATACGCCGTTAGGAAAGTTCAGGATAACAGAGAAGGTTTGGAATTGAACGGGTTACATCAGCTTCTTGTTTATACGGATGACGTGAATGCGTTAGGAGAAAATCCACAAACGATTACGGAAAACACGGAAATTTTACTTGAAGCAAGTAAAGCGACAGGTTTGGAAGTAAACCCCGAAAAGACAAAGTATATGATTATGTCTCATGACCAGAATATTCTACGAAATGGAAATATAAAAATTGGAGATTTATCTTTCGAAGAGGTTAAACAAGTCAAATATCTTGGAGCAACAGTAACAAATATAAATGATACTCGGGAGGAAATTAAACGCAGAATAAATATGGGAAATGCCTGTTATTATTCGGTTGAGAAGCTTTTGTCATCTAGTTTGCTGTCAAAAAATCTAAAAGTTAGAATTTATAAAGCAGTTATATAACCGATTGTTCTGTATGGTTGTGAAACTTGGACTCTCACTTTGAGAGGGGAACAGAAATTAAGGGTGTTTGAGAATAAGGTTCTTAGGAAAATATTTGGGGCTAAAAGAGATGAAGTTACAGGAGAATGGAGAAAGTTACACAACGCAGAACTGCACGCATTGTACTCTTCACCTAACATTATTATAAACATTAAATCCAGACGTTTGAGATGGGCAGGGCATGTAGCACGTTTGGGCGAATCCAGAAATGCATATAGAGTGTTAGTTGGGAGGCCGAAGGGAAAAAGACCTTTGGGGATACCGAGACGTAGTTGGGAGGATAATATTAAGATGGATTTGAGGGAGGTGGGATATGATGATAGAGACTGGATTAATCTTGCTCAGGATAGGGACCGATGGCGGGCTTATGTGAGGGCGGCAATGAACCTCCGAGTTCCTTAAAAGCCATTTGTAAGTATGTAAACATTGGTAGACGCGTGTTACCGCTTCTTGTGATTGAAGCGGCATCTGTAAGGTCTATTCAATAAACAAACTCTTATATTATTATCTCTCCAAACGAAAGCGTCCGTTTTAACAGCGGCTGGGTACTAATTGAACGAGGATATTGTACAACCGTCCGTGACTAATTAATGTAGACTGCATAGCCTACACATAAGGGGCGCCTCGGGTCCTCGTTTGTCACTAAAAAAAAAAAAAAAGAAACGCGAGCTGGCCGCGTGCAGATAACCGTACGGTAGACATAACAGTCGCGTACGATGCCGCGCCGCTAATGACCTTGAGACTATTGCGAACATCCTGTCGCGCACCACTCCGCTAATAATGGCTTTACATGCAACATTGGGTCACATTAATTGCAAGACGTGTGGGAACAGCTTTTAAACGTTATACGTAACGGTCCGGCACGAAGCAGAAGCGTTGGGAAATTTTAAGATCTGGTAGTTTAGGGGGCCGTGGAATAGTGATTCAGCATGTTGAACATTTTATTTATAGGTGCAGGCAAATGTCTTTTCGCTTTGTGAAAATTTAAAGATCTGGTGGAGAGAGCGAAACAAAAGAGGTGTTTTTGCACGGCCTAAACGTTCAAATTGCGGGAGAATTTATCTTAACATTAGAATAATTTATGCAGATAACTAGAAATAGGAGGATAAAAGTCAGCATTTGGCAAAAATAAAAATACACTACATGCAAAAAAAAAAAAAAAAAGAACTATATATCGTTGCTTCAGAAGACAATAGACAGAAATGTCAGACCGGAACAAACGTAGTTTTAACATTGAAGATTTATGATTTCGATTGTTAAAAGCTATCGAATTGTTCGACAGTTCGGAAAGAGTTTGAGTTTGCAGTCCATAACGAAAGCAATCGAATGGAAACGATCGAATAATTCGATTGGTTAACCTACCGAATTATTCGTTAGCTTGAAAGCGATTGAGCTTTATAAATTCAGGATTAAAACTATCGAATTAATTATTTAGGGTCCCGTTTTATATGTTATTTATGGTAAATGCATATTTTCTTCCAACACACAACCCTATATGAGTTTAAAAATGTAGTTATGTACTTTGAATTAAATTTTGCTTAGTAACATACAAATGGTGTCAAATTAATATAATTTGCACTTTCTATTCATCTAATAATTTATGTATTTCCTATAACCACTCAAAGAATTTATTACCGAGATTATTGTTGTGTGCTTATAAAGCAGTAGAATAGAAATAACTTAGTCAATCACATTCCAAAATGCTTATACAGGGACATCATTTTATTTTTACTTCAATTTTTATTGTACCTGAGTTTTTTAATGTACTTCACTCCCACCCCCTCTACTAGTAAACTTCCAACCGTTCTCCACACAGAACCAAGCGTATACAGTCAAAGTCGCCTTACGGTCATAGTAAACACAAGCAGTACTGAAATAGTGAGTATAGTACGTTCCAGAAATATGTTCGCGTTTTCCTGTGACGAAAGAACTTTCAATATTGAATCATATTCTCGCACAGGTACTGTCGTCCGTTTGCCTATGTCACATCTCGGTTCCCCCACCTGCTTCTGCTCGCCCCTCTGTAAAGGCTAGTGGCTGGGCTGTCTTAGCACTTTTCTGAAAACATTAATTTCTGTTAGAAATTGGACGTCTACGTAATATTATACAACTGTTTAAAATAGCTTAAATGAAAGGATCTCGTTAATTAATTGTCACGTGATTTTCCACCTTTCTACGACCCTGCGACATAACCACTTGGACGGACAGTAGATAGCATGTCTGAGTAATTTTTATCTTTTCGGACCGGGCAGAAGTGAAGACTGAATTTAAGTAAGTAAGGTAATTTTTTATAGAGCAGGTACAGAATTATTTCAACATGAGTTACTAGTACGAAGGACAAAACTAGTAATCGGAATTGGGTACAATAGTTTATAGTGTGATAATATGCAAAAAAGAACTGAAGTCTGTATCGAAATGAACGGCCACCGTTTTCAAAATTGTGTTTAAATATCCATATTAATTTTCATTTCAATTTAACTTCATTCTCTATAGTGTATTTTTTTATTTTAGTTGGTTATTTAACGACGCTGTATCAACTACTAGGTTATTTAGCGTCGATGAGATTGGTGATAGCGAGATGATATTTGGCGAGATAAGGCAGAGGATTCGCCATAGATTACCTTGCATTCACATTACGGTTGGGGAAAACCTCGGAAAAAACCCAACGAGGTAATCAGCCCAAGCGGGGATCGAACCCGCGCCCGAACGCAACTTCAGACTGGCAGGCAAGCGCCTTAACCGACTGAGCCACGCCGGTGGCTTCTATAGTGTACGCTAATGTGTTGTAGACAGTATAATATACACTGCATAATGAATACGTCCGAATGGATAGCTCAGTTCGTAAGTAAAAACACTTATTGTTAATACAGTATTGTATTTCGATTAAAGAAAAACCTAATGAAAATTATCAAACTCAAAATCGCAATATTTCCTAGTTTACGTAAATGGATGAACTACTTTTCTTCCCTCCTATACCTAATAAAGTGATTTGTTTGTATTTTACGCCAGTATCATCGAACTCCAGTCGTGGAAAGGGATACCAGTGGTATTTCCGGTTCTCAACCGTTAATCCAAAGGTATAGCCAGGTTAATATTAGAAGAGTTAGTAAAAATAAAATGATGTCCCTGTATAATGTAGAATTGCGTATGACTAGCTAACTTTCGACGACTTAAATACTATTCATCGTAAATCTTCGAAAGTTTAAGTACGTTAGACAGACAGTGATACGTAATTACAGTTTAGGATTACTGTATCAATCAATTCTGTAAAGAAGCCCGTTTTTCTTCCACTATAAATCTCTTCTCTCACTTGCATTGAAAGCTTACATTTCATTGTACTGTACAAGTCATGTTCAAACTGTGAAGTGAAGGAAGCACTAATACACATAGGCCTAATATCAAATTGTTTACAAAATAAAACTTTTGAATGGCATTGTTTACAAATTTATCTACTCACCAAAATCAACCATCTTAACTCGTAACTTATGTGTACGTCGGAAGCCGAATACTAGATAGTTTTGTTGTGACTAAATGTGAAAGTGACCAGTTCCATTTGTTTACATAACATTGCTGGTCTGTGATAATAGTTGTGGACAGAAGCATTATCTTTAAGTTCACATACTGTTTGCTTTAAAATGAAGACTTTATCTGATTTAAATATGCCTTTTCGAAGGTCGAGATGGAACAGCAGTGCTGGCCCATAGTGGCCCCTCCCGAAAATTCAATTCCATTTCTTTCCAAGCCAACTTCATTAAGAAATGGTTCACAATTTATCCTAGTACCAATTTGACAGGAGGCTTGAGTTGATCGCGAGGCCATTCTGGAGGTTTTAGCAATAAGAGAAATCCCGCCACCACCCGGGACTGAACCCAGGACTTTGCAGTTCGTGGCTAGTTGCTTCTTTGCCAACTGAGCTACTGGCCGCCTTTAGAATTTAGATGATATTATTATTATTATTATTATTATTATTATTATTATTATTATTATTATTATTATCAGTTTTCATTTATATCTTTTGTTTAAATATGTATTTTAATATTATTCTCGCTAACTTTTATATCATTTTGTTATTTATTAATTTACTTGATTCCATCCTTTCATTATCAAATACAATTACTTTTATCTCATGCTATGTAGTTTAGTCATCCATTTTATCCCGTCCATTCATTGTCATTATTGTCGTTGTATTATAATCTTGTATATCTTTGTAATACTATTTTATATGATTCCATTCTTCATTTATGATTCCATTATTTCATTTGTAATTATCATTTTAATTAATTGCCATTAATTTAATTATTTCTTTGTACTTTTATTGTAAATTATTGCTAATGTTTTTGTTATATTGTTTGTGCTGAACTGTAATTGGCCTCTGGCTGTTGTACAGCACATTAAATATAAGTAAATAAATATATAAATAAATATAAATTATTATTATTATTATTATTATTATTATTATTATTGTATAATAGATTCTTTCAATGTCACGTTTTCCACAAGGTTTGTAACTACATTTGTTTTCTTTTTTCCTTAATTCTTTCAATATGTTCTTTCCATTTATTTCTGTTTTAAGCGATCGACCGCATGTACGTTTTGAAATTCAGATTCAGTCGGAGAACAATGTATCCTTCATGAAAACACGTTTCGCATCAGAGAACGCGGGTGCTCGTTTACAGTATTATCGATCAATCGAAACGCTATTGTGTTGGACTCTAAATGTAACATCGTTTACTAACTACCGTAATAGTTTGTTTCGTTTATTCTACAAACAGTGGGAGGATTTTGTTTCATGCTCTTATTTAGCAGCAATATTTTTGAACTGGGAAACTGGAGAAACCAAACTATCAAATTAATTGCGTATATTTGATGTAGGAAATAGTTTATTATTTATTACTTCTTAATCTGTAGTTATTTTTTTATTATCCAAATTAATAAATCCTATTCCACCCTGAGGTATATTAGACTTATAGTTGGCATCAAAATACATATTTTATAACCAATAAACAATAATAAAAATCTGTAGTTATTTAGATCCTATTTACTTCAGGGATTCGTTTGATTTGGTAAGGTAGTTTTAATGAGACATGAAACTTTATTATTGTAATAATGTAATAGTATATTAGGATACAAGTTTGAGAAGTGCTTTTTACAAAAGGGAGCAATTTCCGAAATTTAGTAATACACTTCACAGACGTGTATTGTACAATTTTTTTTGCACGATCATATTTTTAAAATTGCATATACAATACATTTTGTATTGGAAATTTAGAGCAATATTATTCCAAAGCCTTCGCAATCCTGCACTGTAATGGTAACTAAGTAACAATAAGTGCACTGTAATGGTAACTAAGTAACAATAAGTGCACTGTAATGGTAACTAAGTAACAATAAGTGCACTGTAATGGTAACTAAGTAACAATAAGTGCACTGTAATGGTAACTAAGTAACAATAAGTGCACTGTAATGGTAACTAAGTAACAATAAGTGCACTGTAATGGTAACTAAGTAACAATAAGTGCACTGTAATGGTAACTAAGTAACAATAAGTGCACTGTAATGGTAACTAAGTAACAATAAGTGCACTGTAATGGTAACTAAGTAACAATAAGTGCACTGTAATGGTAACTAAGTAACAATAAGTGCACTGTAATGGTAACTAAGTAACAATAAGTGCACTGTAATGGTAACTAAGTAACAATAAGTGCACTGTAATGGCTCTACTTCAGTATAGTTTTATGTTATGAAGAATGGTTTCCCTAGCAACAAGTTTCTGTGTGGGAATTATAACTTTCAAGGCCTAACAACAACAGCTGTAAATACAACAAAAAACGCGATAGTGCAAAAACGATTTAAAAACATATTTTATGATCTGAAATGAAAACGCGAAATTTCCCTGAATAACTTGATCAAAGCTATGCAGGGCAGAAGTAATATAGGCCTAACTGTGCTTATTCCTTGGGTAGGATTCAACAAAAAATTCTAATACCATATTAGTTCCAAATGAATATTTTTCTAAAAAAAAATATTTTTCTCATAAATGTTAACACTGTTTTACTCGATTTGCACTGTCCATACTATTCTGATTTTTACTCTTATCATTAGATAAAGTGATAAGGAATGATTTATCTCTTTCAGTTTTTAAATAAAATGAACGGTTCTCTTCCAAATTAAATAAAAAAGAAATTAACGCGTGTCGTTATTTCCTTTGATTAGAAAATTTGGCAACCCTGCTAATTCAGACGTGAGTTCGTGTGTGTATTCGTACGACGATGCCCTGTTGCCAAATTACGTAAAATTTCAGTCAAATGTTCTAATTAACATTTCACTTAATTAATAAACGCATAATAGACTTTTATTTATTTTAATGTACTCTATTTCCCCATTCTATATTCAGAGTTATATAACTTTCACTCTGTATTTAGTAATATGAAAATTTTCAGAATTCGTAATAACGATTTCTATGGGCTTGAATTTTTTAGTCGTGAAATGTTCGCGAATAATTATCTTTCTTAAATTATATCACATGCATTTTACTTTGAGCTACAGACTCCAATATTATTGTACAGAATTGGGTTAAATTTTCTTATTAAAATACTTGGTATATCTTTCGCTTTAGAACTATTAACATAATTTAACCTAATCTAACCTAAATTAACCTGACCTAACCTATTGCTCGGCAGGTTACATGTTAAATTTTCTCGTTGGAAGAAATTCACATTTTTAACTTCAGATATATTAACTCAACCGTACCTAACCTAATCTAACCTGACCTAAATCTGTTCTAATGTATCCCACACAATTGAAATGGAAAAATTTTATAAAGCTGATACTGTGTTTAGATGAAAACGGTGGTAGTTAATAATTTATTAAGTTTTTAATTACTCGACGCTATGTTTTCCTCACTTTGGTAATTTCTGGAACTCGATATGCAAATAATAAGATTGTTAATACTTTGAATTTGATGATTTCAAATCATGCGTAACTACACAAATTTAATTTATAGAACGATTTTAAACAATTATCTTAGAAGGTAAACTAACTAACTAACTAACTAACTAACTAACTAACTAACTAACTAACTAACTAACTAACTAACTAACTAACTAACTAACTAACTAACTAACTAACTAACTAACTAACTAACTAACTAACTAACTAACTAACTAACTAACATAATTCAATTTAAATCCTGTCCAAATTCAACGTCGCAAATTTCTAGCGCAATAATTAACAATAGATCCCTATTAGAAACAACAACAGCCAAATTTCTTGGCTTAAAAATCGATAATGTGTTAAATTGGAAAAATCATATTAAAGAAATTACCCCCAAACTAAATTCAGCTTGTTTTGCTATTAGATCTATGCAAAAGATAGTAAATATCAGTACCTTAAAAACAATATACTTTGCATACTTCCACTCGGTAATGAGTTTCGGAATAATATTCTGGGGAAATTCCACAGATAGTAACAATATATTTCTATTACAAAAAAGAGTAATTAGAATAACAGTAGGTGCCAAATCTAGGGAATCGTGTAGGTCTATTTTCAAAAAATTACAAATAATGCCCATGGCTTGTCAGTATATCTTTTCATTAATAGTCTTCCTCGTATGTAATCGTGAAAACTTTGTTACTAATTCAACAGTTCATAGCATAAATACACATCAAAAAATGACTTTCATACTCCAACGGCAAGTCTATCGTGCTATCAAGAAGGAGTGCGTTATATGGCAGTAAACATTTTTAATAGCCTCCCTATCGATATAAAAAATGAAACTCAAAACATAAAATTATTTAGGGCCAAATTAAAGAAGTACCTAATTTCTCACGCCTTCTATTCTGTAGGTGAATTCATGACATTCAATAACACTTCATGAAATTGATACTAAAACTATGTGTTGTACTAGTAGACTATATTGTAAATCTCGTCTGTATATTTTTCATCTAGACTGTGACTATAAATTAAGATTTTATAATAATATTAAGTTTTTGACTTGTTCCATATTCTAGCTGTAAGCGTGTATGAATACCATGGAATGTTAATAAATACAATACAAAGGTACCATTCCAGATAACAGTAACAAGATAAACCTCCAATATAAATCTAAAATTTCTTTTAAAATGCCGTGCTGTGAAGGAGGGCTTAAATAAAAAAAATGCTTCTACGAGTTGCAGTATAGAAAAAAAACAGCTTCCAAAAATAACATAAAACCTGTATTTGAGTAACACCTTTGTCAGACTTTTGAAATACATGTGCTTAACACGACTCTTTATGAACCTTCACCTTTTCTCCCTGGTAGGCTTGTAGACTAAATTTAAACATTCTGTCTTCGACCTTATTTTTCATACTGGCTGTATACTGACATTAGTTGGGAAATATCTAACAAGTGTGCAACGTTAGTGTAACACACAGTTCATACTAGGCATCGATCTAATTAAATCCTGATTTTAAAGTTAGCAATCTGCTTCTCATGTAGTGTTAAGTTGTGACGAAGCTGGTTTGTCTTCGTTAACGACAGTGACGTAATTTTTAAGGTAGCTCCTCCCACCACTTTTTGAGCTTTACAAAGTGATAGCCTTACATATTTTATATTTGAATAAATGTATACTCGACGCATATTATAAACATGTAACTATAAATAATATTCATAAGCATACAAAATAGGTATTAGAAATTTATTTCTAGTTAAATTTAATAAATGAATGAGATAGTCCAAAGCCTCACTTTTAACAAAAATAGATTTTTGTCGAGTTCATTTCTTATACTTGAGGAGCTTGGCATCTAAGTTGAACGATTCCATTTTTTTTTACAGGAGAGGTGAAAAACTAGATCCTCGGAAACCAATGTCACCGTTATACGTACATTTTTTTTAAATATTCTCATAGATCATAGAAACATTTTTTCAGTCTCAAAATGTGATTAAAATTAATATGCAGGTCGAAATTTAAGTTTAAAAAGTGGAGTTGTCTATCTCTGAAACTAAGTAATGTAGTTGTCTGGAACTGCTGGAAGGATCGATGGCTGTCATGGCGACTGTACAAGTTGTTGTCTGTGCTACGCTAGCAAAATTTTGCGAAATTTTCGTACTCCCATCTCGTTCAAAGAAAAGATAGCATAAACAATTTATTGAACCGGTAGTAATAACTGGTCCGTTGACATGTTCGCTCATAAGCCATTAACATATTGTTTTTACGTTGTGCTCATTACAAACAATACAGCAGAACACACCGCCATGACACAACAGTGCACGATGTTATTCGTCTGCTAATTCCCGCCTATACAAGAACCAATCAGATTCACTGATGGCGGCTGATGGAGACTGCCACCACCTCTGCAAGTTGATGGCACCGGTGCGACACCGGTGGAGCATCAATGACGTCATCGGTGGAATTCGGAACATCGTGATGCCATCGGATTGCTCACCGGTGAGATTCGGAATACGCTCATATTTAAAGTGAAATTGTCTACTTTTGAACCGAAGTCTCTTCTAACTCGGTTTCAAAGCAAATTTACGTAAAACAGTATTTATTCATCCACAAACGGATTATATAAACAATCAACCATGTTGGATTCGCGATGCGTGATGGGAAAAGATGGTACGAATGTGAGCTTCTCATTGGCTACTGAAGAAATTGTTCTAATTTGAAACCAAGCCACAGTGGAGTTATCTACATTTTGATTCTAAAGCGCACAATTAAGTGCCATTTTCGCTCTGTTCTATCCGTTTTTGAACCTACACAGTTTCAGAATCGCATTCAGCACATAAAATTCTATGAGAAACAGTGGATATCTCGAAATCGCAAAAAATGTTGTCCAATTTTGATACTATGCTCCTCACATATGAGAAAGCTACTAGTAATAGTAATATACGTTACAAGAGCGGTATGTTGACGTTTTCATGGTTGAGGAAAAAATTGAAAAAGCGAAACGTAGTTGAGCTTTTTTAATTTCCGAGAACATGAAAACAAACATACCGCTCGTGTATTGTACATTATTTTGTGCGAAGATCGTTTATTACATACCTGAAAGACGAATTTCTAATTAGTTGCAATGAAATCTCCATCTTGGTTTCTGTTTAATGGCGCCAACTTCGGAACACCAAAATATCTTTCTTTAACATTGTTGCTGTAAAATTTTTTCTGTGTTTACTATACTCCAGCAGGCCGTGATATACGTCTGTCTTTTTTTTCCCCAGTCTATAAATGCGAACTTAAAACAAACGGTAAGGTTATGTAATGATTTATTTTTCATTTTAATATTTTAACAATATTATTTATATAACATATTGCAGTAATAACATCGGCATCTGGAATCTCGTTGATTTTTTCACGGCTTCCTTAATGTTACTTGTATCAGGAATGCAATAAGTTTCGTGGAGTAGTAGACTTTACTTAATTTTTGCAAATATTTAAAAACAATAATAATTAACATTGCAATTTAGGTGAAATTGCAGTGGTAAGTTTCCAATTTATAATTATTACTATGTTAAACGTCTCTAAAAATAATATGTTAAAAGCCTAAAGCAGTAAAATGAATGTCGCGCTTAAGCGGTAAGAAGAGGGAAATTGTTATTTGTGTTACGTTGGGAATACTGAATGTGGTATTTCACACTTACCGCGTATTGGTTCTGTGCGGAAAACAAGCATATACGCACGATCTCGCACAAAATATTATAAAAATTAGTTAACAAATGACGTAAGTATACGTCAAAGAAATTATGGTACCGCATCTAATAGAATTGGACTCTAAACCTTTGATACGCTCTTCTGTAAAATTTTGTCTGTGTGGCTTAGGACTATATCATTCTCACCCCTTCAAATGTATGTACAGTGTGTAATTGTTTATACCTTAAAACTCGTTCCTTCTTGCTATGACATTGGTAAAGTTATCTGTTATTTCGAAGTTCAGCTTCCTAGCCACGATGGATAAATATGCTAAACCTTTCAATCTTTCCTGACCCATGGTGTTTCTCAGGTGGCTTTTTATTTTGTAAAGTTAACTCCGAAAAACTGAGCGATTTTTCGCTATAAGAAGAGAGGCTAATTCACCGATTGTCACTTTGAGCTCTCAGTACTAAGTGCCAATCGCATACTTAAAATGTCTCATGGAAATGCCGAATAAATGTCTTTGCTGTACGTATGCGCGAACTTCTTAGCCAGCCTTATCAGGCGATCACTGTCACTTAAACTTTCTATTTTCAGGTCAGAAATCTTAGACTCACAGTCAATTACTTATTAATGTACTGTACACAAAGAAATGAATACCTATCATGTATTTAACACATTATTTTAATGTTAAGATTCTTATTACAACAAACAAAATAAGTAGGTAAAATATAATAACAATAATAATAATATTAACAACAATAGCGGTTAAACCTCCTTCACCTTGTAGAATACAAGTGGTAAGTGTATATTTGCCAGTTCAGCCATTCTGTAAATACATCCCTGGTTAAAGACGAGTATTTCATTACTGTACTATAGAACGGTATATTTTACGCATTCTTTCAAACTTATTTTTTTGTATTTTATTACTTAGGCGGAGTTATGGGGGGGCACTGCCCCCCAAACTTATCTGAACTCTTTTTTTCTATTAACATTAGAAAATATTGAATGCAAAATACTTTTCTAGCTTTCGTTTATGATTAAGTTTCTGTGCTTAAATTGACGAAATTTCTGAATGTATAAGATTTTCTATATCTCGTTTGAGCAATGGAAGCACTATAATGTTTCTTTTGCAACAGCCTGTACTCCTGTGTTAGAAGTCTACAGCGGCCATTTACTGAATTAGGTGTTAGTGAAAAAAAAAAAAAAAAAACACCATAGTCCCATGTTAAAGGAATTAAAATTTTCAGTAGTTTTCATAAAACAACCATAGTCCAAAGATTTTTTTTGTGAAAACAGCCATTTTCCAGGAAGATGGTAGCACTTACAAATAATATCCCATTCATAAAAAAAAGCAAGAAAAGTCTTTTGAATTCAATATTTTGTATTTAGGAAAAAAAGAGCTCAGCCAAATTTGGGGGGGGGGCAGTGCTCCCACATACCCTCCCATAACTCTGCCTATGGTTATGCACCCCAAAATTTGTAGTAGACCTACAGTTGAAGCCCTGTACAACTCGGTCCGAAACATAGTAGATATGCATGTAACACTGTAAGAAACATGCACCCCAAAAATACTTTTATTAAATGATCATATTCCGATATACTGTACCACGGTCAAGCTATAACAGGGGAGTAAGTAAATGGTATCCCCCGTAACCTCGTTATATCGCGATTCTGTGGTTTTGTTTGCGCCCCCTTTTTTGCAGTAGGCCTATAGCATCATCATCATCATCATCATCATCATCATCATCATCAATGGTTCCACAACCTTGTGTGGGCTCTTTCTCTATTCATAGGCTTACACTAAAGGTAACACACAAAAAATACACAGTTTAAACATATTATAGATGAAAAATTACACTTTTTTTGTCCCGTGGTCGTACCTGTAACTCCAAAGAAATGTCTGAGAGAACATAGTAAGAGACCCATGGCACACAGAAGTAAATCATGGCTCCCTACCTCTGACTGGTATGAGCAGCGCTCCAACAGACTGCTCGATGGTGCTCCCAACATGGCGCTTCACCCTGATAAGTCTCATCGCTCGCAGGGTCAAGACCAACCAACACTTATCACTTCACATCCCAGCTGATCTCTCTTTACGCACGCACCGTCAGTCCCGTTATCACCGCAGCTACACAACTGTCTTCATGTTGCTGTACAAAGAGGGAACGCCCATTCATCCTCACGCTCTCACATTCTTTCATACAAAGCAACTAAAAATAATCGGTGTCATGGAGGAGAGATGTTTTTATTATTTTTTACGCTGTTTGCAGTGTGTTCATTTCCAGATAAGATGTCCTGTGGATGTGAACAAAATCCATCAGACAGGTTTGGGAAAATAGATGCATTTTTTCATTTTATTGGGTTATTTTACAACGCTGTATCAACATCTCAGGTTATTTAGCGTCTGAATGAAATGAAGGTGATAATGCACCGAAAGTTACCCAGCATTTGCTCGTATTTGGGTTGAGGGAAAATCCCGGAAAAAAACCTCAACCAGGTAACTTGCCCCGACCAGGATTCGAACCCGGGCCGCCTGGTTTCGCGGCCAGACGCGCTGACCACTACTCCACAGGTGTGGACGGGAAAAACAGATGTACAAACATAAAAATGGTATTATTGCGATGTACCGAAGTACATATGATAGGCCTATTTCCGTGCAGTAATTCTGCGTTATCATATGATGAAAGCTCGGTGGAGCGGAGAAAAATTCTCTCTGGCACCAGAATTCGAACCCGGGTTTTCAGCCCTACGTGCTGACGCTTTATCCACTAAGCCACACCGGATTCCAGTTCCGATGCCGGATTGAATCCTTTCAGTTTAAGTTCCACCTCTTAGTTTCCCTTTAGTGGCCAACCCTCATGCACTGTGTCACAGATGTGTGACAGTATAATATACGATAATAATATGCAGTGTTTTATGCGTATATAATCACGTAGTGATTTAAGACGGCGCTCATTCCGTCGGATCCCGGCTCACTCGTAATGAGTGCACCTCTGCACATTAGTGTGTTGGACATTGTGCCACTGTCACACATCTGTCTATATAATTTGTATTATATGAGATATTTTGTCTAATTGTTACAAAGAAATTACTGTTTGATTGTCGAGTGTGTATTTTTAACCCTTAAATTGTCAAAACTTCATTTCTCACACTAATTTATTAAACCGTGTCGGACTGTAAAGAAAACAACTATCGCAATGTCCATATTTTACGTGTTGTACAATATTATAGTATTGTGAAATTTTAATTTTCCTATCATTTTTTTCTATTGTTCTATTAAAATTATAGCATATAGCTTAATAACCTGTTGTATCCTATAGGATACTTTGCGAATTTAAGGATTAATTGCCTAACATACCTTATTTAATAGATCGATTAGGAAGAAAGCTGTTTTTGTTGTTTTATATAAAAATAGAACAATTTTTTCCCCAACCCTATCGTTGACGTTGATCACCGGCAATATTCCTCCAGCGATCAGCGACGAAACAAACCGATGTTTAATGTCTGCCGCTGAAATCTTTAGAAATTGAAATAAGGATTTTGTTACGAGTACAAGAAAAAAAAAGTCCGCTACACAGACGCCATCGTCCATAAATTCGCACGTCTCTTTTATCCGAGCAGCAGCAGGCCTTGTTAGTCGATGACGCGGCCGCATCTGGGTCTGTATCGAACGAACGAACCCCAAGACGTGAGGTCAATACGTGTGTGGACCAGATTGAGGGTGCGAGGGCTGATGGATCGCCAAATGGGGGTGTGTTGTGTATGGAACGTGTTCCTTGCTCACCGGACAATGAGTTTTCATTTTTCAATCCTCCCCGTCTTATTTCGGAAACGTTCCTACGGGTACCGCAATGCTGTCGGAGTTTATTATACATTGGCAACGTAGTATGTCAAAGATTACGTAGTCAACTTGTCCAACTTTGTAAGACGGGAAAACTGTATATGGGCTATTCCATATGAAATCGACCAGTAAAAAAACCTCTCATTTTTTATAGTCTAATTTTTTCCCTATTTATACAAGGTGCTGAGGGGAGTGTATTTTCAAAAATATACTATCGAAAGTCAAAAGGTTTTCGTATTATTGGGCGACAAATTTAGCGTATTTTATAAAAACAAGCCTCTTTCAGCGCTCAAAACTCTGGAACCATTTACTGCAGAACATTGAACGGGAGCTCATTTGAAGCTGACATTTGGTAGGTTATTTTTATTGTATACAGAGAGAGACAGATAATCTGATTTTACTTACTTTTAGGCTTTTTGATCCTTTGTAAAAATATAAAAAATATTGAGAAAAAACCTTGCATTATTAAGAGGGATTCGGCATTGTTTGCTTAGTGGCTCGGCAATAAGTTTCGAGGGTATTAAATAAATTATTTTCACACGCCTAGACTTGAACAGCGCAGTACCACAAGCACTGGCCGAGAGGTGAAGATAAGCGAGCGTTGGGCGTCATTTTACTCCTGTGTTTATGAAAACTTGTGATAAAGTTAGCCCAGCTATGCGCTACTAGACGACACATCACGTGTTTGTCTCCTGGCCTTGTTTGTCTCGGCTAGCTCCCGTCTCACAGTCAGCTGGTTAGTTCACGCGCGTACTATATATTTTCTTTATTTGATATTTTCAATACTTTCTTATCAACGTGTCATCAGTAAAAAATGTGTGTTTATTTGTACTTTCAATGTGGAATCTAACTATATATTTTTAAAATAGTTTTTCCTTGGCAAAGGCGTCTTAATGAGGAAAAATCTAAATTTCTCCATTTCCATAAAAAGTAAGAAAATCTGTTTATATGTCAATATAAACTTTAATTTCTCAGCATCAAAATAAACCATGATTTTGATCATTGGGTGAAAGGGTTTCGGAGCCACAACAGTTTAAAGTCGCAAATTTTATGAAAATACGATAAATTTAAATATTTTAAATTTAAACACTATGAAGTTCTCATGCCTCAAACTTTTCACAAAGCATTGTATCACAGTTCTCTACGTACAAAAAAGGTTTTATTGTATATAGAAATTGTAAGGTCAATTTGTCTATATTTCGGTCGATTTGAGATGGAATAACTCGTATGTATGTCTGTAGTATGTATGTATGTTGGCCTACGTAGCGTAATTATTTATATTCCGCGTTTCTAATACAGGGTGATGATGATGATGATGATGATGATGTGTCATCATAAAATGTTTAATAATTGCATGTATTATTGTTGCGTCACGTCCACAATAACAGTTTCATGAACTTTTGTCATAGAAATTTCTCTTACTGACATCGTCAGCAATACATTAATAAACTTTCGAAAATTAGATAAAGAAATGATGTTCATTAGAGAAATGACATTGCCCCGATGAGTCCATCCGTTAGAAAATCATTAACACATAAATGGCATGTATAGAGCTGATGTACTAACACGCAAGACGACCATCAGGGAAAATACTCTTTCTGCACCGCGTGAATAGCACATACTGTAACTTAGTACGTGTAGCATCAGCAAGGGATATATTACAGCATAATATGAGACAATGAGCGTTTTAAATAAAGCCAATATTGCAATAATAAAATATGCGTGAAAACTATTTTCAATCTCGTTTTAATTTCCCATTCAGTATCAACGTAAAATGGAGGCCGGGTGATTAGTTGGTACAGCGACTTCGGATTGGAAGGTCCAGAGTTCAATCCCCGGTGATGGCCAAACTTCCAAAATTGTCCCTCAATCCATTTAATCCATTAAGTACGGGGTCTTTCCCGGAGGTAAAAAAGCGGTACCTACGTCCATCGCTATAGAATAACAGTTAGCATGCCCGACCGTGAAACAGGTTCAGATACTGCTCGGGGCAAGTTATCTGGTTGAGATTTTTTCGGGGTTTTTCCTCATCCCGTTAAAAGCAAATGCTGGGTAATTTTCGGCGCTGGACCCTGGACTGATTTTGCTGGAATTATCACCTTCATCTCATTCAGACGCTAGATAACCACAGCAGTTGATAAAGCGTTGTAAAATAAACCACATTTCAGTCTAATGCCGAGATCATGGATATTTCCAGAGAGACACTTCTACATATCAGTGTAAAACGACAAAAAAGAGTTGTTATGTTGAAAGAGCGTCCAAATCTTCAATTCGAAATTTTGAGTTTCATTGAAATGTGTGTTTCACTAGTTTCACTGTTATGTTATCTAATGGAAAAAGTTTCCCTGATCTGTTTTTCGATAAGTTTTGTGCAATTTGCTTCAACTTGTATTTTAATTCTCTTTCAACAAGTTATAAATTCAGGATCGATCGGGATTTGAGCTCGGGCCCTCTGGGTTATAAGCCCAGCGTGCTAGTACTGACCAACCGTGGCGGTTTATTATTATTATTATTATTATTATTATTATTATTATTATTATAGTTGTTGTTGTTGAGATTTGGATTAGATGATTAACTATATCTTCCTATTTCCTTCTCTTTTTAAATGATTTTTGACCAAAAATTAGACACAAGCAAAGTAATTACCATGACAGAACAGATTTTCTCCTCATTCCTAAAGAAAGGCATGATTCGTGTCTTTGTATCCTTGTTCAAACTGCGAACTGTCTATCTTGCAACCACCAAAGGAATCTACGATAGGTAGCCTACATGCACAATCACCTAACACTCTTCTTGCAACGAAAAAAACACCAAAATAATCATAAAACTTATTTCAATTTTTAACTTAAAGATATTAAATAAATAAGGTTGACAGGAAACGAGAATAAATTTTGAGATTACTGGAGTGTTTTTGATAGACAGAAAATGTAAACAATGACTGAAATTACAATTACATTGATAGGGAATGTAAACAAAAGAATTAATTTTTAGGTGTGCGAATTTATAGACAACAATTGTGTGAATTATATTACTAGAAACGTTTGATAACATGTTTATGATTTAAATATGCAACCAATTTATTTGTGTAATTCTTTGTATCTTGTTTATCTATACTAATAATAAATCTGTAGCCGAAATTTTTCTGGTAATTTTCGAGTTTCCAAAAATAATTGGTCCTAACATATGTAATTAACCACCCTGAAACCGAAAATCGCTTTTTTGACATTTTTGTTTGTATGTCTGTCTGTCTGGATGTTTGTTACCTTTTCACGCGATAATGGCTGAACCGATTTATATGAAAATTGGAATATAAATTAAGTTCGTTGTAACTTAGAATTTAGGCTATATGACATTCAAAATATTTTATTTAAAAAGGGGGTTATAAGGTGGCTTGAATTAAATAAATCGAAATATCTCCCGTATTATTAATTTTCATGAAAAATATTACATAGCAAAAGTTTCTTTAAAAATAATTTCCGATAAGTTTTTCCATGCAAAATTTTGATAGGACTGATATTTAATGAGATAAATGAGTTTCAAAATTACAATAACAACGCCATCTAAGGGGTGTAATGAAATAAAAAACAAATGACTTCGTCTATAAGGGGCCTTGGACAGCAACAATCGAAAGCTATTAAACATAGCCTACAGACAATGTTTCTGTGTTTGTATGAAGTAATATCGGAAGCTAAATTAACCGATTTGTATAATTAATTATTATTTCACCATTGGAAAGTGTAGTTTCTCTGGATGGACATAATGCTATAATGTTATTACAGTAACTTCTGAGTGAATTGAGGACAGGTAAGATTGAAATAGCTTCTTATGCACAAACAACTTCATAGGCTATTCTGTGTATTCGTTTCCTGTATTTCTTAAAATAATGTTTATCTCAGAGAATTAACGAACAACGAGAGTGTATTGATTTAGTATGCAGTAATAATATGTTAGCTTAGCATTTCATTATTTTATAATCCAAATTTTAACTATGCTGAACTGAATCGAGTTAAAATACATAAAATACATATGCATTAAATGCAATGCAAAAAATTTGGGTAATAAGCCAAGCAGATTGTGTTGCCCTGTTGTAAAATAAAATTTGTTCCTCCTGAGATTCAAGAGCCCCCATAACAAATTGAAAACTTACTTATCGGTGTACATCCGTTATCAACAAACTTTTTATATAATATAATATAATATAATATAATATAATATAATATAATATAATATAATATAATATAATATAATATAATATAATATAATATAATATAATATAATATAATATAATATAATATAATATAATATAATATAATATAATTTAAGTTATTTACGTTATTTGAAGGGTTCAGAACCATAGTAGGCCAAGCGCCATTTACTGAATAGTAGAAAACAAGAGTTAAAATTAAGTTATTACCATAATTCAATGGAAACATATAACAAGTAAAATAAAGTATACACATTAAATGTAAATGATGTCAATGTTCATTGAACTATGGATGCATGTAATAAAAATTAAGAAACATGTTAAAGGAATTGTCATTGCACCAAATGAGTGTCTCTGGACCAAAATGATTCCATTTTAATTATTTAAATATAATTTAAATTAAGTAACATATTAAACGATTTATCCTTCTATCAAACACGAATATTCCCTGGATCAAATGTCCTATTTTAATTATGTAATTACTTTATATTTATTTCTAACGGGTGCAGCGGAGCGCACGGGTACGGCTAGTATTTAAATAAAAAAATGATAGTTTAAAATTGCCATGTAATGGCTGAAGACAACATAGAACAAACGTGAAGCAAGGGATATAGAAGAAAAAAGGAAGATATATCTCTACTTTCCTGCCGATAATCGAACAACTTTTCATGTATTTGTAGTCGGAGATGAGCCAGACTATTACATCGAACTCCCTGTACGATTTACCTTCCGTTTAACGATTGTCGCCGTGATCATAAAATTGAAACGTTGGCTTATACAAACAACTTGCTGAGTCGTGGTGTTAATTGTGACCTGATGCCCTGCACACATGGCTGTCAGCCTAGAGGGGATTAAAGTTGTTGTTAAACCCGGGATAATATTTAATACGATCCAGTGAAAGTCGGAACGAGAAAGTTGTGCTTTATTCTAAGCAATTATCTGAGCAATTACACAGGAGTGAAGATAGCAGCCATCAGCTTTAAGCGGCACACAGCTACGCCCGTTTTAACATGCGATGTTACAAGTTGCAGCAATCATTGTCATGGGAATGACACGTACTTTCTCGTTACACGTTTTATGCATTTCAGGACGATTGTGTTGCCAAAGGGTATCTCCGGTTATAGTTTGTCTTGAACTGTCACTTCTATCTCGGTGTTTCTCTACGTATTGGACATAGCGACTTTATAATACCGTTTAAAATCTAGCCTACATATAAAAATTTAAATGTGTGGCTTATATGGTAGGTCATTTTTAAGAATTTTGTAGCCTAGGAAACCAATAGAACAACTCTTCTGTCTAATGTTTTGTGATTTTCGTTATTTCTAGGTATGGTTTTCTTAAACAGAATGTCATAACCAATTTCATCTTTAGTTTTCTTTTCATGATAAGTAATATATAATTTTTAAAAGCAATATCGATTAAACTAGCTCTGAGTTCGTTCCCTTCTACTCCGCTTATGCACCTTCAACTGTCTTACCAGTCATACCAGCATAAATTTGGTGACATTACGAAAGTTTCACGCTAGTGTACACTCACGCTAGGTAAGGTTAGTTCAGGCTTTTGATATGTCTTGCATATACTTATAATTGTAAATGTATTCTTAATATTGTAGTTGTAATCCCCTGGTAGAGGGGAAGAGAAGGCCTGATGGCCTTGTGCAGGATTTTCAAAGCTTGTAATTTTCGTTTAATGATGTTGTCAGTACTGGCTAGCGTAATGGCGGACGTAGAGACGAAGTTACTCTACGGAAACTGTGTGTTTATTTTATCATTAATAAAATTGTTATGCTTCACTATTTTTGAGTGGTAATTGCATTAATACAAGTTTTGCGTTCTTCACATTACATTGTATCGTTTGTTTTATATCCCTACATTCCTTTCCTTCACTAGAAACCATAACGCTTGCACTTCAATTACCACGCACCTCTCATTTCGTACGTAATTTACTATATTTCCGAACAATTTCCTTTTCTTCAAATATTTCCCTACAAAATCCTTAACTTTTCAAATCCATCTTTACAAATTCAACCACTTTCACTTCCAAAATCACCGGAACTACATCAGCGCTAGTTTCTAACAAACAATAAAAATGAAATTTCCAAATCTGGCTGTCAGGTATAGCGCCTTGTGAAGCTGATTTGAATAGTTTCAAGGGACCGGGGCCGGGTATCGAACCCGGGACCTTTGACTGAGTGCGCTAACGCTCTACCGACTGAGCTACCCAGGAGCTGTACCTAAAATCCAGATTTTCATAATATACGTCACTGTTGTCAACAGAAAACCACAATTTACACAGAGTTGTGTGCTCTAAATGTTGGGTCTTGATGTCATGTCAGTCCATTTGAGGTATGTTGATATAAGTAAAGGGAAGAATTATTCAAAATGAAACTTATCCAATTACTTCAAAATGTGCATAAACGTGCCAACGTCTGTAGCGAATATCTCCCTTACCGCTCTCAGGGAATTTCCCGCATAGTACAGATTGACGAGCAAAATATTTTCCTTTATGATATAATAATCCATTACTTCTCGTTGTTTAAAATATTAACAACAGAACAACTTTTCAAAGTCTTAGTATAATTATTAAAGGATGACTATAGTGAGGAAATGTTCTATTCTGTTTCTAAGCCTACGAAGTTCATAACAGAAGGTCAAAAGAATTAGCGTAGCAGTAGCTTGGATCCGTACAGACAAAACAAAATCGATTCTATAGAAAAGGTCCAAGGCAGACAGCAATATGTCAAAATGGGAAAGGGATATGGCGAAGAGATAGTAAAAGACTTAGGGTGGGAATTTCTCAAATCAAGGCGACGAAAAACCAGACTGAGTGCATTGTTTAAGGCACAAATGGGACACAAAGCATGGACCGATATCAGTGCTAGATCAGTGACACCATCATACTTAGGCAGGGCTGATCATATTATGAAGTTTAAATGCAGAAAACAAAGAACGGACGTGACAAAATTTTCCTTTGTTAACCGCAAAATAGTAGACTGGAACAGCTTACCTGCGGCAATCTTTCAGGGTGGTCCTCTCAAAATCAATACATTTAAGGAAAGGTTGAGAAGATTAGACTGAAAATTTAATTGTAAGTGCAGTGTAATTATCTAAGTTGTGTCATGTAATTAATTAAGATGATATTTGATTAAGTTGATATGTAATTAATTAAGGTGACTTGTAATGACTTAAGTTGATAATAGTTGGGTTTAATGGAAGTACTTATAAGTTAGGCGTTATTATAGCATAGTTTTTATTTATAGTCCTAGGTTTATTGCATTTATTTATTTACAGTTAGAAATAAATTTACGTTTATTTTATTTTTTATTACTGTAATTATTGTAATCTTATTACTGTAATTATTGTAATGTTATTATTGCATATTATATATCACTGCCACCGGTTGTATACCGAATTGTAGTGTTAATAAATACATATACATACATACAAATATGACCCACCGTATAAGCCATACATTTAATTTTTTAATACTGGGTACATAGTTTTTAAACGGCAACGTTAATTTTCTATGTTGCCTACTCACTTAAGCACGTGGTTTAAATGAAATCAGTCACTATACATCTAAATAAGAAGATAAATTTTCGTTTTTCGGATCGTACACACACAAAAAAGCATTCTAATGCCGAAATATCCAACTTAATTTATAACTTGTGCAGTTTATGTAAACGTATGCAATGAATTTGAATAATTTCACATAAAATAGATATTCACACATTGTAAACATTTCTGATGTTAAAAAAAATAACGTTTAAATATATTGTGGCTCATAATGAGATCCCAAGCACTTTTTTTGCAATAATAACATTCAGATCGGTGTAGCCCACAGTTACCTTTTTCATATAGCACAAAAAACCACGAGGGAAATCGTTGGCTTTCATTTGGGATAAAAAAAATCGCACCTGTACAACTGTTAAATAATGTATTTAGTAAGAGAACTTTTATTTTTCTTCCTGTTATCTGACCAAGTTGATCGTATTACTACAGTTTGTCATCGTGTAATTGGCTCTGTAAAATTCTCACGATATGTTAAATATATTTTAAAAATATCTGAAAAGTAAGGCTTCCGTTCCGAGAAAGTTCCCGACCACACTGGAGAATCGTTGGTCCGTAGCTGTAACGTTTTTATTCCTCTTAGCTTCAAACGAACTCACGCCTTCCCTGGGCAGTGTTACTTTTACGACGAAATTGGTGGTTGTAAACAAAAGTCTACGAGTCCGTCTTGTGCGATAAAGCTGTGAATTTTGACCATCATATTGTGTTACAAAGCGTGTCTGTAACTTCTACAAACAAGAACAAAACCCTAACAATTGATTAAACTCTATCACAGAACACACACGACTATTTCAGAAACGAAACTCATAGGGGAATATACAGCGTGTTTCCAAAGTAGTGTTAGAAACTTTCAGGAATGATGGTGAAGGGCACATGTATCAATTTGAGATAAGGAACCCTGGTCCGGAAATTACTGAGTCGAAAGTTACAAGCAAAAATAGTTGTGTGGAAATGAAATAATTTTATTCCTCTGTACACCTTATTTATGTGTATTTATCTGTACATCTCACACATACTGTATTCATCTGACGTTGTCTACTTACAGTATTCCATTCAGTGCGCTGTCTGAGGGATGGGGACAGGAAACTACACTAAAGCAATGCAGATAGCGTAATGTGTAACGGACATGGTCGGTCCTGATATTAATACGCACGTCTGTATACAGCAGTGTATGTGTACAAGTTGCAGTGTCCAGTCGATCAGTCCTAGTGAAATGGAGGAGTACACGAGAACGGAATAAACAGACCTGATTTTCGAATACGGATGAGCCAATGGGAACAATAGACAAGCTCACAGATTGTATCGGAACAAGTACCCACGTAGGAGACATCCCGCCCATACCATCTTTCCACGACTGTTCCAAAGGTTAAGGGAAGGAGGGCACGTGGTGCCAAATTACAATTCCATTTCCACACAACTATTTTTGCTTATAACTTTCGACTCAGTCATTTTCGGACCATGGTTCCTTATCTCAAATTGATGCATGTGCCCTTCGTCGTCATCCCTGGAAGTTTGTAACACCACCTCGGAAACACCCTGTACACTATAATTTCTACTTCACAATATAAAGGGTGTTCAAAAATATTTGGTGATGGTAATAATAGTTAACAACAATACTACGCATCAGCTACAAGCCTGTTAGCAGACTAGGTTATTGAACTCTTTAGAATCCTCAGCCAGTAATGAAGTAGGGCTTACACGTGGGGAGGGAAGTACGGTTTCAGTTAAGGCAGTGAAGGATGGCAAAAATTTACGTTACTGTACTGGGCATTCTTGGAGTAAAGATTAGAACACGTAGTGAATATATTATGCAGTAGCTATTTGATAGTCCATGATACTTTTTTTTTGCTCATAGATAGCTGATATTCAGTAAACCAAAGGATATTCAGTGTCACCAACAAAAAAAAAAAACATAAAGACACTACACGAAACATCATCATACAATAGCGAAAATATTCTATTTTTGTTATTTTGGTCCACGGTAAACTACTAATTGTATTTTTGGTCCAGTGAAAATACTCGTATTTTAGGAAAATTTAATAATGAAATATGATAAAACAGACAAACCTCAGTCCACACCTGTAGAATAACGGTTAGCGCGTCTGGCCGCGAAACCAGGTGGCCCGGGTTTGAATCCCGGTCGGGGCAAATTACCTGGTTGAGGTTTTTTTTCCGGGGTTTTCCCTCAACCCAAGACGAGCAAATGCTGGGTAACTTTCGGTGTTGGACCCCGGACTCATTTCACCGGCATTATCACCTTCATTTCATTCAGACACTAAATAACCTAGATGTTGATACAGCGTCGTAAAATAACCCAATAAAATAAAAATAGACGAACCTCATGGTCTAACCGTCAGAGCTTCTGGCTATTGTTCATGAGGTCCCGAGTTTGATTCCCGGTTAGAGCACAGGAATTTTTCTTTAAAGGCGATTATTCCTGTGTTCGTCCATGGTCTGGGATTTCGGTTAAGTTTAGATTCAAGACCTCTTCTGGCACCACAATATCATAATCATCATATCGTATCATCGGGGTAATGTAACTCCGCCTTGTAGGCGCCCCAACCTCAGAAGTGGGTTAGGCTACAATTAAGCTACTGCCAGCAGAGAAGACTAGAAATGTAGAAAAGACAACCTGTTGGCATTGGATTAGAAAACATGATAAAATATGATGTAATTTTTTTAGTTGGTTATTTAACGACGCTGTATCAAGTACTACGTTATTTAGCGTCGATAGAATTGGTGATAGCGAGATAGTTTTTGGCGATGTGAGGCCGAGTAATCGCCATATATTTCCTGATATTCGTCTTACGGTACGGGAAAACCTCGAAAAAACCCAACCAGGTAATCAGCCCAAGCAGGAATCGAACCCGCGCCCAAGCACAACTCCGGATCGACAGGCAAGCGCCATCAGCCGACAGAGCTACGCCGGTGGCTATATAAAACATTAATTAAAAAAAGGAATTAGGTATAAATGGCATTGTAGCCTTCGAAGTGTATACGCCGCAAATTATATCTTTTGGGAATACTAAGTTTATGTCATTTTGGTCCACTGTAAAATACTAATTTTTACTCAATTTACATTCAATTTTTGGTCCAGGGAAAATACTCGTCTTTTGGCAACACTTTCGTTCATACTAAATTGTTCATAAACGGGACGAGCAAGTCAGCTAGAAATGGTCTAAAGCAGTGTTTCTCAAACGTTTTCCAAAGCGGAACCCCTTGCAACCTATAGTGCAACAACGAAACTCTTTTAATCAATTTTTTTGTTGTGCTGTTATTATTATTATTATTATTATTATTATTATTATTGGCAATGTTTCATGTTATTATTGATTCATATTTATTTTCCTTACTTTTGTATAGGGGAAACTCGGCTAATTCCGCAGTACGGGTAATTTCGCAGTAGTGCATATATGATTTTACTGCGGCTTTACAATAGCGTGAACGTAAGTTTTGAGAGGCTGTAAACAGGATACATGTCCTCTGCAGTGCTATAGAAAAAAATCAAGGATATTGGTCGACACCTCTGTCGGCAATACAGCGAAACATCGAAAGTTGGCTGTTTTTCGTGTTTTGCTACACAGCTGTAAAGAAAGTGAGCATTGTTACATATAAATTATTCCTTTTATGTTACTTTCACAATGTATTTCATAATTATTTACTACTGCGGAATTAGCCAAGTCCAATTGCAGATTTATCCGCATTGTTGCGGAATTACCCGAGTTGCTCTTTTTCAACTGTAATGTATGTAGCCTACAACTAAATATATTTGCATTTTAATAGGTCTCTTCATCTCATTTGGTAATGAAAGGTTTCGTCCATGTCTACATACCATGATAATATTTTTCAATAAACATTTTGATAAAAATATGTTAGATTTATTTCTTAATATTGCGGAATTAGCCGAGTCTCCCCTACATTTTTAACTTCATCTGAGTATAAAATATAATTTAAAAACCATTTAGAACTTACGGAACTCCTAGGATTTGCTCGCGGACTCCTGGGGTTCTGCGGAACACACTCTGAGAAACACTGGTCTAAAGAATACCCGAAATTACTTCCACAGTGGAATCAGAAAGACGAGAGAAACAAAATTACTCGGAGAAAACCTGCTTTGTGCGTTGCATAATCTCTCAGAATCTGTCCGGGATCGGACATGGTCCTCCTCAGTGAGAAGCTGCCAGATGGCCGAGTTGCAGCTGGAGTCAACTCTAGAATTGCACAAGGATCCGTTTGCATAATAACCGTCATTTTCTCTTACCCCCGAAATTTAAGCTCAAATAACTGTAATACAGCATCAGTCAGTCGAAATGTGTACGAATCCAATTATATGAAATGACTACGGAGCTTTCAAGCAATCAAATGACGTTCAGGATGGAATGTAAATTACACGGTGATGCCGAATAAAGTAAACGCTTGCAACATGACGTATCTAGTAACACAGATAAACAGGCACATTATGATGTAAAAGGACATCAGTCACTAAATTCCAGCTGGCATAAATACAAAACAGATTCTGTAGTCTCCTTGGGTTGTAATTTCTGTTGTTCAGCTACAAATTCTCTTGAATTCGACATGCATCGCTTATGGATGGAGAAACACTGCTTCACCTCGCCTTTGGTGGTCTAGTAGTTACCAAGTTTGCCATTGAATCCAAGAGTCGCAGGTTCAAATCCTGTCGAGCATAGGATTCCATTTTTTCAAAAGGTAAATAAAGGTATTCTTCAGGAGAGATTAAGCTTGAATTTTTCTCCTTTACTGATGAGGAATGTAGGAATTTACGTCGTTTCGAAGGTTGGCTCTACTTTCGTATTCAGGTAAAAAAAGGAGCAAATTGGATACCTTTTTCTCTCCCATGCGTCATAAAGTTATGTTATTACAGTCCCGTCGCTCTAATTTCCGGCAGCTACATTTAAACGTGTGCGTCTTGTGATTCGCTGATGAAGACGTTACGCATTTCCTAAGGCTGGATAAATACTTAATATAATCGCCCGTCATTTTGGCTCTTTCGTTGGCGTTCGTAGAAAGCACACGAGGACGTTATTTGCCGCTCAATTATTTGCTGAATTACAGTGCGTTTGATTTATTATCATAGGAGCTACGACATGATAATGTTTAACGGTGTGGCAAATAGATCCCTCGTCTGGTAGCTCGGCAACGAAAGAACAAAAATGGCGAACGATACTACCTACCTAGACTTTATAGAGCTTTGACTTCCTAAGACGTAAGCAAAGAGGAGGAGTCACGTCGGGAATAACAGCTTCGCGACTATAGTTCTGTCAATTGTAGATTAATTCTCATTTCGTATAGCATATCTCTCAACTTCGCTTTAAAAACTGAATCATGCGCCTTTTCCAGCTCGATAGCTGCCAGATGCAATTCATTCTTCGTTTACTGTTAGTCAATAAGAAACGTTAAGGGAAGAGGATGGTATAATTTGATTCCCTAATTGATGAAAGTTTTTCATTTGTTGGCCAAAAAGAAAATTCACCCCAAAAAATTCGCCCAAGAATATTAATTCAGTAATATTCGCCCAAAGTGATTACACTCAACGATTTTCATTTTCACCCTCATTCACGAAAAATTCACTCAATGCGATAAAGTTTAGTTCATTTCATAGTAAATACATTTTTAGCAATTCGTTTTCGTGGTAACATTTGTAAGTGTATATGAATATCTATTTCATTTTAAAAATAAAGAGCAGAAGATTTGTTGATGATGTGTCGTTGTTAGCAGACGAGGATATATGCCATTGGAGCTAAATGACAGCTGTAAGAAGAATGAGATGAAGATAAATGCAAAGAAGATTAAAACCATGGTCATAAGAAGAAAAATAAAGAAGGTAAATGTACGAATTCTAAACGAGGCAGTAGAGCAAGAGGACAGCTTCAAATCCAGGAGTTGGATCTAGGACGAAGAGTAAGAGAACCACAAAAACGAAAATATAAAAGCTGCACAATATTTCACAAAGGTATGATGAATTCAAAGACGAAGGACGTGTCGTTGAATATTTGCGTGCCAGTGGTTAGAATAATCTGAATAAATCCATCCAAGACTCGATTTCTGCAATAAAATAGGCCTACTGTTTTTCAGGTGATATGTAAACCATTCAAAACTTCGTTCCATTATCAACTAAAATAAAAAAAATTAATATATGTGAATTTTCTTTGTTCTAATTTACTTCTGGGTCAATTTATTTGGGTGCATTCTCCGGTTCGTTAATTGTCCATGGGTCAAATTTCATTTGGGTGAATATTCTTTATGTGAACGTATCTCAAAATAACTACTTTTTAATTATTGCTTATTGTTATTTTTTAATTATTAAAACATCCCTCGCCTTAAGACTTGTACATTAATGCTGGGTTGTAAGAATTCAGACCTATAAATAATGTATTCCTCCATTAGTTAGTGGACCTTTAAAGTTAGTGGATTGTCGGGTTGCAGAAGAGGAATTTAACGGGCCACTAGTTATTGGATCGTTAACCAAGCATCTGTGGATTTCACAAGTGATGCAATAGTACGTGAATGAATAAAAATGAACATCGGCTGCTAGACTGATGTGAGACATTGCTTTATTGTTGTCAAAATCTGCGATAAATATAGACTAATACGAACTAGAAATAAATCAGGAACAGAAGTTTAAGTGAGAAAAATAAATATGCCTATTTGTTATTAAAAATAGCGCACGAGTACATTAATTTGTAGAAAATAAAAATACAGACTACAGAGCACATAACTTCGTCGTCAGACGATGAACTAGTCTCTGTAATAAGGGAGTAAATAATAACTTCGCTATTCGAAGAATTAATGAATAAATGAATAAGTAAATAAATAAGTAATCTAATTACCATATATCGAAGACTAAGAAGAGATACCTCTATATACAAAAATGGTAATTCAGTTTAACTACATTATTATTATTATTATTATTATTATTATTATTATTATTATTATTATTATTATTTAGATTAACTACATTATTATTGTGTTCACAAAATTGGACAGTGTACTACTTGTGTATTCGTAATATTTTCTTCTCTAATAGAAGATCTTGCAACGCAGAAACATGTATAAGAAGTTTGTCTATTTTAAGAAAATAATTTCTAAAACAGTTTTTTTATTTACCTGCAAATGGACAGATACGAGGTATCACTCTTTAGCCATACATATGCAATATTATTTTAATAACGTGTATGCAGGCATATTATACAAAATATCGCATGCCTGAATCTCATACAAGTAACATTATAAGGAATCAAAATATTTGTAAACTACTCGCCAATAAATAAAATGTACGTAAGATGGCTGTCTAAAGGAGGAAGAAATATTATTATAGGAAGGAAATCACATCTCTAAGTTAGTGAATTTAACGGACCAATAACACTAAAGATGTTTCTTGCAACGCGTCTTTCGAACTTATTGGTCCGTTAGCGGCTAACGAAGGTATAAATGCTTTCTTGCAACCCACCCTAAATGTTAGTATTTGTTCAATCACTTCTCTGTTTATTGCTGTTTAACTTTTACATGTCTTTCTTCATGAAGAGTAATGAATGGTTTTGGTTCATTTAACATACATTTTACTGTATATTAAATTCTCACAGTATTTTCTCAAGATGGTTACTGCAGTTTGTAATGCATCTTCCGAGTCACTACAGATCCCTGATCATCAGCAAATAAAACATTTCTCCTAATCAATAGGTCGACTAAAATCAAGCAAGAGTTTCTGAACATCAATACCACTTAAAGCATACTATAATACACTAAGCTATTGCGGTGTACCGCAGGCCAGCACATGTTTTGAAACTTAATTTCGGTAAGCGGGTCCAGATCATACAGATTGGTATCATTAACATCGCATTCCCCTCCCCTCTCCCGCTCCATTCATCTGTTTCCCTCTCGTCGGCGCGCAGGCGATCTCTTGTTTCTGCAGACGAAGTGGTTGCCACGGCAACGGGCCGGACCGAGGAGAGAATCGATTCCGGAGCTAGAGGATCCCGGTCGCTATGGAAACAGACGTGCGGAGGTGTGGGGAGCGGAGTGGCAGTGTATCAGAAGTACTGCAGCATCATAATGCAGGAAACTGCTGAGATCAGCCATGTGACCCCGGGGTCACGTAAAATTAATTGCGAGATGAGATCTTCCTGAAAAACTGCAGTAAAATATTTCATAGCCCCTTCTGTCAAAGCCCTTGTCTGCGATATCGTAATTCCGAGGCGTTGCAGATGCAGTATGGTTTTCGGTACTGGACCTTGCTGTTGTGAAAGTAACAGGTTTAGTGTGCAGAGCGAGAAATGAGTTTATAGTCAGCGATATATCTTGATGGCTGGTACAATTTATCTGCTGCATACAGGCCTAAGATTCGACTGGAGTTTCTGCATTAAACGTGTACAAAATCGTTAGGTCGTATTTCTAGTAAAAAGTTTTCCAGTGTTTATTTTTACTTTCTCTCAATGCGAAGTATAGAGGAAGTGTCTTGATGCTGGGAAAAATCGATTCCGAGATTTTATTGAAAAACACGTTTCTGATACCTAGAGGCCTGCGATACGATAAACGCGAAAGAAAAGTCCAAATGACAATTTAGCAGTCTTCCGTATTTTATACACGTGTGTGATTTTATGACAGCTTATGACATCAACATTCATTAACAGCATTACCCCGCTGCGTCTCATTCCCCTGAGTCTTTCTCCTGGTTGGAGTACAGTATAAAACATGCTTTGCTATCGTAATTTGTTCCTCGCATAGATAGTGGACAGAAAATGGTGTCTCCGTTCAGACATTTTAGTAAAGGTAACATTAGTGAAATAGAATTTTAGTAAGTCAATTAATATCTATTTTATTGTATTAGAATAGTTTATTTCTTCTAATCTTTATATACTTTCTCCTGTTTTTATCACCTCCCTATCATTTGTTTCTTTGTTTGCCAACATTTCAAACTGTAATTTTTTTTACAGTACTACAAAACATGCTTTGCGATCGTCATTTGTTTACAGTATAGACAGTCAACTGAAAATGGCGGCTCCGTTCAAACGTTTTGGTGAAGCTAACATTAGTGAAGTAAGTTAATATATATATTCCTTTATTCAATCTCCAAGTTTATAGAACCCTATTTTAGCCGAAGGTATATTAGGGCTGTAATTAAATCATACATATTATAGTTACATAAAATATGTACATAATTATGACATAAAATACACTAAGTTAATATAGGGTAAATTAGGGTATGTTGGACAGTCGAGCATGTTGGACACTTTGTACTTTAACGTATTACTTCGCCACTTGTGGGCACCATATTCTGCTAGAAGTCAATGACGGAAGTAGCCCCACTCGTGGCTACTTCCGTCATTGACTTCTAGCTGAATGTGGTGCCACGAGTGGGGCTACTTCCGTCATTGACTTCTAGCAGAATATGGTGCCCACAAGTGGCGAGGTAACACGTTAAAGTACGGAGTGTCCAACATGCCCGACTGTCCAACATACCCTAATTTACCCTATATATTATTGTATTAGAGTACTTTATTTCTTCTTCCTAATCTTTATATACTTTCTTCTAATCGTGTAATAGTGAATTCAATCCCACTCGATTTTTCATTTTCTCTAGATAATTCAAAACCTCTAGTGAGATTACTGATGATAATGAAGCTGATAGGGAGGCTAAGGCTAAACTACAAGGGCCGTAATGCCAATGATGATGATGAGGGTAATACAGTAAAGATGACTGCAGTATGACAGTGAAGACTATGAGTTCAACTACGATAATAATAATGATGCTAAAACTGGAGCGAAATGCATTCCAGTTTCATGCAGTTACGGCTTGTGTGACATTTCCTCCACACATACACAAAAAGCGATTCGGCATTAGGACAGAAAATCTGAAAGGCCAGTCGCTTCCCAATCCTGAACTCTGACCTTTGGCACAGAAGTGTGTGACTCACAGAACGATGTGTTTTAAAGACAGACGGTTTCTTTACACCAACTCGAACATAGTGAAAAGTTGAACGATTATGCAGTTTCCTTGAGCTGCGAGCAAAACAGTTCTTCCTTGACTGCAAAGAGACAGACGCTGCAAACAGGTTGGAAGTCCTGTCAGCTTTCAGGTTTACGATTGTAATTGCATGGTGATTGTGCATAAATCTGCGGGACCAACGAGAAATTCTATTGAAAGCGAACGTCTGTTTCCTTATCGCGATTTATACCACACTTCGCGAATTAATGCAGCTCTGGTGTTCAAATGATTTGTATGGATTAGCTGCACCTGTCATTCGAGATTTGATTTAGGTGGCTGATGGACGAAAACTTGTGAATGCACATACATACACTAAAATTATAATAATAATAATAATAATAATAATAATAATAATAGTAATGTTAATATTTGTTTTATTTATTTATTCACTTATTCATTATTAATATCAACGTGCTAATTGTCAACGGTAGGTTAGAGCAAAGGTCCCTATAATAATACAGTAATATTGATGATAATCTAATAATAATAATAATAATAATAATAATAATGTTAATATTTGTTTTATTTATTTATTTACTTATTCATTATTAATATCAACGTGCTAATTGTCAACGGTAGGTTAGAGCAAAGGTCCCTAATAATAATATAGTAATATTGATGATAATCTAATAATAATAATAATAATAATAATAATAATAATAATAATAATAATAATAATAATAATAATGTTAATATTTGTTTTATTTATTTGTTCACTTATTCATTATTGATATCAACGTGCTAATTGTCAACGGTAGGTTAGAGCATAGGTCCCTACTAATAATACAGTAATATTGATGATAATCTAATAATAATAATAATAATAATAATAATAATAATGTTAATATTTGTTTTATTTATTTATTTACTTATTCATTATGAATATCAACGTGCTAATTGTCAACGGTAGGTTAGAGCAAAGGTCCTATAATGATACAGTAATATTGATGATAATCTAATAATAATAATAATAATAATAATAATAATAATAATGATAATAACAATTTCTATGATCATGTTTCTGGAAACATAAGCCTACTGACTAACATTTCATTAATCACACTGGCTTATGTAAGAAAGAAATTACGAAAAGAATCGTTAGAGCCTATTTTGAGCCATTCGCCGTTTTCAATTGTTTTATCAAGTACCAATTAAATTTTTTAGTAATAATAATTGTATTGTACTTCATGTGAATTATTCCCGATTGAATTAACGCGCACAAAAAAAAAAAAAAACAAAATATATGCAGGAGTTCAGGAGAAATTGCTACGGAGAGACAGACAGACACTTGTCAAAATCGCTATTAGGTTTCCTGATTAAACTACTTAGAAATTGTATTTTCGCGAAAATCTTGAAAACGACAAATTGCAGAATCATAATGCTTGCTCTCTGTATTTTGTATAATCAGAGAGTGGACAGGTATGAAAATCGCTCTTGCCAAGTTGTACAAGAGATCTTGTCTATATGTCTGCACTTCCATAGCTATGCATAAGTAACCCGATCTCTTTACATAAATTGTTTTTCTCGCAGACCCTTGAATTGTCCGTGACTGAAACGAGGTCTAGGCAGGTAACCATGTAAATGATCTTATGACTGATTTATCGACATTGAGAAAGCTGATCGACAGCATACATTTCTTGTTCTAGATGATTTATCTTGAGTTACAAATGAATTGATTTATTAGTAAGAAGCATTGGTGACTTACTAATGAGGAAGTATTTAGGTTGGCCTTTTGCATTATATTGAAGTCATACAAGAAAACACAGAGTTTCGTATGTTGGATCAGTTTTGATCGAAAACATATGAGTAGTTTTTGAAGTGGAACTTCTTTAGGCAGGGTATGAGCATAGAAATGTTACATTTAACCCCAGGTAATTTATAGTCCCTCATTGCACATATATTTAAAAAATTTAAAAAAGTACTACTTACTCATTTACTCGGTCAATCTAAGTAGAGATATTTTATGGTTTCTCTCAGTTACAGAGGCAAATGCGAGGTTGGAAATTTACATACTATGATTCATCACCGCCTTAATCATCATTATCATAAACATCAAAACAAAATCCAAAATCAGTTACAGGAACAAAAGCCATCTACTTATAACACACGGTAGTAGAAACAGAAACAGATATACCCAAAGATCCTACACACGCAGTATGACCATAGATATTAAGCGCGTGTAAAAATCTGTGGCCGGGAAGAAAAAGGTCTTAAGTCAATTTTTTGTGAAAATGACATTTTTTATATATTCTGAAAGCGGAAACAATTCTCTACAATCTGGTAAAACGGTTAGGCCTAAAATCAAATCAGGCTCCTGACTGGATTTATAGGGCGTTACCAAATGTCCTAAGTACTTTTTGAATCGAGCACACACAGAATAAAGGACTTAAGAATATTTAATACCTTATTCCTTACAAACATTGCATGTTTACTTTCCATGTTTCCCTATTAAAAAGGTCTAACTTGTATTTTAGCCATTTTATCACATACTGATACCCTTTCCTTTTAAAACTTCAAGCACCAGGGTAAACAGTACTATAATTGTTTAAGACACTTTTGCATTCCTAATAATTTACATTTCTCATTTATTTTAACATGAAAAAGGTCTTATGTTTAAATAGTCCCTTGGGTTGTAGTCTTAAAAGGGCTTAAGTGCGGCTATTTTTGGAAATGATCAAGAAAATTGTTAAATGAGCAACATTACCTACTTTAGAAGACATATAAACAAATAATATCCAGGAAAAACCTCTTAATTAAAAGAAATCTATAATTGACAACAATTTCAAATTTTCTACTGCTCTCCTGAAAAGTATAAAATGTTTACTTAAGACCTTTTTCCTCCCGGCCACAGAAATAAACTTAAAAAAAATGATCTTCTCTTGTTTCTTGTAATTGCGGAAAAAATTATTATTACTCAATGTGAGACTTCAGTTGCCATAGTAATGAGTTATCGGGAATACGTAGTTATTTTAAGTAAAGTGTTGACATTATAAATGCGGTGCTTTACCAACGAGATAGGTTAGTCGTAAAATAGGTTAGTCGTAAAACACTAGACTAGCATTCTCGAGGTCCCGGGTTTGTATGAATAAACAAATTCAATGAAAATATTCCAGCGTAGAAGCATCCTAAGACAAAGTAGTATAAACACAAGAAAAGAAATGCTAACCTAATCTCGATTGCAGAGAGATAAATTCTTTACTTTCCCCTCGGGAAGCGAACCCGATTGCTTTGGATTTATAGCCGGAAATGCAACCACTCCACACATGGCGGAGGACTCGTTGCATGGTTTTAGTTTAATTACTCAGCCTTGCCAGACCTTTCACCGCGATGTCATACCTTGAGACTAATGACTCTAATTCATAACCCGGACCAAGGCTGCGGGCGACAACAATGGGCAATTGTTTGGCATGCGTGGCCCGTCCTACGCCCGGAAGTACCGCAACCGTGGGTGCGCACATGGGAGTTCACTACACTGTGGCCTCACCTGCTACAGTAGTCGGGGAAATAATAAATTTTAGACACCCAAATTCAAGTTTAAAACTGTATTTTGACCTGACAGGACTTGGAACACAAAATTTTTACTTTTATCTGCTGAAAAACCTTATTTCGCGAATTTGTGGTTTGCGAAGAGTAGGGAATTTTACTGGAAGCAAGTAAAGAGATAGGTTTGGAAGTAAATCCCGAAAAGACAAAGTATATGATTATGTCTCGTGACCAGAATATTGTACGAAATGGAAATATAACAATTGGAAATTTATCTTTTGAAGAGGTAGAGAAGTTCAAATATCTTGGAGCAACAGTCACAAATAAAAATGATACTCGGGAGGAAATTAAACACAGAACAAATATGGGAAATGCCTGTTATTATTCGGTTGAGAAGTTTTTATCATCCAGTCTGCCGACAAAAAATCTTAAAGTTAGAATTTATAAAACAGTTATATTACCGGTTGTTCTGTATGGTTGTGAAACTTGGACTCTCACTCTGAGAGAGGAACATAGGTTAAGGGTGTTTGAGAATAAGGTGCTTAGGAAAATATTTGGGGCTAAGCGGGATGAAGTTACAGGAGAATGGAGAAAGTTACACAACACAGAACTGCACGCATTGTATTCTTCACCTGACATAATTAGGAACTTAAAATCCAGACGTTTGAGATGGGCAGGGCATGTAGCACGTATGGGCGAATCCAGAAATGCATATAGAGTGTTAGTTGGGAGACCGGAGGGAAAAAGACCTTTAGGGAGGTCGAGACGTAGATGGGAGGATAATATTAAAATGGATTTGAGGGAGGTGGGATATGATGATAGAGACTGGATTAATCTTGCACAGGATAGGGACCGATGGCGGGCTTATGTGAGGGCGGCAATGAACCTTCGGGTTCCTTAAAAGCCATTTGTAAGTATATAAGTAAGTAAGTATTAAAAAATTAGTAAAAGTCAGACATGTTTCGGAGATGCTTCTCCATCCTCAGTGACTTTACCACGACGGCTGGTTCAGGTGATCGAACCGCGTTGTTGCTTGGCTTAAAGGAGACTGACAGTCAGCCGTCGTGGTAAAGTCACTGAGGATGGAGAAGCATCTCCGAAACATGTCTGACTTTTACTAATTTTTTAATAATTATATTGTATTTATTAGTGTTCATATAACTGTAATATATAATTTTTTACGTTCCTTATCAAATCTATGAACACTGTATAATTGGCCCAACATTTGTGGTTTATCTTTGAATATGAAAAACCTTATTTCGCGAATTCATGGTTTGCGAAGACTAGGTATCTCTTATACAGTGGACTCTCCTAAATTCGACTGAACAGAATTGAAAGTTCAATCCAATAAGGGTAGTGGGTGTGGCAGCTGAAATGAATACACATTCTTATTGGTTATTCATCAACGAATACAGTACTGTACTTGCATTTCCTGCCCGCCCCGAGACTTGTGTATGCGCTTCTAATACCACAGTGGGTTTCGACAGTTCCGTCTCACAAACGGTACAATTCTCAAATAGAGGAAGAAGAGTTCATTAATTTAAAATCAGTCATTAAATATGGATGTCTTAATCAATAAAATATTATGTTTTCTTTTAACAAAAGTATCACTACAAGACACAGAACCAATTCCCATTCAAATGGCAAACCCATTTCTTAGTGCCCGTATAGGGGCGTGTCTAATTCTCCTACGTGAGCAGTCGAAATATAGGATGTCGAACTTAAGAGCTTCCACTGTAATTATGAAAAACAACACAGTAATTTGCTTTGCACCACATCGGCAAAATGGCTTTGGTTTTAGAACTGTACTGTAAAGAAAGGATTAAGAACAGAAGAAAGGAGTTTGTACATATGCATTATTTATGAAGAGATTTTGTGCAATTTGCTTGTACCGTAGTTTTAAAGTACGGTATTTAGTAAAAGGAAAGCAAGGGAAAACAATAAAGTAAATGTAATAGTGGCATAATAGATAGACAGAGGAAAATTTAAGAAATAAATATGCAGAAGAATGAAGCGTAAGAAAGACAGAATTAAAAGAGATGAACCGAGAGGTGAAGAGAGAAAGAGTACTTAATTTGTGAGATTAAGGAAAGATATCACCATCATAGTACGGCCGAAATTTATCCCTTATGAAAAACCTGCATCTCTCTCCTTCCATAACATTTTCAGCTTTTTCTACACAGTGACTCTAATTAAAGTTATCTAATTTAAAAGGAATTGTAACTGCTTATGGTAGATGTTCTGAACGTATATGAAATATTTTGACTAAAGAAAAAGATCAGGAAAATAATTTATTTATTGTTCAGTGCTGGTGCTTTAGAAAGAAGGATAAAAAATGTTTTAAGGGTTGCATACACTTTCCACCAAGGTTTAAAAATTTGTTTTGTGTTATTTTTTTGCCTTAAAAGTAACATTCATATTAACAATCTCTAAATAAATTGTTAGAATATCTGCACTGAAAACGGAAGAAACAATTTTTATTCATAAATTCACAATTTTAAGAAATTTTTCATTGAACAGGGTAAATATTGAGCTAAAGTTCGTTGACTTTACTAAGGAAAAGGTCCATGCAAAATTTCATGCTATGAACTAAGAAATTTTAAACGTTATGATTTAAACTGTTTTGAAAAATGCAGTTTTGAGATGATGATAAAATTACATATTATTGTTAGCTGTAGTTGTGTTTGCTTAGCAAGACAATTTAATGCATAGCGTGGTTAATTTTATAGATATCTTAAACTTTCTTTAACAGATATAAACCTAAGAGCTCATATTAAATTAATATAATAAAGGTAAAGGTATCCCCTTAACATGCCATGAAGGCACTTGGGGGCCATGGAGGTAGAGCACCATGCTTTCCATGACCTCGGCACTAGAATGAGGTGGTGTGGTCGGCACCACGCTCTGACCGCCTTTTACCCCCGGGAAGGACCCGGTACTCAATTTTACAGGAGGCTGAGTGAACCTCGGGGCCGTTCTGAAAGTTTGGCAACGAGAAAAAAATCCTGTCACCGCCTGGGATCGAACCCCGGACCTTCCAGTCCGTAGCCAGCTGCTCTACCAACTGAGCTACCCGGCCGCCAAATTAATATAATAAAAATGAAAAATCAGTTTCTTTTTACCCTGGAAGGTATATGTAGCCACTTAAAGTTGCGATCAAAACAAACTTTTTGCGAGTGGCCGGAATCTAGTGCGAAGGCTGCCCTCCTCCCACTCCGTGAACTTGATAGAAATTCGCGAGTGGTCGCCCCACGCACGCGGAACACAATGCTGGGTGCGAGGCGCGCCCCTCGGCCTGCAGGACGCCTCCGCGAACCACACAAATCTTTTGTTGTTTAATTAATTTGATTATAATGTAACGTCTCGCTAATCCTCCGTTTTGGAGCTAGAGCCATGTGGGGAAGTTGACACCTCGACGGATCCGCCTCTCGTGTTGGGTGTGGCCCACGCCAGTTTAAAATTAGTCGTGCAACAAGACATCCATCCCCAGCATCACATCACTTGTTGCTGCTCTTCCTCATTCACCTGCGCCTATTTATGCCCCTTTTTCTCCTCGAATTTGTTCTTAATACTTCTCCTTCTTATCCTTATCTTCGCTTTAATTTGACGTGAATACTTACTGGCTTTTAAGGAACCCGAAGGTTCATTGCCGCCCTCACATAATCCTGCCATTGGTCCCTATCCTGAGCAAGATTAATCCAGTCTCTATAATCATATCCCATCTCCCTCAAATCCATTTTAATATTATTTTCTCATCTACGTCTCGGCCTCCCCAAAGGTCTTTTTCCCTCCGGCCTCCCAACTAACACTCTATATCCATTTCTGGATTCGCCCATAGGTGCTACATGCCCTGCCCATCTCAAACGTCTGGATTTAATATTCCTAATTATGTCTGGTGAAGAATATAATGCGTGCAGTTCTGTGTTGTGTAACTTTCTCCATTCTCCTATAACTTCATCCCTCTTAGCCCCAAATATTTTCCTAAGCACCTTATTCTCAAACACCCTTAATCTCTGTTCCTCTCTCAAAGTGAGAGTCCACGTTTCACAACCATACAGAACAACCGGTAATAGGGTAAACTAGGGTCTGTTGGACAGTCGGGCTTGTTGGACATTCCGTACTTTAACGTGTTACCACGCCACTTGTGGGCACCACATTCAGCTAGAAGTCAATGACGGAAGTAGCCACGAGTGGGGCTACTTCCGTCATTGACTTCTAGCTGAATGTGGTGCCCACAAGTGGCGTGGTAACACGTTAAAGTACAGAGTGTCCAACATGCCCGACTGTCCAACAGATCCTAGTTTACCCTATAACTGTTTTATAAATTCTAACTTTCAGATTTTTTGACAGCAGACTAGATGATAAAAGCTTCTCAGCCGAATAATAACAGGCATTTCCCATATTTATTCTGCGTTTAATTTCCTCCCGAGTGTTATTTATATTTATTACTGTTGCTCCAAGATATTTGAATTTTTCCACCTCTTCGAAGGATAAATCTCCAATTTTTATATTTCCATTTCGTACAATATTCTGGTCACGAGACATAATCATATACTTTGTCTTTTCGGGATTTACTTTCAAACCTATCGCTTTACTTGCTTCAAGTAAAATGTCCGTGTTTTCCCTAATCGTTTGTGGATTTTCTCCTGACATATTCACGTCATCCGCACAGACAAGAAGCTGATGTAACCCATTCAATTTAAAACCCTCTGTGTTATCCTGAACTTTTCTAATGGCATATTCTAGAGCGAAGTTAAAAAGTAAAGGTGATAGTGCATCTCCCTGCTTTAGCCCGCAGTGAATTGGAAAAGCATCAGATAGAAACTGACCTATACGGACTCTGCTGTAAGTTTCACTAAGACACATTTTAATTAATCGAACTAGTTTCTTGGGAATACCAAATTCAATAAGAATATCATATAATACTTCTCTCTTAACCGAGTCATATGCCTTTTTGAAATCTATGAATAACTTATGTACTGTACCGTTATACTCTCATTTTTAATTTGACGTGAATACGTCTTTAAAATCAAAAACTTGCATGTAATAATGTAGGTACGTTTGCAGGATGATCCATTCCGACACCATAACGTCATGACTAATAATAATAATAATAATAATAATAATAATAATAATAATAATAATAATAATAATAATAATAACACGATTCAGATAAATGTGGTCTCGTTCGATCGGGTATATTATAACGATGCGAGCATGAACTTGTGGAAGCTCGCAGCGACTGGCGGCCATTTTCGTCACGCGAAATTTTCCGGGCAGTAGGCCTACATCTCGCAACTCCGACGTGCTATTGTCCTCATTTTGGTGTCAAATCTGTCTAGATCTGTCGATAGGTATTCACGCAAAACCCATGGACTCAGCCACACCCATTTTCTGTTCTTACGTCTCTAATATTTTTTTATACTCTCTGCTTATACAATTTCTCCTCCTTGTCGCCGTTCTTTTTTTTTTTTTTGCTTCTTATTAAAAATAGCATGATGAATTTCATTTCTGAAGTGTCAACAATACCCATGCCAGATAGTTTTTTTGTTTCTCCTGAAAATTTATGTTTTTGGACTATGGTTGTTTTTCCAAAAAAAAAAAAAAAAAAAAAAAAAAAAAACTGTTCAATTACACTCATGTGTTAATATTTTGTTTTGTTTTTTTAATGTACAGTTTTACGTTATTAATTTCATTTTTTGATAATTAATTATGGTTTGTTAAAATAACTTAATACATGAATTATAATTCTGTTGCAAGTAAAGTTAAAAGTGAGATTATAAAACATAAATAGTTTTCAAGTAAAAACAGAGGTCAGTTAAATGTTGATAAGTAAATTTTTATTAGCATTTGTATTAAATATTTTATCACGTTCCTTCGGCCCATATTCATATCGCACTTGGATTAAAATATGCTGTAATGGTAAATTTATGAAATTTAAACATTTGTTGTTTTTCTCTATTTAGACTGAGCTCAAAAAGTTAATTAAGTTTTATTCTCAAGACTATTTTCAAGTTTTTGAGCAAATATTAACTTTGACGCAAGGAGCCCTTTTAGTGAAGTCAATATAAAATAAGTCGGTTATACTAATTTATAAAATATTCTAGTTTTTTTCAATCATATGACATTTTTCAGTTAAGTAAATTAATATATATTGTATTATACGTATATAAAACTAAATACAATATTTACACACAGAATACTTAATAAATTTTACAGGAGAAAAAGTTCGTCCAAAGGGCTGACTCTGGAAGAGTATCTAAAACGCTCATTGCATTTCCGCGTTGAATAGCAATACTTAAGCGTTGACGGAAATAAGTAGTGCAACGGCGATCACCAGTAATGGAGATCAAAATTTGACCGATTTGAGATAACAAAACTTTAGCGTCATGGCTCCAAGGACCGAAGGTCTCCACAGCAAAGGGGACAAAGATATAATTGTCTAAAAGATAAGCATATTTATTGACTTTTTTCTTCAAAAAGTAAAAATAATTAACACTCTTTATCTTGTGAACAATTGGTTTCTTATCTCTAGAACTCCTGGAAGTTTGTCGGTTAAATTTATATTCTCCCTGTACATTTACAAATATTGCCTATGAAAATTCATCCGCCACGTCATATTAAAGTTCTCATGAACTCGTATCTTTAGAGTATGACGACTTAATCATTGAGTAGCACGTGCTATAGTTATGGAATGAATTATTTGAACCGTTTCAGGGTTGAACTCCTGGAAGTTTGTCGGTTAAATTTATATTCTCCCTGTACATTTACAAATATTGCCTATGAAAATTCATCCGCCACGTCATATTAAAGTTCTCATGGACTCGTATCTTAAGAGTATGACGACTTAATCATTGGGTAGCACGTGCTATAGTTATGGAATGAATTATTTGAACCGTTTCAGGGTTGAACTCCTGGAAGTTTGTCGGTTAAATTTATATTCTCCCTGTACATTTACAAATATTGCCTATGAAAATTCATCCGCCACGTCATATTAAAGTTCTCATGGACTCGTATCTTTAGAGTATGACGACTTAATCATTGGGTAGCACGTGCTATAGTTATGGAATGAATTATTTGAACCGTTTCAGGGTTGAACTCCTGGAAATTTGTCGGTTAAATTTATATTCTCCCTGTACATTTACAAATATTGCCTATGAAAATTCATCCGCCACGTCATATTAAAGTTCTCATGGACTCGTATCTTAAGAGTATGACGACTTAATCATTGGGTAGCACGTGCTATAGTTATGGAATGAATTATTTGAACCGTTTCAAGGTTGAACTCCTGGAAGTTTGTCGGTTAAATTTATATTCTCCCTGTACATTTACAAATATTGCCTATGAAAATTCATCCGCCACGTCATATTAAAGTTCTCATGGACTCGTATCTTAAGAGTATGACGACTTAATCATTGGGTAGCACGTGCTATAGTTATGGAATGAATTATTTGAACCGTTTCAAGGTTGAACTCCTGGAAATTTGTCGGTTAAATTTATATTCTCCCTGTACATTTACAAATATTGCCTATGAAAATTCATCCGCCACGTCATATTAAAGTTCTCATGGACTCGTATCTTTAGAGTATGACGACTTAATCATTGGGCAGCACGTGCTATAGTTATGGGATGAATTATCTGAACCGTTTTCAGGGGGAATGGAATACCAGTCAATAGCTAGGATCTCCTATAACGCACCGCGATGGACATGTCTATCGCAGAAACTATTTTTTGTGAGGTCATCCCAAATTTATAATGATAAAGCTGAAGTCGCTCTTGCGTACGAACTGATAGTGCAAGGCGGGATGCCTATTTGGGGGGGTCGCTGACCGGGGTGATATCCGGGATGTCGGGGTGCAATGCGGTGGTGAATTCAATAAGCGTTATGAAGCATTCACTTACGTAAGTGACGCAGGCAATAATGATAATATTGTAGCAAATGGAGCGTGTATGAAAGAAGATGGTGCAGCTGCATCGTGTGGAAGAGTTATCAGTAAAAGTGGATTAGAGGAGAAATATTATTATTATTATTATTATTATTATTATTATTATTATTAGTAAATAAAATATGTAGATGGATTTATTGAGTAATATTATACATACAGATTTTTATATTATCATAGTTTTTTCTAAAATCCAATGCACGGGTCTTCTGACCGTACGTGCTTTGTACTTAAAACAAGTCCTACTTTGTAGGTTTCACCCCCCACCTATGATTATATCCACTACTCTTTAAAAGAACACACATATTAAAATGAAAATGGCGCAACAAAACATATTATATAATATATCCTAACCTAAAACAGACATAAAAGTTATTATTATTATTATTATTATTATCATCATTATTTCCGAAGATGATAGGTATAAGCGTAGGGTTAGAAAATGGTGGAGACATTTGATACCTGCGTGAAACGCATGGTTATGAACCGAGTGCCGCTTAAGGCAGTGATGTCTCTCTTCTACGAACGTATTTACTGCTGTTTCTTATAAGTAATTACCTACCAAACTTGTTTATAGTTTTGCAAACGCCGTCAGAACTTCATAAAACCGTTGAGTGTATAAGGAAATTAAAGACAGACTTCGGCAGCAGAAACCATGCTTGAATGATACAATTTTATAACTGTGTCAGTGATGAATCATTGTAATGACGGAAGACTAAACAGGAGGCAGACAAGAGACAGCGAAAGTGAAGCTTCTATAGCTAAGCCTATATATTTGAAATTCTACGATGAAATAACTCTTCCTTTGCCGATGAAACGGACCACAACTCCAGATTTGCATTATGGTTTATTTAACGACGCTCGCAACTGCAGAGGTTATATCAGTGTCGCCGGTGTGCCGGAATTTTGTTCCGCAGGAGTTATTTTACATGCCAGTAAATCTACTGACATGAGCCTGTCGCATTTAAACTCACTTAAATGCCATCGACCTGGGCCGGGATCAAACCCGCAACGTCGAGCACAGAAGGCTAGCGCTATACTGACTACGCTACCGAGGCCGACCTCCATATGTATATACGTACGTACGTATATATATATGTATGCCGTGTATTTTTCTGTATATCTATACTAATAATAAATCTGTAGCCGAAATTTTCCTGGTAATTTTCTATTTTCCAAAAATAATTGGTCCTAACATATATAATTAACCGCCCTGAAACCGAAAATCGCTTTTTTCAAATTTTTGTTTATATGTCAGTCTGTCAGGATGTTTGTTACCTTTTCACGTGATAATAGCTGAACCGATTTATATGAAAATTGGAACATAAAGTAAGTTCGTTGTAACTTAGAATTTAGGCTATAAGGGATTCAAAATATTTTATTTAAAAGGGGGTTTATAAGGGGGCTTGAATTAAATAAATCGAAATATCTCCCTTATTATTAATTTTCATGAAAAATATTAGGCTACATAACAAAAGTTTCTTTAAAACTAATTTCCGATAAGTTTTATTCCATGCACAATTTTGATAGAACTGATATTTAGTGAGATAAATGCGTTTCAAAATTACAATAACAATGCCATCTAAGGCAGTGTAATGAAATAAAAAACAAATGACTTGGTCTATAAGGGGCCTTGGACAACAATAATCGAAAGATTTGAAACATAGCCTACAGATAATGTTTCTGTGTTTGTATGAAGTAATATCGGAAGCTAAATTAACCGATTTGTATAATTAATTATTAATTCTCCATTGGAAAGTGTAGTTTCTCTAGATGGACATAATGCTATAATGTTATTACAGTAACTTCTGAGTGAATCGAGGACAGGTAAGATTAAAATATCTTCTTATGCACAGAAAACTTGATAGACTATTCTGTACATTCATTTCCTGTATTTCCTAAAATAATTTTTATGACCAAATGAGTGGTTTCTGGATCAAAATAATCGCATTTTAATTATGCAAATACAATTTAAATTAAGTAAAATAATAAACGATTTATCCTTCTATCAAACACGAATGTTCCCTGGATCAAACGTCCTATTTTAATTATGTAATTACTTTATATTTATTTCTAACGGGTGCAGCGGAGCGCACGAGTACGGCTAGTATGGCATAAGAATTTAACATTGCCCTAAGAAAAAAAAAATGTTATGTTTCATTTAACGACGCTCGCAACTGCAGAGGTTATATCAGCGTCGCCGGCTGTGCCGGAATTTTGTCCCGCAGGAGTTCTTTTACATGCTAGTAAATCTACTGACATGAGCCTGTCGTATTTAAGCACACTTAAATGCCATCGACCTGGCCCGGGATCACACCCGCAACCTTGGGCATAGAAGGCCAGCGCTATACCAACTCGCCAACCAGGTCGACGTTGCCCTAAGAAACCTATGTATAAAAACAATGAAGAAATACCTTAATGAGAGTCAAGTTTAAGAATTAGTAGGCTTTGACAAGTTGTAAAACAAGAGAACATCATTAAAGATTATTAAGTCAAAGCCTGTTTTACTCAATAAGTACAGTCCATACGATTCTTATTTTTACTCTTATAATTGGAGGAAGTGATAAGAAATGATTTATCCTTTGCAGTTTTTAAATAAAATAAACAGTTTCCCTGCAAATCAAATCAAATATTAACACGGGTATCGTTAATTCCTGTCATTAGGAAGTGTGGCAACGCTACTGCAGTGACTAAGGGACGGAATGCTGCAATTAAGACGGAGTTCGTGTGTGTATCCGTGAGCCGGCAATGCGGTGTTGCCAAATTACACAAACGCATAAAGGCCTAATAGAGATCTTATTTATTTTAATGTATTCTATTGCTCCCTTCATTATATACAGGTATATCACTTCCACCTTGTATATTTGTTTTTTTTTTTTAATTATGGTTTATTTAACGACGCTCGCAACTGCAGAGGTTATATCAGCGTGTCCACACCTGTGGAGTAACGGTCAGCGCGTCTGGCCGCGAAACCAGGTGGCCCGGGTTCGAATCCCGGTCGGGGCAAGTTACCTGGTTGAGGTTTTATCGGGGTTTTCGTTCAACCCAATACGAGCAAGTGCTGGGTAACTTTCGGTGCTGGACCCCGGACTCATTTCACCGGCATTATCACCTTCATTTCATTCAGACGCTAAATAACCTAGATGTTGATACAGCGTCGTAAAATAATCCAATATAATAATAATAATAATAATAATAATAATAATAATAATAATAATAATAATAATATATCAGCTTCGCCTGTCTGCCGGAATTTCGTCCCACAGGAGTTCTTTTACATGCCAGTAAATCTACTGACATCAGCCTGTCGCATTTAAACATATTTAAATGCCATCGACCTGGGCAAGGATCGAACCCGCAACCTCGAGCACAGAAGGCCAGCGCTATACCGACTACGCTACCCAGGCCGGCTGTACATATATTCAATTTGAATAAAAAGTGATAAAACATCTTCATTATCATGTTCTTGCAGTTTCTTTTTCTATTTTCCATCACTTTACTGTATTTAAAGTACTGTACATTATCTCCTGTTCTTATGAGAATTTTGAAATCATGTGCAGAGCAAGGAGGGAAATTTACTTACTTACAAATGGCTTTTAAGGAACCCGCAGGTTCATTGCCTCCCTCACATAAGCCCGCCATCGATCTCTATCCTGTGCAAGATTAATCCAGTCTCTATCATCATATCCCACCTCCCTCAAATCCATTTTAATATTATCCTCCTATCTACGTCTCGGCCTCTCCAAAGGTCTTTTTTCCTCTGGTCTCCCAACTAACACTCTATATGCATTTCTGGATTCGACCTGGGCCAGGATCGAACCCACAACCTCGAGCACAGAAGGCCAGCGTTATACCGACTACGCTACCTAGGCCGACTGTATATTTGCTCAATTTGAATAAAACGTGATTTAGTATATCATAATACATCATTTAAAACATCTTCATTATCATGTTCTTGCAGTGTTTTCTATTTTCCATCACTTTACTGTATTTAAAGTACTGTACTTATCTCTTGTTCTTATGAGAATTTTGAAATCATGTGCAGGGCAAGGCGAGAAATTTACTTACTTACTTACTGGCTTTTAAGGAACCCGGAGGTTCATTGCCGCCCTCGCATAAGCCCGCCATCGATCCCTATCCTGTGCAAGATTAATCCAGTCTCTATTATCATATCCCACGTCCCTCAAATCCATTTTAATATTATCCTCCCATCTACGTTTCGGCCTCCCCAAAGGTCTTTTTCCCTCCGGTCTCCCAACTAACACTCTATATGCAAGGGGGAAAATAACAGCTAAAAACAAGAGTACAAAACCTAGACAAGGGAGATATATATTTTTAATTCATTTCCATGGAATGAAACCCAGATCATCTGAATTCAAAGCCGAACACGCTACCACTCGAGTCATAGCAGAAAACTTCCTGTTTGTCGTGATTCTAATGACCAGTGTGTGCTCATGCAAGCCAACAGCTTCTGGAGCAATTGGTGTGTGGGAACCGATACAATACACCAAAACGATGACGTCTCTGCGGAAGTGGTCTAAGCCTGGACTTCAATTGCTGCTTCAAATGATTCTGAGAACGTGACCACATCTCCTACCGACATGCGAGTCCTGGGAATTCACGAGTGTGTCGCCAGGAAGAGCGAGTTGGCAGACGACTGACTTCCTGTGAAATCAGTACCAATTTTGTCATCTTCTCCCTTTTTTGTGTTTTTCAATGTCCTCCTCATTATATGTTTCTCTTTGACAAGCTAAACATTCTGCGCTTTATGTTTTTTTCTTCTGTTTCTCTTCCTTCATTTTGTTTTGCTCTCTTCGCCGTTCACGTTCGTCTCTCCTCAGCCTTTTCATTAACTTATTATTTCTCCGTTATTCCCTTTCTTAGTTATGTTTCTTCTCCCGCCCTGTTATTAATCTCTATTTTCTGTTGTTTCTTTTCTTTCACTCACTTCTCCCGAAAAATTTTTTTTTCTTAATTATTTTCACTCTCATTTTTACGCCTTTTCACAAATTTCTGCATCTTGTCATCGTATGTACATTGTTTCCTGCTACTGACGACTTACTCTTATCTTACACTACTCTTTTCATGTTTATTTTATTTTTTTCTTTTGAATTCCATTTTCTATCTACTCTTATCCCATCTACTACTACTCCACAATACTCCAAATTATTTTTCTTTTTCTGTTCACACTCCTTTTCTTTAATTCTTGTCCCTCTTTCTGAATAATTTATCTAATCATTCTTCCACTTTACTCACCTCTTCTTCCCTCTCCAATTCTTTTTTCTCCTCAAATTTTCTCTCTCTTCTCTACAGTTTTCTCTTCCTCCTTCTCTCCTATTCTACCTCCTTATTCTTTCCAATTCTTTATTTCTTCTCTCTAATTCTCTCTCCTTTCCAACTCCCTCTTTTTCCTCTCAAATTCTCTCCTTCCCAACTCTTTCTTTATTCTCTAATATCCTCTCTTCTCTCCAATTCTTTGTCTTTTCTCCCAAATTCTCTCTTCTTCTCTCCAACTCTCTTTCTCCTCTCAAATTCTCTGTCCATCTCTTCAATTCTCTCTCCTTCTCTTAAATTCTCTCATTTTCTCCATTTCTCTCTCTTATGTCTCCTCTCTTTTCTCTCTTCTTATTTCTACTCTTCTTTTCTCTTTATTTATCTTGTTCAACACTTAGCCCTATTTTTATCGTCTTCCTTTCATTCATCTTTCTCTTCTTATGAATCTTTTCTCATTTTAATTTCATTCTTCTCAGCTCATTTGCATCAAACTCCTGCCTTAATTTTCATTTATTCCAATTATTTTCCCTCTTCTTGTATTACTCATCTCTTATCCTTCCTACAGATAGGCTACTTTTCCCTCTTCTTTTTATTTTAAAAATATTTCTTCTTTATTCTTCTTGTTCATTTTCCCCGTTTTCTTTTTTATCTCTTCCTTTTAACTCCATAATTCGTCTGCCTGCTTTTAATCCCGCTTATTCTTCTTTCCCTCCTTCTTATGTTTCCATTACTTTCTTCTTTATTCTTCGACTCCTCATCTCTTCGACATTAGAGAATCTTCTCTGCCTATCTCGCTTTCTTACCATCCCGTTTTTTCTTTCTCTTATTTCCCGTTTCGTCCGTATTTTATTCTATTATCTTTTCATCGTTACCTTTTCTCTTACTTTTTCTTCTTATTCTCAGTTATTTTGTTAACAACATAGTTATTTACATTATTAAATGCGCAGTCTATTAACTGTGGGAATTCTATTAAGCAACAGTGTCTATTGAACATTCCACTGTGTTCTTTTGCTACTAAACTTATTTCTCTACTTTTCTCCATACTCCAATACTGCGTTTTCTTCTCAACGTGTTTAAAGTACTTAAATTTCAGGAAGCGAAGTATAAAGTCTAAGAGCTCCTTCCGATGACGAGAAAGCCAGCAAAATCAGAAACCTCTGTATAGGGAGAGCACACCAGCGTTCTTCGCTAATATAACTTTTTTACTTTGTCTCCTTAATTAGAGAGAGTGGTTTGTAAAATTTGCAGAGTGATAATAAAGCAGATCTTCCTTGTCGTGGCTTCAGCTTTTATTAAGAAATGAAAGTAGTCCGCGATGTCTGATGATGTCGTATCATTAATTCTGGATGTGCTTGCGGCGATACTAGGCAGATTAACGAGTCCAACTTGATTAAGTAATTTGTTATCCGCCTACCTATATTATGTCAAAAAGTTACTTCGCAGTTTGAAAGTTTGTATTTCCTAGTACAGAAGATGAGGCTTGTAACTAATAAATCTTCAAAAGGAAGCGCGCGACTGGCTGCGGACCGGAAAGACACGAGATCGATCTTGAACAGATGAAAAGAGTTTTCCCTTTCAAAGGATTTTGATAAATTGATGATTTTGTATTTAACTACACGGAGTGTTTTCTATTCCGGAATAAAGAGGTTTTAAAAGAAAAGATTTAATATAATGTGTTATTCCATGGCCTTCCCGGATTGTATCTCTAAACCAGAATAAAAGGTTTAAAAGGAAAGATTTATTACAATTTAATATGTTATTCCATGGCCCTCCTCGACTGTATCTTTAAACAAGAATAAAAAGTTTAAATGGAAAGATTTAATACAATATTTATTTATTCGAATGACAGGTCTACATAGATAACTTATCTTTGACCTAAATTTAATACAATGTAATATGTTATTCTATGGTTCTCCCCGATTGTATCTCTAAACCAGAATAAGAGGTTTAAAAGGAAAGATTTAATACAATATATGTTATTCCATGGCCCTCCACGATTACATCTCCAAACCAGAATAAAAGTTTAAAAGGAAAGATTTATAAATATATGTTATTCCTTGGCCCTCCACGATTGTATGTCCAAACCAGAATAAGAGGTTTAAAAGGAAAGATTTAATACAATATATGTTATTCCAGGGCCCTCCACGATTGCATCTCCAAACCAGAATAAAAGTTTAAAAGGAAAGATTTAATACAATATATGTTATTCCATGGCCCTCCACGATTACATCTCCAAACCAGAATAAAAGTTTAAAAGGAAAGATTTATAAATATATGTTATTCCTTGGCCCTCCACGATTGTATGTCCAAACCAGAATAAGAAGTTTAAAAGGAAAGATTTAATACAATATATGTTATTCCAGGGCCCTCCACGATTGCATCTCCAAACCAGAATAAAAGTTTAAAAGGAAAGATTTAATACAATATATGTTATTCCATGGCCCTCCACGATTACATATCCAAACCAGAATAAAAGTTTAAAAGGAAAGATTTATAAATATATGTTATTCCTTGGCCCTCCACGATTGTATGTCCAAACCAGAATAAGAGGTTTAAAAGGAAAGATTTAATACAATATATGTTATTCCAGGGCCCTTCACGATTGCATCTCCAAACCAGAATAAAAGTTTAAAAGGAAAGATTTAATACAATATATGTTATTCCATGGTCCTCCCCGATTGTATCTCTAAACCAGAATAAGAGGTTTAAAAGGAAAGATTTAATACAATATAGGGTAAACTGGGGTCTGTTGGACAGTCGGGCATGTTGGACACTCTGTATTTTAACGTGTTACCTCGCCACTTGTGGGCACCAGATTCTGCTAGAAGTCAATGACGGGAAGTAGCCACGAGTAGGGCTACTTCCGTCATTGACTTCTAGCAGAATGTGGTGCCCACAAGTGGCGAGGTAAACCGTTAAAGTACAGAGTGTCCAACATGCCCGACTGTCAAACAGACCCTAGTTTACCCTATGTTATTCCATGGCCCTCCACGATTGCATCTCCAAACCAGAATAAAAGATTAAAAGGAAAGATTTAATACAATACAGTATATGTTATTCCAGGGCCCTCTACGATTGCATCTCCAAACCAGAATAAAAGTTTAAAAGGAAAAATTTATTCCATGGCCCTCCACGATTGTATCTCCAAACCAGAATAAAAGTTTAAAAGGAAAAATTTAATACAATATGACGTATCATTCCACGGCCTTTCTGGATTGTAATTCTAAACCACAATAGAAACTTTAAAAGGAAAGATTTTAATATAATATGACGTTATGTTATTTTATGGCCCTCCGTAGAATATATATTATATTATTTCAAAGCCTCGTGTGTAATATTGTATGTGTGAAGTTATTTAATGGTCTGTGTAATATGTATTAAGTTACTTCATGACCTCTTGTACAATGACATCCTATACAACATGTATTGTTACTTCATGATCTCTTGTATAGTATTTACTATGTTTCTTCAGGACTTTGTGTGTAACATATCTGAGATTCTAATTCATGACTGTCTATACAGCATATACAGGGGTTTTCAAAAGTCAGAAGTAAACTTAACTGCTCATATTTTCTTCATTTTCTACATAATCTTAAGGCTTTAACTCATTAATTGTCGTTGGTTTGCTCAAGAATACTCTTTTCTTCACATAGCCTCACAAACAATAATTTGCTGGCGATCTTGCGGGCCAAATTACAGGAAAGTACCTACTGATAACACGACCACCAAAAAAAAAAAAAAAAACTCGTTGTCATAGTGATGCAAAAATTTCATTTCTTATGTAATAAGCCAGTAGTAAGTACCAGAAATTTTAAGATTGTTTAGAAAATGAAGCAAATATGAACTATTAAAATTACCTCTTACTTTAGAAGACGCTATATTACGCTATTTCATGACCTCCTGTGCAATATTATGCGATTTTTCATTGTCTTCTGCGCAATATTTGCTCTGTTGTTTCAAGTATCTCCTGTGCAATGTTACACAAGAACACAAAATAAATGCCGTCATTAAAAGATAATTTAGCATAATGCCAAATCATGCCCTTCCTGCATCCTGTAAAACTCTTAGCACAGTCCTGATTTGCATACAATTTTGGGATGTAATAAGGTGGGAACGGTACACGTTCTGCAGCACATTGTTTCGTATTCTGAGGTGGGAGTTCCGAACAGAGCTAAGCGAATGAAGACAAGTAGGCAATAAACATGTCCCATGAGGATCACAATGATTAGCGTGAACGTCCATATCCTCCGCTGTGGCTCGAGTGGTAGCGTTTCCTGCTATAAATTTTGCGTATCTGGGTTCAACTCCCGGCAAAGAAGTGGAGATTTATCGCGGTTGCATAAAGACTGGGTGTGTTCTTGTGTCAAGTTTCTTGTTATATTACGCGACAATCTTACGTCCTGCTGCATGCAAATATCTCACATTTGTTCATAATCCACACGGGGAAGAATAAGTAAGTAACAGCCTACAAGTCTCTGTTCTTCAAAGCCGTTCGTGATATCCAACACTAGTTATTTCTAGATTCATAAACTGGTCATCAGTTCTTGCTATTGGATAGTTATAACTATGGCCAGAGTTTTCATTTGTCGAAAATGCTGGAAATATTTATGTATTTATGCGCTTTAAATCCGAAAATAGGTGCTAAAAACTAGAAAATATGTTGAAAGAGTGATGGAACGGAGAAAAATTCTCTCCGGCGCCGGGATTTGAACTCGGGTTTTCAGCTCTACGTGCTGATGGTTTATCCACTAAGCCACGCCGGATACAATCCCGACGCCGTTTAGAATCGTCTCAGATTAAGCTCCATCTCTTGGGTTCCCTCTAGTGGCCGCCCTCTGCACTACGTCATAGATGTCTATGAACGCAGGACCGAAGTCCATACATGTGTTGAGGTGCACTCAGATGGGTGACTGTTTGGCCGGGATCTGACGGTATGGGCGCCGTCTTAAATCCGTTCCATCACTCTTTCATCATGTGATGACGCAGAATATCTGCATGGAAATATCATATGTACTTCGGTACATCAAAATATATATAGAAAATATGTGTTAATACAGTAATAATTGAGGGCTTTGCCGGAAGAAAGGCGGATAGATCTATACGTCCTTCTTCGGGAAAACGGTTTAAAATGTAGTGAATAATTATAGTAGCGAAATTTTGCTTTGATTGCACTGCACATACCTGCAGGACAGGGCTGCGTGCGTGTGTAAAATTTTATTCAGATGCGTTTTAAAATCTTAGATTGCATGTATCTCAATTCGCCATATTGACGTATACGCAAACCCTTCAATTATATGGAAGATAGTTCAATAATATCAATCTGCATTATAATGTTAAACTTTATCTCTGGGCCGTACGTTACGAAGACAATTTTCAATGCTGGTGTTCCACAAGGCTCTATCTTAGGTCCGATATTATTCAATGTATATACTTCGGACATTCCTGCAACATCAACTTCACAAATTGCTATGTATGCAGACGATACAGCTATTTATGCAACCCATCGCAACACTAACATAGTCTCAAATCACCTTCAGGAAGCCTTAAACATCATATGCCCTTGGATTGAAAATTGGCGCATCGCACTGAACTACAATAAATGCGAAGCAATGATATTTACTTTGTGTCGTCCTGCTAATCCACCATGCATAAATCTTTCAACCAACGTGATACCGTGGAAACCAAAGGATGAAGTTGTAAAATATCTTGGAGTGCACTCAGATTGCCGTCTATCATGGATTTTTTTTATATTTTTTATAAGGTTATTTTACGACGCTGTATCAACATCTAGGTTATTTAGCGTCTGAATGATATGAAGGTGATAATACCGGTGAAATGAGTCCGGGATCCAACACCGAAAGTTACCCAGTATTTGCTCGTATTGGGTTGAGGGAAAACCCCGGAAAAACCTCAACCAGGTAACTTGCCCCGACAGGGATTCGAACCCGGGCCACCTGGTTTTGCGGCCAGATGCGCTGACCGTTACTCCACATGTCTATCATGGAAACATCACATTAACAACAAACAAACTTAAATTGGCCTACTCAAGACTCGCTAAATTATATCCGCTCTTCAACAAGAAATCATCTCTAAAGCTACAAAATTGCATGCTACTTTAGGTATAGTTTTATGTTAGCAAGAAGCTTCTGTGTGTGAATTCTAACTTTCAAGGCCTAACAGCTATAGCTGTAAATGCAGCAAAAAGCACAATCGTGAACAAAATATTTCTTTACCAAAGTAGATATATTTATCGTAACTTCATATTACAACACTCGACTGGTTATCAAACTCGTATTGTAATAAGAAACCTTACGATCCTCATATCGTAAATAGCTCTTATACTGTTAGTTTGTAATTTTAAGGTTAAATTTAGCTGCCTGAAGCATGGTCGAGAAAAATTTACAATAAAATTAATGTCAGAAAACATTATGGTTATTTTTTTATTTTATTGGGTTATTTTACGACGCTGTATCAACATCTAAGTTATTTAGCGTCTGAATGAAATGAAGGTGATAATGCCGGTGAAATGAGTCCGGGGTCCAACACCGAAAGTTACCTAGCATTTGCTCATATTGGGTTGAGGGAAAACCCCGGAAAAAACCTCAACCAGGTAACTTGCCCCGACCGGGATTCGAACCCGGGCCACCTGGTTTCGCGGCCAGACTCGCTGACCGTTACTCCACAGATGTGGACATTATGGTTATTCCACTTCATTATTGTCGAAGTGATAAACTTCCTTTGTAACCTAAGGAGACTTAATCTTTAGATGGGCTACGAGGAAACAAAACGACTCTGCAGGAAGTCAGTTCCCTCCTGACCAGTCAGCAGTTCTGAGAGTCGTGAATTGTGCTGATACAGCTCATAGGATGAGCGTGTGCCAAAGTGCGACTCCCCGTTCCCAAGGTCCATTTCTATCCGGCTGTTGTCGCCTTCTTGCCATTTCTAGAGTCTAGATTCACATACTCTATTCCATTTAATGTACAGTTCTTACTTACTTACAAATGGCTTTTAAGGAATCCGGAGGTTCATTGCCGCCCTCACATAAGCCCGCCATCGGTCCCTATCCTGAGCAAGATTAATCCAGTCTCTATCATCATATCCCACCTCCCTCAAATCCATTTTAATATTATCCTCCCATCTACGTCTCGGCCTTCCCAAAGGTCTTTTTCCCTCCGGTCTCCCAACTAATATTCCATATGCATTTCTGGATTCGCCCATATGTGCTACATGCCCTGCCCATCTCAAACGTCTGGATTTAATGTTCCTAATTATGTCAGGTGAAGAATACAATGCGTGTAGTTCTATGTTGTGTGACTTTCTCCATTCTCCTGTAACTTCATCTCTCTTAGCCCCAAATATTTTCCTTAGAATCTTTTTTCAAACACCCTTAATCTCTGTTTCTCTCTCAAAGTGAGAGTCCAAGTTTCACAACCATACAGAACAACCGGTAATATAACTGTTTTATAAATTCTTACTTTCAGCTTTTTCGAAAGCAGACTAGATGGTAAAAGCTTCTCAACCGAATAATAACAGGCATTTCCCATGTTTATTCTGCGTTTAATTTCCTCTCGAGTGTCAGTTTTATTTTGTTACTGTTGCTCCAAGGTACTTGAATTTTTCACCTTTCCAAAGGATAAATTTCCAATTTTTATATTTCCATTTCGTACTATGTTCTAGTCACGAGACATAATCACATACTTTCTTTTTTTCGGGGTTTACTTCTAAACCTATCTCCTTACTTGCTTCAAGTAAAATAATAATAATAATGATAATAATAATAATAATAATAATAATAATAATAATAATAATAAATAGTAAAAGAAAAAATGGACTACAAGAGTTCTGCAGTTGCACTATGGAATAAAAAAGATTCCGCTTTAGAATGAGTCTGAGAAACTACTACTACTACTACTACTACTACTACTACTACTACTACTACTAGTGTAGTAGTACTGTCATAAGGTACTATTGAGAAAATAGTTGAAATACGCCCTAAAAGAAAATGGATCATGGAACTATACAGCCCTCTATAAAACACTTTCGATCTTTTACAAATTTGATAGCGTTCACTTCTCGAGTATGCAGCTTACAGTAGGTGTTACTTTGCACAGACTTCTTACATAGCTGGAGTTCATTCCCAGAAATAGTGAAGATTGCCCTCCTACACATCGCTGTCAACATCCAAGAATCTCTCCACACTTTCGGTCTTTTACTTTTAAAGTGTTCAAAGTTTAATTGTGGAATACTGATCTATGAAAAGAAACAACCAACTGACTTTGAGCTCACTTCCTTTATTAAATCCCCGCAACACGACTTCTTGGAAGGACGTGTGTTCTTATAAATTTTAGAATATCTTCGCTCGTCCCTTTGGTTTATAATTTCTAATAAATAAATTGTTTTAATTAGAAAACGATTTCACAGTTCTCTGCCTTTCTACCTCTCTCCCTTGTGTAAAACTGGATAAGATCTGGCAACACTGTCTTTGTTTTCTCGTTAAACGAAATATCGCATACAAGACAATAGGCGACGGATCTCGTTTTTTCTCCTTCCTCGTCTGTTCGGACGTGACAAGTTAATTAAGGTCACAGGCACGCTGCACGATTGGGCACGTTGGGTTTATTTTTGTATCCCAGTAATTTCCTGCGAGCACTCCAAACTTAAATCAATGAGATTACTGGCGGAATTTAACGCAATTTCCACAGCATTATGGCGCTAAAACGATAAAGTCCAAATACTCGACAACGAAAGTGTTTAATTATATTGCCAACGAGTTTACTGTCCGTGATTAAATATTGTTGAACAGTTGTATAGGGCGAGAATGATGGGTAGATATCAGTGATATGTAAACCTTTAGAGGTTATATATTACACGTGCATTAAACATTTCCGTGTTTTTAATATGCGTTTTGAATACTCCATGTATTAGTGGGTTCCTTTCATAGTATTAATAACACTAAAATTTCAAGGCTTATCAGTTATCACTAGGATCTCGGATGTTCAGGTAAATGCCTATTTTTTCCTGGGATAAAAAATAAAAATAAAAAAAACATAAATAGTAATATGCGTTACAAGAGCGGTATGTTGAAGTTTTCATGTTCGAGGAAAAGTTTGAAAAAGCGAAACGTAGTTGAGCTCGTGTATCGTACATTATTTTGTGCGAAGATCGTTTATTACATACCGAAACAGGAATTTCTAATTAGTTGCAATGAAATCTCCATCTTGGTTTCTGTTCAATGACGGCAAACTTGAAAAACAAAAATATCTATCTTCAACATTATTGCTTTAAAATGTTTTCTGTGTTTACTATACTCCAGCAGGCCGTGATATACGTCTGTCTTTTTTCCCCCCAGTCTATAAATGCGAACTTAAAACAAACGGTAAGGTTATGTAATGATTCATTTTTCATTTTAATATTTTAACAATATTATTTATATAACATATTGCAGTAATAACATCGGCAAGTTGATTTGTTGATTTTTTCACGGCTTAATACTACTTGCATCACGAATGCAGTAACTTTAGTGGAGTTGTAGAGTTTACTTAATTTTTGCAAATATTTAAAAACAATAATTAACATTGCAATTTAGGTGAAATTGCAGTGGTAAGTTTCCAGTTTATAATTATTATTATTATATTGAACGTCTCTAAAAATAATATGTTAAAAGCCTAAAGCATTAAAATCAATATGTCACTTAAGCGGTAAGAAGAGGGAAATTGTTATGTGTGTTAGGTTGGGAATACTGAATGTGGAATTTTAGACTTTCCCCGGATTGGTTTTGTGCGGAAACCTAGCAAATATACGCACGATCTCGCACAAAAATCTTTATATACCACATGGGGTCAATTTGGCCAAATTTTATAGTGACTAAAAATGTCTATTTGACCGTTGATGCCTATTTCTGTACTATTATGCCTTAAAGTGCCTATTTTAGAGATTTTTCTAATGTAAGTTATATTTAATTCTTATTTTTTTCTCAATTTATTGTCAACTTGCGCTAAATTTCTCACATAGAGGAAAAATAGAAAACAACACGCAACACCAAAAGATGTAAAACTTTGCAGTATTTCAAGTCTGTTTTTAGACCTTCATGTCTCCGATTATTAAATTTGTGTTTAAGGGGAGGCAGAGGTGAAATTTTCGAACAAAACTGAAGAAACAATGAAAATTTGGTTTTTTCCATTTTTATTATCTTTATTTTCATATTCCGATGTTAGTTTTTGATTTTGTGCCCTTAAAAGTATGAAATTAAAACCAAGATAACTGTATTACTATATTATTCCCATAATAAACTAATACTTATCATTATTTATATACCTTCTCTGAACATATAAATAAAAAGAAATATTGAAAATTTCTTACAATATGGTGCATGGAGCATTTTATATCAAACGATATAAAGTTTTATAAAATTATTAATATTTACAGAACTATTGTACTTAGGAAGTTGAAACTTGGTATGTCCATTACTAATAACATACTTAGTATCCATGATCAATTTCAAACAAATCGGATAAATTTTGTGGATTTTGAAATATTCACCTCTGCCTCCCCGTAAGAAACATGAGGTTAAATTGGGAATTTTTAAAAAATATTTAATAATCTCAATTATCGAATTTTGGACAACCGGTTTTGGATAATATTGTGATTTTTTTTCGACACATAATTTAAAAACACACTTTAAATTTTAAAGGCTCATTATTTTGTTGACAAACGATGTTGATCTTTGAGAAGTGATCTGCACAACAAAGAAAATTTTGTAAGCTTATTAAAACCCAATTTATACTCATTGAAAGAAATCCTAGCCAAAACCGGGCTTTCACCTTATGTTGTTGTTTAGTCAACTGTCCGAAGACAGTCTGAACCTCACAAGTGATACCAAGAAGGCACCACTTATGAGACAACTAGGCCAGGAGATAATGGGGAAGGGTGGCCACTTCATTTCCTCCTTTTACCTTATGTAGAACAATATGTCAGAATATAGACTTTACACATTTCAGAAAGAAAAATAATATATATGCCCATATAATTGCTATTCTTCCCTTTAAGTCCACACCTGTGGAGTAACGGTTAGCGCGTCTGGCCGCGAAACCAGGTGACCCGTGTTCGAATCCCGGTCGGGGAAAGTTACCTGGTTGAGATTTTTTCCGGAGTTTTCCCTCAATCCAATTTCAGCAAATGCTGGGTAACTTTCGGTGCTGGACCTTGGACTCATTTCACCCGCATTATCACCTTCTTCTCATTCAGACGCTAAATAACCTAAGATGTTGATACAGCGTCTTAAAATAACCCACTTCTCCTTCTCCTCCTTCTTCCCTTTAATGTCGCTTTGAGACTATATAGGGTAATATTGGGATATTGGAGCAATAGTGTAATGTGAGGGATACTATTGAGAACTTTTTTCACAAATTTCACAGAATCAGAACGGATTCAAACTCTGGGTCCCTAAGTGAGAATCAGTGAGCTGACTGATTTATTGCGCTGCTGTGAAATATATATGCAGTCAAATGTATCTGAATTAAAATATGAGCCTGAACATGGTCGCCAAGTTTGAAACAATGCTAAACGACTTCCGGTCAATTTATATAGTGGGTAATATTCTTAAGGATAATTTGAGAATGGTCACACCCACAAGCTTTCAGATGTTTGCGATGAAAGTTTCATAAGATGTTTATAATATTGAAATGAACCCGGGATTGCTTGCTATGCGACTCTACGAGCGGTCCAATTTGTTCGCATTATAAATATTCAATGAGCAGTCTTCAACCATTTATGATGATTAAATTTTGATCTTGATTTAGTGCTGAATTATTCAGAAGTCTGGTACCATGTCGTTCAGAATGTGCATGTTGCTCGTTGAATTATGGGCAAATTCAGTGAATTGTCGTAATATAATTCTATATGCACGTAACAGCCTGTTGTTGAGGCATTATAAAAATCTTGCATTCACAGCCTCAAGCTTGTCTGTGTTAGATTATTCATTCCGACTTTAATTAGACAAATCGTTGTGGAAATAATATTTCATTGAAGTTCGCCCTGGTTTATTGAAATCCGTAGTAGACAAGCGATCATTAGAAATGCCAATAACATTTATTCCCTAGTAAATTTTTATAATTTCACGGAAACTTCGACAAATAAACAAAAAAAAAATAGAGAACAATTGGTATTGGCGCCGAGAATCAAACCCAGGACTCTCACCTTGGCACGCTGAGTGCTCTTACCATCTGAGCTACGCCGGGATTCGATCCACAGTGCCGCCGAACTCTCCTCCTTTCTATCGTCAATGGCCTACTACCTGCATTTTAGACATATATGTAATAATATAACAGGAGCGCATATTTTAATGACTTTATAGCGATTTTCAACAACAGTTTTTTAAGTCACTGTTTTTAGTAGGTTATTTTACGACGCCTTATAAACATCTTAGGTTATTAAGCGTCTGAATGAGATGAAGGTGATAATGCCGTTGAAATGAACCCGTGGTCCAGCACCGAAAGTTACCCAGCATTTGCTTATATTGGGTTGAGGGAAAACCCCGGCTAAAACTTCAACCAGGTAACTTGTTCCGACCGGAAATCGAACCCGGACCATCTGGTTTCGCAGCCAGATGCGCTAACCGTTACTCCACAGGTGTGGACAAGTCACTGTTAACATTCATATACAAGGAAATCATTTTATTTTTACTTTAATTTTTATTATACCTGAGTTTTTGAATGTACTTCACCCCCACCCGTTCTACTAATGTAGTTCCAACTGTCCTCCATACAGAACCAAGGCCGCATATAGTAAACAGTACTGAGTTAGTGAGTATAGTTTCGCGTTTTCCAGTGACGAAAGAGTTTTCAATATTGAATCATACTTTCGCATAGGTATTGTCGTCCGTTTGCCTACGTCGCATCCCGATTTCCCACACCTGCTTCTGCTCGCCCCTCTGTAAAGGCTAGTGGCTTGGCTGTCTTAGGTCTTTTCTGAAAACATTAATTTCTGTTGGGAATTAGGCGTCTACGTAATATTATATAACTGTTTAAAATAACTTAAATAAAAGGGCCTCGTTAAGAAATTAACTGTCACGTGATTTCCCCCCTTTCTACGACCCTGCGGCATAACCACTTGGACGGACAGTAGATAGCATATCTGAGTAATTTTATCTGTGCGGGTCGGGCAGAAGTGAAGATTGAATTTACAGTACGTAAGGTACTCTTTTATAGAGTAGGTACAGAATTATTTCAACATGAGTTACTAAGTATGAAGGACGAAACTGGTAATTGGAATTAGATGCAATAGTCCATAATAATAATAAAAATAGTCGACGTCCAAGTTCAGAACCTCAGACCTTGTAGTAGCACTGTGATTGATATAGCAATGAAGCTTGGATTATGCTCGATCCTTTATGAGAGGCTGGAGTGAATCAAACAGCTCTCTGTAGGCCACTCTCATACAGCTGTGTCCACCCCATTCATGAACAGATGGGTGACGCATCCCCGCCCTATTAATAGGGTGCAGGAGTGTGCGGGTTGACGTCAGGAAGTAGTCGAGCGTGGTTCGTTGCCGTGTCATCTGATACTCGAAAAACGCTCTGAAGGGAGAACACGCCATTGTGCTATAACGATGTGCCTGAAGAGACTGTTTTTCCAGCTGCAAATAGTAGATATTTATGGGCGTGTGTCCTTTGCCCTTGACACATGCACATCACATACTCAAAGGGCGCCGCTTTTTGCGAATTTCTAGTTTTGGTTCTGAACATTATAAGAGGGCGTGTCTGTAGGAGGTAAGGAAGGAAAAAGATCATTAGAGCTCGGACTTACATGTAATTTCGCATTATATTTCCTGCTAATTTGCGCTTTATTTATTCAGTTAAAATAAGGAATTACGAATCAAACCAACAAAGACATAAACAATGTAAAAATAGGAGCAAAATAATAACACAGATAATTAGACAAAAAAGGAAATGTCTGCTCCCGGCATTTATTTTTTTTTTTTGAGTTGCTTATTTTACGACGCTTTATCAACATCTTTGGTTATTTAGCGTCTGAATGAAATGAAGGTGATAATGCCAGTGAAATGAGTCCGGGGTACAGCACCGAAAGTTACCCAGCATTTACTCATATTGGGTTTAGGGAAAACCCCGGAAAAAACCTCAACCAGGTAACTTGCCCCGACCGGCATTCGAACCCGGGCCACCTGGTTTCGTGGCCAGACGCGCTGACTGTTACTCCACAGGTGTGGACCCCGGCATTAAAAGAAAAAATAATAATAAAAAATAAAATATAAAATAAAATAATATATGAATTAAATTCATTTCTTGAAAAACCAGAAACCATTGAAGCCGAATGTTAACTCACTGCTAACATGTAAGACTGAAATGAAAGCGAACCCAGATCAAACTCCGGCTTGGTCTAACATCACATTCGTGAATGGAGCAAAGATAGCGTGGGCTTTTCTTGAGGTTCCCCCATTTTTCCCTCGTTATTCCATCAACACTGTTAAAATTCCTCATTGCCATCTTCGAGTTCAAAATACAGCATTCCCTATCGCTGAATCGTCTGTTAGCCGAGATACAGATTACCCTGTTGGTGTGTTCAAAGACAGATAGTAGTAGCTGTTATTGTTGTTGCTGGTAATCGTGCCTGGCTGGCTTAACTTCCCAGCAAGTCGCGACGCTGTTATTCCCGGCGTGACTCCTCCTCTTTGCTTACGTCTTAGGAAGTGAAGGCTCTATAAAGTCTAGGTAAGCAGTATCGTTCGCCATTTTTGTTCTTTCGTTGCCGAGCTACCATACGAGGAATCTATTTGCCACACCGTTAAACATTATCATGTCGTAGCTCCTATGATAATAAATCAAACGCACTGTAATTCAGCAAATAATTGAGCGGCAAATAACGTCTTCGTGTGCTTTCTGTGAACTCCAACGAAAGAGCGAAAATGGCGGCCGGTTATATTAAGTATTTATCGAGCCTTAAGAAATGAATAACGTCTTCATAAGCGAATCACAAGACGCACACGTTTAAATGTAGCCGACCTGCAACGCGATTGGCTGCCGGAAATTGGAGCGACGGGACTATAACTTATAATAGTTGACGGTTTTGTCGACTTTATCCCCTGCAAAATTTACTCATGTCCCTTCAGTAGGACAGTGTGACCGAAGTGAGACAAATGACCTTCAGGCTAGGAGCTCACATAAAGATTAATGTGTCCCCAAGAGCCCTTGCATGGACGTGATTTTTGTTGCGTATCTTTTAAATGTTTCTCCTACCATTCATTCATTGCATAGCACCATCGGTGACATCAGAGTTTACAGAAAACCTTTCACGTCAAAAGTTACAATTTTTCTCTCCTTGTAGGTCGATCTTTAATAAACCTTAGAGCATTCGTCACCTCATCATGATCATGGATCATGGTTGGTAAAACTGGTCGGATATCGTTTCTAATTTCAAGCCACACAGACCGTTCATAACTCAGTTAATTATATAATGGAATTAACTGCCCATTAGTGTCCAAAAACTTGCCCTCGTGTCGCTGTCAAGATAATTTACGTCCTTGCGGGAAGCGTTCTCCCTTGATCTAAAATCCGAGCTGGCTGCACGGGGCGATAATCCTTCCACACGTCTTGCTCCCTAATGCGTTATTCAAGGCTCGAGCTGGGACCTAATCGAGAGCGAACTTGACCAGTTCCTGACCCCGTTTACTGCGACTCAACAGCATCTAACTCAGAGTGTCATTTGCATTGTAGGGCACAAGACTGCCTGCCTGCCTGCTCCCAATACGAGTCTTGCCAGTTCGACTTTCTTCTCCTGTGGTTCGTTACACATTACTGGAGACAATATCGCTCTCCGCGCACCTCATAAAAATGATCAAACAATATCGCTTTCTATACTCTATAAAAATATCAGTCTCTTGTCAATGCATGTAGTCTATTGAAGTAGTGAAATCTATCTTAATTTACTTCAGTTCACTTAAAGGGAGGAGATAGTGAAATTTGACATTTTTTCCCCGAATTGATGTACAATTTTTATTTGTCGTATGTATAAATATTATTGCTACAGCAACTTAAATTCGATATTTGTTTTTGAAAAGAAAATTTGAGGCTCAGATTTTAAGAAAAGAAACAGTAATTTACTAAAATGAATATATATAAGCTATTTTTAAAGATAAATTCAAAATTTGTATACACTTTATTCCTAAAAGCAGATTTTTTAAAAATGTATTTAGCATAATTTTGATATTGGCTTCCATAATTCTAAAATAAATAATTATATTTTAATAATGTGATGTTCCTTGGCAATTTGCATTGTTCTAGTGCAATATATACATATATTTTAATTTTGGTACTTAGCACCTTTCTATTGTTAAGTATCCAATTGGACTGAATCTCTGTAATGTGTAAGGTTTTAGAAGTTGATTATTAATGTCCGTAATCTGAAGTAGTGTTAAGTACTTACATACGCAATTGATATCTTACGGGTACGTTTTTCTTTTGCAAGTTAGCTGTTGTGATGTTATCTCTAAACTTGCATATTATTTTTCTGTATTGTATTTGTACTTTTATTTATTTTTTTATTTATTTCCTATTTCTGCATTTGTCTTTTTTTATATTTGTATTTCTGGTGGTATTGGAGAGAAGGCCTGATACCATAATTCTATCTGATTAAATAAAGACATAAATAAATGTATGAATGGAAAAACAA